>NC_135818.1:58788608-59101108 GCF_964213995.1 Mustelus asterias | reverse complement strand
GCCAGTATTGTTTGGATGTAACAGCACAAAGAATGTCACCATTATCTCACAAGTTTCCTGGTTTTTCCTCTTATCTCAGCGACACAAAGGAGACTGTCATGGAAATAATCAGCTTGGGGTTTGATCTGATGCGTTGGTCAAAATTCTTGGCATTTTCAGCGATGTTTTGTTTCCATGTTCATGCAGCAGTCCGTCTGGTATACAGTTCAGGACAGGTGGCACCAGCTGAATGCAGGAGACTGTGGATTAATAGTGATGCCAGCCTATCATGTGACTGGAGGGATTAAATAACTCAGGACAATATATCTACAGCTTTACATTGCCATCTAAAATCAGCAACAATTTCACATCAACCATTCCAAAGTGACCTTCTGCTTCGCTGCGTTGAATACCCTTGCGAGCAAATGGAAAGAATAACTGCACAATAATACTCGAGCAAAGCCACTTCTATTTTGTTTTCAATGTGCAGCAATTTGCAGTGTCGACAGATAATATATAAAACTTCAGCACTTTGGTCCAATGACCCTAAGTCTGTGACACTTAGGGCCGTATTTTACTATTTTGATTCTAAGTGCTGGGCGGACTTGAAACTGGGATTGTTTCAGATCCGACTCTTAGACCTGTTCTGAGGTACCCCCATAACCATTCTGCCTGAAACAATAGCAGCGAGTTCGAATCATGCTGCACAAGCCTGTCGGCGGGGCTTAACCTGCCCGAAACGCTGCAGCTCTGATTGGTACCTCCAACCGCGCATGCGCAAAACAAAATGATAGAATAACGCTCCCCTGCCACATCACTCCTGGGCTGGATAACACCTCCCCCTGGCCCCCACAAACATTGCCCCACCCCCACAACATTAATGACCCCCTTATCCCCGAACCCCCCGCCACCCAGACTGATTGTGGGCCTCTCCCCCCTCCCCCCCCCCCCCCAACTGATCTCAGGCAGAGTGGCAGCGGACCCCCCTTCCCCCGCCCCCCCCACTGATCTCAGGTAGAGGGATTCCCCCTCCACCCTACAGATATCATGCAGAGTGATCCCCCTCACCCCCACCCTGGACCCTCCTGCACAAGGCCCCCATCTCCTCCGGACACCGATGGCTGTGTGACACCTCCCTCTCTCTCCCCTGTCCCCAATCATTGAGGCACTGGTCCACCACCTCCCCCCCACCCCCCCCCCCCCCCTACCCCAGCAGCACACCTACAAGTGCTCACTTGCTTTCCCCTCAATGATAACAAGCAAACTGCATGGAACTTGCTGGAATGTTCTGCCAAACTGCGTGCAGCTGGTCTGCCCTAACGAGGGGCAGCTCCATAAAAACTCAAGAATGGACAGGCAGGCAGGCATTCCTGCACAAAGTGTGCGCACAACCAGACCCCCGATTTACTGAGGGCAACCTGGGGAGGCTGCTGGATGCAGCAGAGGCGAGGTGGGACGCCCTCTTCCCCCCAGGAGGATGCAGACCCAGGGCTCTGATGGAAATGTGGCCTGGGAGGAAGTTGCCGCCTCGGTCAGTGCCAGAGCTCTGGCCCCCCGAACCGGGAAGCAGTGCCTCATCCATGCAGCAAGCGTGAGTGCTGAACCCCATCTTGCATCTTCCCCCAAATCTCCCCCAGATCCTCCCATCCCCAGCACCCTGCAGGCTTCCAGCTCCTGACCCCCAAGCAGCTCCTTCCTAACCCCCCCCAAGAGCCATTGCGTTTGCCCTCTAAGGGCCACCACTTGATATTCTGCATGAGTCACCATTTCTTTCATGGCTCCTTCTGTCTCCACAGAAGAAGACCAACCATAAAACCTGTGAGAGGGCGAAGACAGGGGGTGGTGAACCAGACCTCCGGGTCCTCACCCACTTTGAGGAGCGGGCACTGCAGCTCTCAAGGGAAAGGGGGATGCGGGTTGTCAGCGACAACATGGCCTGGCTGCCGTCAAGACGTGAGCACCTGTCATTCCTCCACTCACTATGAGGCAACTTCTCGGGGGCATGATTTTCGGGTGCGAGGGGCAAGGTTTAAAGGAGATGTACGAGGCATGTTTATTTGCACAGAGAGGATAATGGATGCCTGGAATTCGCTGCCAGGGCAGTGGACGCAGGTACGATAGTGACCTTTAAGGGGCATTTTTTCAGCTATGTGAATGGGCTGGGAGTAGAGGTAAATGGTCCCCGGAAGGGTAGGGGGGCGCTACAGACTTGGCCTGTTCCTTTGATGTAATTTTCTTGGTGCTTTTTTCTATGTTCAATGGAGAAATGTGAATCAGGTGTTTAGCATCCCGGATTCCTCTCCCTCCCTTGCACTTAACCTGTTGCAGGGACAGATCTGGACACCCTGGGCTCTTCTGGACCGCAGGCCCCTGCTGCAGCTCCAGCCCATCCTGGTCCAGACAGCTCGGACGAGTCCTCGGAGGGTGCGGGTGAAGGGATCTCTGAGGGTGGCACCGTTTTGGCGTCAGCCTCCAACTCACAACTCACCATCCCAGATACTGACACGTCAGTGGGTCCAGTTAGTGCTGAGGCTTCTGGGTCACTCTCTGGTGAGCACGACAAATATGATAATTACATCAGGTGGAGGAGGGAACGTCCGAGAACTCTGGCATGCGGGGACCTGCCGGAGGCGAGGACTCAGCTGGCCCCTGGCTACATGCTGGGCCTCTGAGATCACTTCTCCCTCAGCTGCTGGAGATGCAGCAACAGAACCAGGGAATGCAGGAGGGGCTGATGGCCACACTGGACCAACTGCGAGGCTGTTGGGAGGAGTCCCAAAGCTTTCAGGAAGACCAACTATTGCCTGTCTTGCATGCTTCCCAGGCCAACACTGCAAGGGTGTCATCTGCAGTGGAAAGCCTGGGGCAGGGGATCCTCACCAAGTGTTGCAGGCTCCAAGTGATGGCCGAGTCACAGCAGGCCACAGCAGAGTCCCAGAGGGCCGCGGCTGAGTCACAGCGAGCCACAGCTGAGGGACTGAACAGGATTCTCGAGATTCTGTGACCCATGACTGAGAGGCTCAAGAGCTTGTAGGAGATCCAGTGGGACAGCACTGAGACACAGCGGGCTACAGCAGCAGCTCTTGAGAACGTGGCCAGTCGCAGAGGGTCATGGCTGAGGGGTTGCAGAGCTTGGCCCAGTCTCAGAGGGCACTTGCTGTGGCCATTGAGAGGTGGCTCCCGACTCAAGTGGCCATCGCAGAGGGCTCGACCACCATGGGTAAAACGCAGGTGGTCCTCCAGGAGTGGCAGTTCCAGGTGATGTCGGAGCTTCTGGAGCTCACTGCAGAAGCACCGCCATCCCATGGAGCGACCCAAGGGTCCACAGGAACCCCAAGGGAGGAGGAAGGGATCGAGCCCAAGCCGGCATCTTCTAGCCAGGAGACTGTGACTGTGGCTACACCTTTTGTCTCCCCCTTCCTGACACAGGGGCATCTCAGGAGCAGCAGGTGAAGAGGGTGTCATGGAAACATCCCAGACACCTGGAGCAGGCCAGGGCCCTCAAGGTGCCGGGCCTCCAGAGGACGCCCGCCACGCGCATCACAGGCCACGGGGTGAGGTAGGCAGCTGGCCCCCTCCACCTCCGATGTACATTCTGGGGAGTCACTGAGATGTAGTGGTAGGCCACGTAAGGTTAGGAAGTTGTAGTTGCACTGAGATGGCACGGGGTGAAGAGCTGCACTAGTTAGAAAGATATTTAAGCACTTTAAAATTTTCTGTTCACAAGATTTTATGTTAGAACGTTGTATGTAAACATCTTTATTGCAATTAAATGATTTCCACCATCCACCTGTGACTAATTTGTCTCAGATTTGTCTCGAATAGGAATCCTCTTCCATTGATGATCGCCGGAGGGATGCTTCATGTTGATGTCAGTTGGGGAGGCCCCTCAATGCTGAGGAAAGGAAGCCATTTGTTCCCCAGACCCCATGAGCAACTCCCTCCCGTCCCCCACCCCACCCCACCCCAGGGTTCAGGTCCCTTACCCACTACACAGATGTGGGCCCAGGTGTCAGCGTGCATTCGGAGCTCAGGTAGGAGTCAGACTAGTTTGCACCAGGGCATCATCATAATGGTGCTTAGCGAGTCGTCATCACCCTCCTGCCTGTCAAAAAACTCACTAACACAGAGTATCCAGGCCCACCACCCTGCTGTGACAATGTTGCAGGAGATAGAAGGAATTTTGGAGAGGGGAGGTGAGGGGGGTGGAATGGATTCCACAGACACAAGCCCCTAGCGACTGAACCGCCTGGTGATCAGAGCCTCCCTTGCTGCCCTCACACGCATCACTTGAGCTGCCAGCTCTCCAGTGCCTGGTTGGTGTTCCTCGGCGTGCTATTCCTCTTTTTCCTCCTCCTCCTGCTGGTCATCCTCCCCAGTGACGCCCGGCTGGTCAGTCTCCACGTCCTCCTCCTCCTCCAATATGTCATCTCTCTGTAGAGCCAGATTGTGCAAGGCACAGCACACGACCACTATGCAAGAAGAGATCACTGGGTTGTATTGGAGGGACCCGCCAGATCGGTCCAGGCACTGGAATCGCATTTTGAGGAGCCCAATGCCCCTCTCCACTATTGCGCGGGTGGCTACATGGGCCTCATTATAGCGGGTCTCCGCCTCAGTAACAGGCCTCCGCACAGGCGTCATCAGCCATGTCCGAAGCAGGTAACCCATATCACCCAGGAGCCACCCCCACAGCCTGGGCTCCTCCTCAAATGCCTCCAGTATGTCCGAGCTCCTGGCAATGAAGCTGTCGTGCACGCTCCCTGGATGTCTTGCGCAGGCATGCATAATGTTCATATTATGGTCACACACTAGTTGAACATTCAAGGAGTGGAACCCCTTCCTGTTGATGAACCTTCGTGGATTCTGTAGGGCGGCCTTGAGGGAGACGTGTGTGCAGTCGATGGCCCCCTGTACGTTAGGCATCCCCGCAATGGCTGCAAACCCTGCAGCTCAGGCTTCCTGATGAGCTTGGTCCAGGTTAAATTTGATGTGCTGCCCGGCCCAGGCATAGGGGGCTTCTGTGACCTGCTTGATTCAGGTGTGCACAGCTGATTGGAAGATGCCACAGACAAATCTGCTAGAGGTCTGGAAGGAGCCAGTCACATAAACGTTCAGAGCGGCCGTCAATTTGACAGCCACCGAGAATGGGTGCCCACCCCCTGTGCCGGGGTCTCTACTCCCTCCTTCTCCTACGCCCCCTCCCTCTGGGTAAATGGTGGCCACCTCCTGCCTCTGGTGGTCGTCTCCCTCTATTCCTGCAAGTGGTAAGGCCCGGACCTCATATGCCTGCAATTCTTCCTCTAGTTCTTCCCCCTCAGCTCCAGCAGCAACCAAAAGAACAGCAAGATCAATCGGTTGCATCGCAAAAGCCATCTCATCATTCTGAAGGGAGGAGGTGGAAATGGGGTGGAACACATGTAGAGGTTAAGGAACGCTGCTTGCCCCGAGCACATCAACAGTTCAACAGTCACTGTCCATACCCCCCAATTCCCCCAGCCACATGCTCCCCACAATCACAGCCCCCCCAATTCCCCCAGCCACATGCTCCCCACAATCACAGTCCCCCCAATTCCCCCAGCCACATGCTCCCCACAATCACAGCCCCCCCAATTCCCCCAGCCACATGCTCCCCACAATCACAGTCCCCCCAATTCCCCCAGCCACATGCTCCCCACAATCACAGCCCCCCCAATTCCCCCAGCCACATGCTCCCCACAATCACAGCCCCCCCAATTCCCCCAGCCACATGCTCCCCACAATCACAGTCCCCCCAATTCCCCCAGCCACATGCTCCCCACAATCACAGCCCCCCCAATTCCCCCAGCCACATGCTCCCCACAATCACAGCACCCCCAATTCCCCCAGCCACATGCTCCCCACAATCACAGCCCCCCCTAATTCCCCTAGCCGCATGCTCCCCACAATCACAGCCCCCCCAATTCCCCCAGCCACATGCTCCCCACAATCACAGCCCCCCCAATTCCCCCAGCCACATGCTCCCCACAATCACAGCCACATGCTCCCCACAATCACAGCTCCTGCAAAGTTGAGAGGCTGCAGCAGTGCAACTTGGAAGGGCTTTGTGCACATCCTTCAGCTGGAAGTGAGCTGAGTGCACTAGGACCCAGCAGCACCGCAAGACCCGAGGTCAGTGCTGAGACCCGGGTCCGTGCTGCAAATTGGACATCGGCGACCCTGCTGAACAACACCCCCCCGCCCACCCCCCACACCCGCCCCCCCCCAACACACACACACTTCGAGCCACCACCGACCCAAGAAAGAAAATGGCCGCAACGAAAGGACACCCATGAACAGCAGAGAGCGGTCGGACGCTACGCACTTACTTCCTCACTAACCCTCAGTGATGGAGCGCCCGGATCGGACTCTTATGGAGCATGTCTGTTTCACGCCGATTCGGGATTGGTGAACGCGATGGTAAAGGGGGAAGTGCCGGTAAGGTTGGGCGTGCAGCCCATTAATTCAATTTAAATGCATTCAAACGCATTTAAATGGCCGTCGCACCCGATTCGGGCACGGTCCCAATCGCATCCAATTTTGGGCCTTGGTAAAGGGGGAACCGGCGCGGAGGTGGGCGCAGATCACACTACTCACCTCATGCCCGACTTTACCAAGTTTTCACACCTGAAAACAGGCGCAACGTGATGGTAAAATTGGGCCCTTAGAACCAATACGCTTGGCTGATGGAAATTGAGATTACTTCCATCCATTCCTGGCTGGGCTGCTCAGTTCTGTGCATTCTGAGGACTAACATTTTATAAAGAAGGACAGAAACGAAGAAACATAGGCTTAGTGTTTTAAGCAGTTTTTAAAAAATTCATTTATGGGATGTGGGCGGCACTGGCTGGGTCGGCAGTTACTGCCTTTCCCTAACTGTCCTCCATTTCAGAGGGCATTTGAGAGTCAATCACATTGTTGTGGGTCTGGAGTCACATGTCGTCCAGACCAGGTAAGGACGGCAGATTTCCTTCCCTAAAGGACATTAGTGACCCAGATGGGTTTTTACGACAATCAACAATGGTTTTATGGTGGAGAAACAGCATCTCATCTTCCAGCTGGGCACGTTACAGCCTTCCGGTCTCAACATCGAATTCAACAACTTCAGATGATTAACTCTACCCCACCTCAACCCCTTTGCTTTCATTTTTAACTGTTCTCTACCTTTTATTTCTTTATTGTTTTTCTTTATTTTTCATCCCCCCACTCTTTCATCCCCCCTTTCCTTACCTTTCCTTCCCCCTCCCCTCCTCTCACATCTTCATCTGTCACAGTTTACCCTCTGATTTTAGCTTCTCTGCTGTTTGGCCATTCACACCCTTTATTCTCTCTATGGACTGCCATTAGCAGTCTTTTCCCCTGGTTTCTGTGGCTATGACTCATCTTTCATTCCATCACCCCGCAGTATAAATATCTCCCACTTTCTATGCCTTTTAACTTTGACAAAGGGTCATCTGGACTTGAAACGTCAGCTCTTTTCTCTCCTTACAGATGCTGCCAGACCTGCTGAGATTTTCCAGCATTTTCTCTTTTGGTTTCAGATTCCAGCATCCGCAGTGATTTGCTTTTTCCAATGGTTTTATGGTCATCGTTAGACTTTTAATTCCAGATATTTTTTATTGAATTCAAATTTCATCATCTGCCGTGGTGTGATTTGAACCCGGGTCCCCGGATCTTGCTTGTGGTTTCTGGGTTACTAATCCAGTGACAATACTACTACGCCACTGCTTCCCCTCCTTTTGTTTGGTTGTACTCCTGTGAACTGCCTTAGGATGTTTTGCTGCCCTAAAGACCCAACCTAAATGCAAGTTGCTGTTGTGCAGCAGCAAGAGCGAGATAGTAAGGTGAATTGACTGAGAAGGTTGAAACTGTAACACTTTAACTGCTCACTTCAATTAGAGCTTTTCATCCAGACTTAGAACTGCACTTGTTGGGGCTGAGAGCTGTTTCCTACAACTGGATCCCAAGTCGTATCTGTCCAGGCACCAATGGGCATATGTTCATCACAAACCCAACCAGCGATACTTAAAACAAATAGGATTTTTTATTTGCCACATTTCCATTATTTTAACTTCCCGGAAATAAAAAATTATTCTCAAGAATAAGGGCAAGAAAACTTAACTGTTTCACGTTTATTAAATGACTAATTGAGCTGAGAAGCAAATGCACAGGCTTTGTATTATTGCTTTAGATCATTAAAAGGTAATATCTGCCAGCGTTTGTTCATGTTTTTAATAATATAGACATTTTTCTTCAGATTCTTTATGGTTTGTGGTTTGACAGATTTTTGAAGTGGTCTGAAAACGCAGTTTGAAACGGGGCCCTGTCTCTGTGGAAAGCAAACTGTTCTCAGTGCAGGAATCATTGCCATGCTCCCTTTGATTCAGACATTGTAAGTGGGAACATACTTGGTAATAAAAACAACCTGTGAGGACCCAAATGCAGACACTTTTTCTGAAATATTTCCAAAACGTACATCACATAATCCGAGAGGAAACAGCACTAAAGAAAGACTGTCAACTATCCCCAACATAAGATCAACGTCCATGCCCAAAATGTCATCGGCAAATTGAGATCTGATGCAGATTGTAAGTAAAACGATGCTGGCATTTATTTTTTTCGGTCATAAAATAGAATGTGTGTCTTGCACAGGTGGTAAAGGCTCATTTCCAATTGTTGTAAAGACAACAGATGTTTCTGGGAGTGAGTAACCTTCAGCTCAGTACGAGAACTCTCGCTTTGGAGTCGGAAGCTGCGGTTTATGTCCAACTCTGGAGACATGACAAAAAGTCCAGACTTTTATTCCTAGTGCCGTACCAAGGGAGTACTTACCGTTGGAGGCGTTTCTTTCAGATGAGATGTCAAACTAACATCTCATGACAGGGCCCTGTCTGCCCTCTCAGAGATCCATGGCACTATTTCAAGGAAGAGGGAGGGAGTTACCCTGCTGACCTAAGCATGGCTCATCCCTCAACCAGATCACTTATCTGGTCATTGACACCTTGCTGTTTTTAGGAGCTTGCAGCATGGAACTTGGTATGTGACCTTCCACAAGAATTGCATGCTGTGTTTTCCTATAAAAACAACAGTGGCTACAATTCAAAGGCAATTCATTGATTGTAAAGCACCGTTGAACCTCCAGAGGTCGTGATCGATGCTATGTAATTCCAATTTCTCTCTTCCTTACCTGTGCCATGCAGCTCACAAATTCACAGGAATAGGACTTTGGCCGGAATTTTCCGACCAGTCATACCAGCGGGATTTTCCCATCCCGCTTCATTTGGCTTGCCGCCAAGTTCTCCAACTTCACTGCAGCGGGAGCATGGCATAAACTGGCGGTAAGATTGCGCCACTTGTCTTTCAACTAGGGACTCAGCACGAGCAGGATTCTTCTGCTCTCCTGCCGTGGTGAGTTTGGTGGTAAGCATATTTAATCAAGTGGGTGGGGATCCCACTGCCTTCCCATATTCACCCCATGGATGACCTTCCCATCCTGCACCCAATTAATGCCCAGGAGTGGCCAACTAATGCCTGCTTAAGGGCCTCTCCACACCACCATTTATACTAACCCAGCAGCGGACAGGGGCTCACCATGCAAACACATTCAGGGCAGCTTACAGGCTCCTGGGCCTGTTGGATGAAGGGGTGGTGGGGAATTTGTTCTTTCAAAAGCACTAAATGCCTAAACAATGGAGCTGGCATCGAGAAGAGGGACCCAGTGGGAGCCACCTTGCTGCTGACCTCCCCTACCACGACCCCTACCCCATGACATCCCTCCAGCCATCACTCACTTTTGGCCTGGGATCCAGAAATGATCCTAGGCCTCAATTGGGTATCACAGCAGCAGCAGCCACCTCTTTCCCGGGGACACTACCATTCAAAGATTTGCTGGCCTCTAATTGACCGTCAGCACTTGCTGGGGAAGAACTTGTGCCACCAGCGTCCTTGATCCTGGAGGAAAGATTGCCATTGGCCTGTCAAGTGCCTGAATGGGACATGATGCAGAATGTCTTCCCAGAAGGAGGTGACACCAGGCTCTCACTGGCTATCTGGCTGACAACTGAGACCGCCCTCACCTCCATTAGATGTTGGCCATTAAATTAAAAAATTTTGGACTATAACCTCTGCCCCCATTTTCATTCCTTTTTCTTTGCTGCTTTTGGTTTTATTCACATTTTCCTCTTTTTTTGCAATTGGACAGCAGTTGTTCAACATTTTCCTATTCAGACCTCCTCTTTTTCCTTTTCTTCTTCCCATTATCACTCCATCCAGCCTTGTACCAGTAACCATTTTGTCATTCAATCTTTCCTGTATCAAATACCTGGGGACAAACAACACTAGGCACGATAGTCGACTTAGGTACACACAACACTAGGCACTAAGAGTATTGCACAAGCGAGAACACAATACAGCGCAAAGTTTTGCAGGGTGTTCTGTCGATTCATACAGAAAATGTAACAGTTATAGTTCACCGTATCTTGCTCTTTGGAATTTTGTTATTGAAAAGGGTCTTATTTTCATCCTGTGGCCAAGGCTGGAACACAGTGTTCATGGAACTAACACAAGGTTTAGATTAGTCGCTTACCCTGAGTACGCAAGTGCTGGCCTCTCTGAAAGCCTTGTTTGCTAATAAGCATTTTCCATTACTTGACAGAGATGTTTGTCTTAATTTTCACAATTGTTGTAACTTAATAGCTGGAATTACAACTTAATTTCCACACCTGCCTTCCACCATTCCAGAGCTTGGTTTTTGTTCTTTTTCCTGCCCACTCCTCTTTCACTCGCTTCTTAACTTGTCCCAGTTTTGATGAAAGGTCACCAACCTGAAATGTTAACTGTGTTGTCTCTCCACAGATACCGCACGACTTCCTGCATGTTGCCAGCATTTCCTGTTTTCACTTCACAAATTCCTAGGATTTTGTTTATTTGATTTCAGTCAAAGCTCCCGAAATGACTGTTCTGTTGCTGCTTCAGCGAAGTTAAGATAACTCAACACAAAACCTGTAGGCCTCAGTGAGATGAAACAAAGCAGGATTTTCTCTGCTGACTGATATCCAATCGCTCCTAATGGAGCCACAGAATTTGTACAATTTGTACAATTGATCACAATGTCCATGAGGTTAAGGAAGGGTAAATGTTCCCTGTTGAAGAAATCACAGACTCATGCTGTCTTTTTAAAAAATGACTTCCAAGATATTTGTGTCACTAGCAAAGTCAAAATTTATTGCTCATTGCCCTTGAGATGGAGAAATTGCATGTTTAAGCTGGTGGATATGGAATGACAATGAAGCAGACTGACATCCTGGAAATGCTGCCAAACTTCTTGCAGTTGTACCCATCCAGGTAAGTGAAAAGGATTCTGTCACGCTCCTGACTAAATGGTGAAACAGGAAGGATGTAAATAAGATTGAAAGAGTGCAGAGAAGGTTCACAAGGATGTTGCCGGGACTTGAGAAGCCGAGTTACAGAGAGAGACTGAATAGGTTGGGACTTTATTCCCTGGAGCGTAGAAGTTTGAGGGGAGATTTGATAGAGGTGTATAAGATTTTGATGGGTATAGATAGAGTGAATGCAAGCAGGCTTTTTCCGCTGAGGCTAGGGGAGAAAAAAACCAGAGGGCATGGGTTAAGGGTGAAAGGAGAAAAGTTTAAAGGGAATATTAGGGGGGGCTTCTTCACGCAGAGAGTGGTGGGAGTGTGGAATGAGCTGCCAGATAAAGTGGTAAATGCTTTTAATATTTAAGAAAAACTTGGGTTCATGGATGAGAGGGGTGTGGAGGGATATGGTCCAAGTGCAGGTCAGTGGGACTAGGCAAAAAATGGTTCGGCACAGACAAGAAGGGCCAAAAGGCCTGTTTCTGAGCTGTAATTTTCTACGGTTCTAAGGTTCTATGGCTTGGTAGAGCCAGTAACTTGCTCTTGTAGTCACAGCATTTATACAGCTGGTCCAGTTGAATTCCTGGTCAATGGTGAAGCCAAGGAAGTGGGTGGTGGGCATTCCACAATTATAACACCATTCAATGCCAAGTGGAAGTGGTTAGACCCTCTCTTGTCGGATATAGTCATTCCCTGGCACTTGTGCGGCACTAATGTTATAAAATCATAGAATCCTGCAGTACAGAAGCAGGCCATTCAGCCCATCGAGTCTGCACCGACCATAATCTCACCCAGGTCCTATCCCCACGACACCATGCATTTACCCTAACTAGTCCCCCTGACACGAAGGGGCAATTTAGCATAACCAATTCAACTAACCCGCACATCTTTGGACTGCTACTTAACTTGTTGCTTTGCAGCCCAAGTTTAAATGTTGTCAAGGTCTCGCTGCATGTGGGCATAGACTGCTTCATTATCTGAGGAGCTGCAGATGAACTGAGCACTGTGCCATTGAATGTCAAGGGAAGGTAGTTAGGCTCTCACTTGTTAATGAAGATTTTCTTTCACCTCATAAAAATTGTCTGATTTTACAAGATTTTGGGTTTTTTAAATTTTGTTTTACTATTTTTAATCTGATCTTGAATGATCTATTTGGGGAAGCAAGTCATAGTCATACAATAACAATTACTTCCAGAGTTACTTTATAATCATTTCTATAAATGTACTATACTTAGGACATCACTTGGATGAAGTTTATATGAAAGCAGCAGCCTATATTATGCAGTTGTTTTCATATTACTCAGCATTTTAAAATAGGTGCAGTTAGGATCACGATGGTTCTTCTGTGCTGGTTGTTTGGAAAGTAATATTTCTCTGATATTGAGCTTTATTTGCCAACAGAAAGAGCTGGGATTGGCTTATCCCATTGAGTTGGCTAAGTTTTAAAATTGCAAAAAGTTGCAGGCTTTCTCTGACAATTTTAACACCTTTATTAAATAATGCATCGTCCTTTGGTCCAATGTGTGGCTGAAACTCTGCTCTGTGCTGAGCCCATTTAAAACAGGCGGTTAACTGGATAGAAATTTGCATCCTTGGCTCCAATGTGCATATCAATTTAGAGAATTTCTATTCTTAATCATCATCTATTCTAATCATATTAATAATCAGTTCTTCACACTGAGACTTATTTTGTTTGCTGCCTATTTATATGATGCCTTGCCATTGAAGATTTACTCAGAATTTGAATGTTTCCAATCAATGCATATAAAAGGCTTTTATCTGTACGCACCGCAGCTAGAATCAATGGAAGCAAAATCTTTGGAAAGCGACTCAAGCGTTTGTTCAAAAGGAAAACAAGATGCACACATGTAGGGACAGAGTGACTTGGCTCAACCACGTGGAATACAGCTGTACATAGTTGAATAGTTCAAAGAGGGTCTTTTCATGTATACATAGCTTTAATCTTCCAACCTTCTTAAAGATTTAAAACTGACAGGCAATGATTTGAAATACGGAAAGGCCTCCAGCAGAGTGGCCACAGGCCAATAGAAATTTTGTACATGCACTTTAATTAACATCTTTATATCAAAAGGGAAAATCCTTAACCTTAATTACTAGGACGTATTTGATTTTTTTTTTGAGCAATATTCCCACATTATTGGTAACCTTGTTCTGAAAATCTTTCACAGGGGAGGAGCTCCGTACCCTTAGCCTGCAAATGTTGTCAAACACAGAACAAAGTACAATATACATTTTTATATTCTGGTTTCCTCTAGTGCAAACAACTTTTCTTTGAATATCTGTTTCCCTTAATCATTCAACCACAGTAACTATCTGAGGCTGCAGGGATCTGGGGAAAATTAAGTGCGTCTTTTAAGTATTCAGTTGTTGCAATCACTGAGGCAATTTTTTTTTTTAAGTTTGATTTCCTCTTAGCTCCCCTGCACAGAGGCGCTTTCTCCTAGTGAGTCGTGGTTTTCTGCCTCCAGAGCTTTGCCAAAGCTAGGCAACACATCAATGTAGTCAGGATGATAAATGTGTAGGCAAACACTTAGCCACCATTCTATTCTTCTGTGCAACGGTGCAGGTAAGATCAGAAGCTTTTTGTCTGTGCTGAGTTTTAATGGGACGCCATGGGCTGGATTTTATGGCCCCGAACCGGGCACTTTTTTAGTGGGGGAAGAGGGGAGTGCACATAAAATACGAGGGGGAGCTAGCCCACCAACTCCTCACCCAACCCCCCTACCCCCAACATGTCCCCTGTGGGGTGGCTGGGAGCTGAAATCAACAGCCCACCTGCCACATATACATAAATAATTAAGGGTCAATTGAACTTATTTACAACCATGCGGGCAGGTAAGCGGGAGTGGGCAGTGTGTAAAAATATGGAGGGTAAGTGGAGGGGGTGACTATATTCAGGGCAGAATGCCCTTTGTGATTTGGGGCACCTTAGATAAGATAAATTCAGAAAGAATATTCCCAATGGTGGAGGAGATCAGAACTAGGGGTCGATGTTTGAGGATAAGGGACAAATCTTTTAGAACTGAGGTGAGGAGAAATTTCTTCACCCAGAGGGTGCTGAATGTGTGGAATTCACTGCCACAGAAAGTAGTTGTGGCCAAAACGTTATCTGATTTCAAGAAGAAATTAGATATAGCTCTTGAGGCTAAATGGATTAAGGGATATGGGAGGAAGGGAGGATCAGGATATTGAACTCGATGGTCAGCCATAGTCATAATGAATGGCAGAGCAAGCTCGAAGGACCAACTCGTGCTTCTAGTTTCTATGTTTGTATGTTTCTATTATCTGGATGAGTGCAGTTCCAACAACACTGAAGAAGTTTGACACCACCCAGGACCAAGTAGCCTGCCTGAATGGCACCCCAGCCATCACCTTCTGTTCACTACCACAGAATGTAGTTGAGGGCAAAACGTTGTGTCCCCCTATTCACCAAGGTCAAGGTCACAGAAGGTCCATCAGTACATATTCAAACTTGTGAGTAACTTCATCAATGGCTGAGTGAGTTTATCGACTGGATATTTGACCTATGTGGATCAAGAAGGTTGCAGGCTGTGACCTGTGCAGTGCATGCTGGGTACGGTGCTGCAATTGGCTTCAGTGGTCTTCACTTTGGAAAGAGAAAAAACATCCAAGGTCCCCACCCAATGATCTTTGCTGGAAATGGAAGGGAGGGCAGCGCCAGTCTCAGCTGGAATGGTCCTGTTGGGGATAGATCATAAAACTCACCACCAGGAGTTACAAGTGAATAATACTGTCACTAGAATGAAGTTGGAAAGTACAATCTGCATCCAGTGAATAACTACAGGAGAGAGAGTTCAGCTGGATGCTGGAGAGAAGTTAAAAGGCTGTGATATACCTTAACAAGGTGCATGCTGTCATCGGATTTTCTTCATTGAATTACAACCTTTTTTCACATAAACCAGTGGAGTTTGTTATCGAATTTGCAGATTAACTATAGACTGTAAGTTAAACGCCTGAGCACACGAGCTCATATTTGAAATGCTAAATGAGGAACCGTTGGATTCCAGAGCACATTCATTTCTTCCAGACCGCAAGAAACCACCAAGTGTTGTGAACGTAACCCAGTCCATCACGCAAACCAGCCTCCCATTCATTGAGTCCATCCATACTTCCTGCTGCCTTGGAAAAGCAGCCAGCATAATCAAGGACCCCACGTACCCCAGATATTCTCTCTTCCACCTTCTTCCATCGGAAAAAAGATACAAAAGTCTGAGGTCATGTACCAATCAACTCAAGAACTGCTTCTTCCCTGCTGCCATCTGACTTTTTAATGGACCTACCTTGCATTAAGTTGATCTTTCTCTACACTCTAGCTATGACTGTAACTACATTCGGCACTTACTCGTTTCCTTCTCTATGAATGGTCTGCTTTGTCTGTACAGCGCGCAAGAAACAATACTTTTCACTGTATACAAATACATGTGACAGTAATAAATCAAATCAAATCAAACACTTTCATAATAAGCAATGCCTTCAGCTGGCTTCATCTTATTGGCCGCCAGCATATTTAGAAATATAGTCCAGCTACTTGTGTTTTAATCAGAGGTGAAGTGAGCCCTTCCCAGGAGGTAGTGGCTGAAGCAGTCAGTTTTTATTTCATGTCAGGTGGGAGATGACAAGCTCTGCTCCAGCGCAGTTTTTCTACACATGTAACACGGGCTCCTGTAGCCTCAGACAAGAATTCACAGCCCAAGAATGATTGAAGACTCCTTCATTCACAGCTCATCATTTACACCCAGTCGCCGGCTACATCTTAAATATCTCCAGGATCTTTCACTCCAATAATTGAGGGATAGATTGTGACACAAGTGCAATCGGTTTCTGTCTGTAACTCCTGCTCTGAAAGCAAATATTGGACATTGCGCAGAATGGAAAATCAGTCAAAATCAAAATAAGGGGCGGTGATGGCCTTGTGGTATTATCACGAGACTATTAATCCAGAAACTCAGCTAATGTTCTGGGGACTCGGGCTCAAATCCCCCATTAAAAAAAGTATCTGGAATTAAGAATCTACTGATAACCATGGAACCATTGTCCATTGTCAGAAAAGCCCATCTGGTTCACAAATGTCCTTTAGGGAAGGAAATGTGCCGTCCTTACCCAGTCTGGCCTGCATGTGACTCCAGAGCCACAGCAATGTGGTTGACTCTCAACTTGCCTCCAAGAGCAACTAGGGATGGGCAATAAATGCTGTAAGAAGTTTAACAACACCAGGTTAAAGTCCAACAGGTTTATTTGGTAGCAAAAGCCACACAAGCTTTCGAGGCTCTGAGCCCCTTCTTCAGGTGAGTGGGAATTCTGTTCACAAACAGAATGTTCAATGAAGAAGGGGCTCAGAGCCTCGAAAGCTTGTGTGGCTTTTGCTACCAAATAAACCTGTTGGACTTTAACCTGGTGTTGTTAAACTTCTTACTGTGTTTACCCCAGTCCAACGCCGGCATCTCCACATCATGAATAAATGCTGGCCAGCCAGCGACGCCCAGGTCCCATGAATGAATAAAAAAAAGACTGTTTCCACCTTGGGGAAGACGAGAAACAAATCACCCATTTCCAGCTCCCTATATTTCCTCGATTTTTGTTCATTGCATCTGACCCTTTTGATTTATTCATTTTACAGGATGTGGGTGTTGCTGGCTGGGCCAGCATTTATTGACCACCCCTAACTGCCCAGCCTTCATCAGGTGAATCCCACCTGATGAAGGAGTGGCGTTCCGAAAGCTCGTGCTACCAAATAACCTGTTGGACTTTAACCTGGTGTTGTGAGACGCCGGCATTGCCGCATCATGAAATATTGGAGTGAGTGAACAGCATTCAGATCATTGCATCCAGCATGATTGACATGGGTCATTGATTCATTCATTTCAGATTATATTGGAGGCAGCTGCAATGACTTTAATCAGGCAATTGAGGTTGGCCTGTTAAAATATGAACTCCCTGATTGAGGGCCACAAAGGCATGGTGGCACAGTGGTTAGCATTGCTGTCTCACAGCGCCAGGGACCTGGGTTCAATTCCTGGCTTGGGTTACTGTCTGTGTGGAGTCTGCACGTTCTCCCCATGTCTGCATGGGTTTCCTCCCACAGTCTGAAAGACGTGCTGGTTAGGCACATTGACCCAAACAGGCACCGAAGTGTGGCAACTAGGGGTATTTCACAGTGACTTCATTGCAGTGTTAATGTAAGCCTTACTTGTGACTAATAAATAAACTTTCAACAAAAGATGTTCCTGATTAAGGGCGAAATTGATGGGCCAATCAGGGAGCCCCTTGCTTTGTACTTAACCAGGAGTTTCAGTTCCTCTGGGACTCCGTGTAGTCACGATGTGGAGATGCTGGCGTTGGACTGGAGTAAACACAGTAAGAAGTCTCACAACACCAGGTTAAAGTCCAACAGGTTTATTTGGTAGCAAACACCACTAGCTTTCGGAGCACTGCTCCTTCGTCAGGTGACTCACCTGACGAAGGAGCAGTGCTCCAAATGCTAGTGGCGTTTGCTACCAAATGAATCTGTTGGACTGTAACCTGGTGTTGTGAGACTTCTTACTCCGAGTGTAGACAGCTAACTGAAAGCACTCTGTATGCCATTGTCAGACTTGTAAATAAAGAGATTTTGGTGAAGGGTCTTCTGCCTCCGAGGACTTATTACAGCAGCCATTATGAACCATTTAAGTGTCCAGATGCAATTGATCTAGAGCCTATAGTTAATTTGCAACACTCAATTGCATATCACAGATTTACTGGCCAGACCTTAGTGCCGCCTCTCTACTTGCCTTGAAGACATTTTGTGAGTGCAGCTTTTTATATGCATATTAAAGCTCCGTTGCTGAATCATGCTCAGATGATCAAACCTGCAGCCAAAATTACCTGGATCCACGGAATGCAAAGCCTGCATATACTTTAGACGTATTGTTCTTGCGGCGAGTTCTCACATTTTATTTGTCTTTTTAAAAAAATAAGATTTCTCCACACAATCTCAGAGGTAATGGTGACGGTTCTATCATTATTCCTTCACAATATGCAAAGGGCTCCATGAAGGTAACTGTCCAGGAATGGAGGTGCGATGGCAGGATTAGGGGCTGTTGCGTGTCAATAAGAAATGTCAGTTACTTTCACCCCGGGTTTTAATACAGCACAGAATTCAGGTGCTGACGGTTGAAGTCTGGCACATTGTGACAAAGGCCATCATCTCACGTGAGAACACCATCCACCAGGTACACGGTACATATTCTTGCAACTCGGCCAATGTTGTCTACCTGATACGCTGCAGGAAAGGATGTCCCGAGGCATGGTACATTGGGGAGACCATGCAGACAACGGATGAATGAACACCGCTCGACAATCACCAGGCAAGAGTGTTCTCTTCCTGTTGGGGAACACTTCATCCCAGAATACCTAAGGAAGTGGCCCAGGAAATAGTAGATCCATTGGTGGTTATTTTGCAAAATTCTTTGGACTCTGGAATAGTTCCTACAGATTGGAGGGTAGCTAATGTAAGCCCGCTATTCAAAAAGGGAGGTAGAGAGAGAAGGGGGAACTATAGACCTGTGAGCCTGACGTCAGTACTGGGGAAACTGCTAGAGTCTATTATCAAGGATTTCATAACTCAGTAATTGGAAGGCAGTGGTATAATCAGACAAAGTCAGCATGGATTTACAAAAGGGAAATCATGCTTGACAAATCGATTGGAATTCTTTGAGGGTGTAACTAATAGAGTTGATCGAGAACCAGTGGAAGTGGTTTATTTAGACTTTCAGAAGGCTTTCAACAAGGTCTCATATAAGACACTACTATGTAAAGTTAAAACACATGGGATGGGCAGGTAATGTCTTGAGATGGATAAAAAGCTAGTTAGCAGATAGGAAGCAAAGAGTTGGCATAAATGGGTCATTTTCATATTGGCAGTCAGTGACAAGTGGGGTTCCACAGGGATCTGTGCTCGGACCCCAAATGTTCACATTATATATTAATGATTTGGAAGAGGTAACTGAGTGTATTATCTCCTAATTTGCAGATGATACAAAGTTGGGTGGGAGGGTGAGCTGTGAGGAGGATGCAGAGATACTTCAGCGTAATTTGGACAGGCTGAGTGTGTGGGCATGTGCATGGCAGATGTAGCATAATGTGGATAAATGTGAGGTTATCCACTTTGGTAGCAATAATAGGAAAACTGAGTATTACTTGCTTTTTATCCATCTCAAGACATTACCTGCCCATCCCATGTGTTTTAACTTTACATAGTAGTGTCTTACGTGAGACCTTGTTGAAAGCCTTCTGAAAGTCTAAATAAACCACGTCCACTGGTTCTCGATCAACTCTATTAGTTACATCCTCAAAGAATTCCAATAGATTTGTCATTTGTAAATTGAGAGAGGTGAATACTCAAAGAGACCTTGGCATCCTCGTGTGTCAGTTGCTGAAAGTAAGCACGCAGGTACATTAGGCAGTCAAGAAGGCAAATGGTATGTTAGCCTTCATAGCGAAAGGATTTGAGTATAGGAATAGGGAAGTTTTGCTGTAATTGTGTAGGGCATTGGTGAGGCCACATCTAGAATATTGTGTGCAATTTTGGTGTCATTATCTGAGGAAGGATGTCCTTGCTATAGAGGGTGTACAGCAAAGGTTTACCAGGCTGATTCCTGGGATGGCAGGTCTGTCATATGAGGAGAGACTAAGTCGGTTAGGATTATATTCACTGGAGTTTAAAAGAGTGAGAGGGGATAGCATAGAAACGTATACAATTCTGACAGGGTAGAATCAGAAAGAATGTTCCCAGTGGTGGGGGAGTCCAGAGCTAGGGGTCGTAGTTGAGGATAAAGGGTAAACCTTTTAGAACTGAGATGGTGAATGTGTGGAACTTACTACCACAGAACGTAGTTGAGGCTAAAATATTGTCTGATTTCAAGAAATTAGATATAGCTCTTGGGGCTAAATGGGTCAAGGGATGTGGGGGGAAGGGGGGGATCAGGATATTGAATTTGATGATCAGCCATGATAAAAATGAATGGCAGAGCAGGCTCAAAGGGCCAAATGGCCTACTCCTGCTTCTAGTTTCCAAGTTTTTCTTTTTCAATTACTTGGATGAGTGCAGTTCCAACAACACTGAAGAAGTTTGACACCATCCAGGACCAAGCAGCCTGCCTGAATGGCAACGCAACCATCACTTTAAACGTTCACTCCGTCCACCACTAATACACAGTGGCAGTCGTGTGTACCACCTACAAGTTGCAGTGCAACAGCTCACCAAGGCTTCTTCAAAAGCACCTACCAAACCCATGATACGTACCATCCAAAGGAGAAGGGCAGCTGATGCACGGGACACTATCACATGCAAGTTCCTCTCCAAGTAACAAATCATACTGACTTGTACATTTATTGCCATGACACCTCTGTGCATGCAGCTATAGCACATGGACTGTAGCGCTTCAAGAAGGTGACCCACCAACACATTCTCAAAGGCAATTAGAGATGTTAGTCTAGCAAATGTTGGTCCAGCCAAAAAACTGACATTGCCAGCAGTATTCCATGATTCCCTCTCAAACAGTTTTGTCAGAATAAGGATTAAGATTTGTATAGCTTGTTGGTGTTCAACCCTACAACCTGTATTAGAGTGTCTGGGCCATTAGCATCTTTTTAATCTACAGAGTAAGCCCTGAACCTGCCTGTTTAACTATAGCAGTCTGATGGATCTCACCTCTTCAAAGAGAAAGGATCTCCTTGTCAAAAATGTAACTTTCTAATGAGCTGCCATGTTCGCAGGGAATCTTGTTATTCACTCCATGGGTCAAACACATTTTACTGCTTTCTTAATGATACTGATATAATAGAGAACTTGTTAAACTTTTCATGAATTGAAATTCTGAAAATTGTACGCTGGAACGTGGTAACTTCTTGTGAGCTGTCCCCAGCATCCCCTCTAATTCTTTAGTTTAGTTTAGTTTTAGTTTATTTATTAGTGCCACAAACAAGCTTATGTTAACATTGCAATGAAGTTCCTGTGAAAATCCCCTAGTCGCCAAACTCCGGTGCCTGTTCAGGTACACTGAGGGAGAGCTTAACATGGCCAATGCACCCAACCAGCACGTCTTTCAGACATGCACCCTCTCCTTTCCTTCTCCCCTATGTACTCTATAAACAGTATGTTTAGTCTGTATAACGAGCAAGAAACAATACTTTTCAATGTATCCTCATATATGTGACAGTAATAAATCAACTCAAATCAAATCTTTATCATACAGTTCCAAAGGGGGACAAGTCTGTGATCTGAGAAAGGGGGAATGTATGAAAAGGACCTAAACCTGGAACATTCCTTCTCATTCTAAGCAGGATACATTAATTTCTCGCAGCAAAGATGTTTATAGAGTAATGTGAAGCAAACCAAAGAGGAACGGTTACAAAGAACTCTGCTTTCAAGGTGAAACTGACAGTATGACATTGAGTGCCTACATATCACTTAAAACTGCACTAAAACAGGACAAATAACTACACTCTGCTGTGAGAGTGCTTCTAAAGAGCTACACTTATGACCTCCTTATTGCTTTACTCTGAAAATGTCTGTAGCTTCACAATGAAAGGTATGAGAGGAGAGAATGTAAAAGCTGTAAATCGAAAAGTGGAATTGCATCTCAAGGATGTAAGCCGATGCAAAATAAACAGGATGGATGATTTACGGGGACAGGATAATAACGGTGTATTCAAAGACCAGGCAGATGAATTTTCTTTCCAAGTAACTTGATGTTTATCCATTGTAAGCTTAATAGAGTTAATAGTTACAAGAATCAAGAGTGCTTTGATAAAGATAAGAAAAAAGATCTTGTTTGGTATAATCCTATTCAATGGTTTCTTATCAAAGGAAAATCCAACCTCAGACGAACTTTCAGAAAAGGGAGTTTCGTGACAGACTGAAAACATTCCTCAGTGAAATGAAGATTTATTTTAGCAATAATGGGCTCGATTTTCAAATGCAGAGTCCCAATCCTGATACCTGGGTGAATTTTAGCCACGAACCCCAAGGTACCGGCAGTGGGACTCTGGAAGCGATTTAGGAGGAGGTGGGAAATTAAGTAGCAGCCTGGAACCCCCATCCAACTAAAGACAGTGGGCAGGCTCTCCACAATGAGCCAATAGGAGACCCTCCAGTACTGAACGATTGGCAGCCCACCATCAGACGTGAATGAGAGCTCCCGTTGTAGGATGGGAATTGCCCCTATTTTCCGCACCTCCCCACTTGAAAGCCATTTCCACAGTGCTGGGAAAATGGAGTCCATTTCAGGTCCTTGACTATTCATCAGAAGAGTCCTGAAAGCTCATCGATTTGAAACGTTAACTCTGTTTCTCTCTCCTTATAGGCTACCTGACCTGCTGGGTATTTCTGGCATTTTCAGTTTTCATTAGAACTGGGAGAAAGAGTCATCCAAAATTCCCATGGCTAACTGTTTTCCTGTAAACCATGCTGGGAATATTTGTATGGTTTTTGAGTGAAGACAAAGTCAGACTTGGCAGTAGTGTGTTTTGTTGCTATCTTGCTGGCACTCACTGTCCACAACAATTACTTGCCAATAGAAATTTGCTCATAGAATCCTTGCAGTGCAGAAGGAGACTGTTTAATCCATGGAGTCTGCACCGGCTCTCTGCATCTCATCCAGGCTCCCCCATAACCCCACATAACTCCACCTAACCTACACATCTTCGTACACTAAGGGGCAATTGAACATGGCCAGTCCACCTAACCTGCACTTTTCTGGACTGTGGGAGGAAACCGGAGCACCCGGAGAAAAGCCACGCAGACACGGGGAGAACGTGCAAACTCCACACAAACAATCACCCAGACCGGTATTGAACCCAGGTCCCTGGCACTGTAAGGCAGCAGTGTTAACCACTGCGCCACCCTACAGCATCTAGCTCTTTCGCATCTTTACTGTAATAAAACACCCCTCACAAAGGTGAGAGTATTCCAAGCAGGCTGGGAGGATTAGGGGGCCTTACTATTACTTACTAGAAAGACTCCCATTTATATAACATTTAACAACCTCTGAACTTCTCAAAGAGCTTTACAGCCAATGACGTACTTTTTGAAGTGCTGTGGAGTGTACAAAGGCTACTTGTAACATAAAAACAGATTGTAAGAGTTTCTGTAACTAAAACTGGTGTCGGTCCTCCAGAGAGTAAGTCTGAGGAATTGACAATGGAAAACAAGGAAATGACAGAGTTGTTGAAAAGGTAAGAACATAAGTTGTCAAAAGAAGTTGGAGAATCTGCAAAATTATATAGATAGGTTAAGTGAGTGGGCAAAAAATTTGGCTGATGGAGTGTAATGCGGGAGAATGTGAACTAGTCCACTTTGGCAGGAAGATTAGAAAAGTAGCATGTTATTAAATCAGACATTACAGAACTCTATACTACAGAGGGATCAGTATGCAGATACAGTAAATAAAGGCAAATGGAATGTTATTGCAAGGGGAACAGAATCTAAAAGTAGGGAAGTTTTACTGCAGCTGTACAGAGCTTGAGTCAGACAACATCTGGAGTACTGTGTACAGTTTTGGCCTTCTTATTTGGAAAATAATTTGATTGTGTAAAACACAGTTCAGAGAAGGTTCACCCAACCCATTCTTGGGAAGGAAGTGTGAGTGGGTTGGGCCTATACCCATTGGAATTTAGAAGAATGAGAGGTGATCTTATTGAAATATATAAGATCCTGAGGGGACCCAGAGATTGATTCCTCTTGTGAGTGAGGCGAGAATGTGAGAATACAGCTTAAGAATTAGAGGCCCCCTCTTAAGGCAGAGATGAGGTTTATAAGTGGTTTATAAGTCTGTGGAATTCTCTTCCTCAGAGAGGCTGGGTCATTGAATTTATTCAAGGCTGAGATAGACAGATTTTTGACAGACAAGGGGGTCAAGGATTATGAGGGGAAGACAGGAAAGTGGAACTGAGACCACAACCTGATCAGGTTGGTTGAATAGCAGAGCAGGCCCGAAGGGCTGAATGGCCTATTCCTGCTCTTAAGTCCAAGGGCCTATGTTCTTTTGATGTCAGAAATGTAGCAGCTAATTTGCACTCAGCAAATTCACACAAGCGGCAACGACTGGACAATGTGTTTTTGGTAACGATGATTGAAGGATAAACCCCGGCCAAAGCACCAGGGATAACTCCCCTGCTGTGTTTTTGCACCATAGAAAGAAATCATAGAATCATAGAAACCCTACAGTGCAGAAGGAAGCCATTCGGCCCATCGAGTCTGCACCGACCACAATCCCACCCAGGCCCTACCCCCATATCCCTACATATTTTACCCACTAATCCCTCTAACCTACGCATCTCAGGACACTAAGGGGCAATTTTAGCATGGCCAATCAACCTAACCCGCACATCTTTGGACTGTGGGAGGAAACGGGAGCACCCGGAGGAAACCCACGCAGACACGAGGAGAATGTGCAAACTCCACACAGACAGTGACCCGAGCCGGGAATCGAACCCGGGACCCTGGAGCTGTGAAGCAGCAGTGCTAACCACTGTGCTACCGTGCCGCCCTTGAGATCATACCATGAGATCATTCACACCAGCCTTGTCCAACCTTTTCATGTGGGGACCTCGTTTCCATCTCTTCCTCACTCAAGAGGCCGATAAGCAAATTTTAGAAAGGTTTGGCACAACATTAAACATGATTTTTATTTTAAAATATGAGCTATGAACAGAAGAACTTGCTGAGAAAAATAATGTCAAAGCAATAAATTGATTATTCAACAAAGAGTAATTAATAATGATGGTCACTAGAGAGTGAGATGGTGCGTATGTCCAGCTCAGTCCCATGCTCACTCACTCACTCACTCACCCCCACCCATTGAGAAAGCGGGTGGGAGTACGTGTTGGTGTGTGGGGTGTGGGTGAAAGAGAATCCTGAGCCTGGGGGTAGCCAGACACACACACACACACACACACACTGAGGGTGATTCTCCCATCCTGACCCACAGTTTTTCTGGCAGGTCAGGGTGTGAGATGCGCGTTGCCGGCCTCATACAAGGATTTGTGCATGAGCCAGGAACACATGAGCACCTCCCAGAGCCGGTGAACAGTCGGAGTCCAGACCAAGCGGAAACCGGCAAGAGGACAGGTAAGTAATTTGAATCTTTTTTAATGTAGTTGAACTATGTTTAGCAGGTCATTATTGGGAACTTACCAGTCCCGATTGAATCTCCCACCCCGCCAGCAGTACTTCATTCCAGCGGGGTTTAAGGTAGCTCCCCACATTCGGGGAACTAGCAGGAGACCCCGCCAGAATGAAGGGGGGGCAGTCGGGGCCCCCCAGGGGGTCGGGAAGGGGGGTGGTCTCCCCTGGGCATGGGCACTCTGGCAGTGTCCAAGGGGCAAAGTACCCATGCCCAGGGGGCCCCTTGGCACTGCCCATCAGGCATCGGGCAGTGCTAAGGGGGCGGGGCCTATTGTGGGTGGGACCTAGGGGCAATTGGTGGGGGTGGGGGGGTCCTGCTACCACTCTACATGGCGATTGGTCTGGGGTGGTGGGAGGACAGCGATTGGGGCGGGCTGGGGGGGGGGGGTCTGCTGGGTGGGGGGCCTGCCTCCTGGGGGGGGTCTGACCCTGGGAGGGGGGGGGTCAAGGGGGAGGTCTGCCGGGGTGAGGGGCGTGGGGGGATTGCCACTGCTGGGGGTGGAGGGGGTGGTGCTGGGTTTGGACATCAGGGCACTCTGGGGTGGGAGAATCAGGGCTGGCCCGGGAATTGTTGTGGGGGCAGTGATCGGGCCATGGTGGGGGTGGGGGGGGGGGGGGGGGGCAGCACTTCACGGGCCCCGTATTGGCCAGTGATCGAGCTGGCCAGCAAACGGAGAGACTGGCAGATCGGGGCCACTGCGCATATGCAGAGTTCCAGAGTGTCAGACTCCGGCACGAATAGGCCCCACCCCCCTGGGTTTTTAATGAGATTAACGATTGAGATCTAGAACAGTCTTCCTGCTTTTCAGCACTTTTGGGAGAATTGCCCCCGCTATTTCCCTCTCTCACACACACATTCTCTCACACGCATGTCCATTTCTGCCCATGGGGCCCACACCCCAGCGCTAAATTCTATCCATGAAAAAGATGACTATGATTAGTAAATTGTATTGATCTTTGAAGCCCTTTGAGGGCATGAACTCTGTGACCTCGCTGGTGAGGGGTGGGGAAAATCGGGATTTCCTGAATCTCTCCGGATTTCATGCCTGTTGATCCTGTTGACCCTGAGCACAGAGAGTGCAGGCTCAAAACCCCCCCATGAAGTCTGTGAACATTCTGCTTCATCCTGAAACAATGGTTTAACTCAGTGTGGGATGGAATCAGCGGTGAGGCTGCCATAATTCTGGCCAAAAAGAAAGGAGAAGAAGACTAGCAGGAAAGGATGGAAGTTTTCCAGGGCGATCCATGCTTCCAGTCTGGGGAAGGAAGAGGAAAAATCCCTCTGGAAAGCTTTTTATTCTTGGAGCACTTTGGGAAGCATTCATCTGCTGTTCTGGAGTGTTGGACTCACTACAAACTAACTTCAAACTAACATTAGAATTGTCCAGAGAAAACAAGACCTCTGCCAAGTACTTACAATGCCTACCACCTCATTCCCCTTGGCAACACGCGAGTGTCAAAAAACTCAAAGCCAAATACATGAAAGGTATTGCATAAATGCAAGTTGTTGATAATAAGATCAGCCATATTAACCCTGGAGCCAAAGGAAAACAGATATGAATTCTAAAGTTATTACTCATTCTCCATTTTGTAAATTTTCCACAAATTGTATTTGTACACAGCTTTTAATATTGAAGGATATTCCAACGTGGTTCAAAGATCAATAAAATTTACTAATCATAGTCATCTTTTTCATGGATAGAACTTAGCGTTGGGTGTGTGGGCCCCATGGGCAGAAGTGGACGTGGGCATAATGTCTGCTCTGGGCAACGCCAATCACGTGCCACCTGGCCAATGAAGGAGCGGCCAGTGGGAAACTCGCATGAAGAGAGGCCCAGAATGTGCCTGGAGGTGGGAGTGGGACGGACTCAAGGGCAGAAGATGCTGCCAATGGGACATCTGAAGGGACAGCAGCCGTATCCATTGGTATAGGGGGTGGGGGCTGGAAAAGGACAAGACAAGACCTGGAGGGGCACAAAAAAAGAAAATGCTGGGGAATCTCAGCAGGTCTGACAGTATCTGCACAGAGAGAATAGATCCAGCGTTTTGAGTCTGGATGACCCTTCAATACCATTACTGTCTCACAGCATCAGGGATCTGGGTTCAATTCCAGCCTTGGGTCACTGTCTGTGTGGAGTTTGCACGTTCTCCCCGTGTCTGCATGGGTTTCCTCCGGGTGCTCCGGTTTCCTCCCACAGTCCGAAAGACGTGCTGGTTAGGTACATTGGCCATGCTAAATCCTCCCTCAGTGTACCCGAACAGGCACCGGAGTGTGGCAACTAGGGGATTTTCACAGTAACCCTCATTGCAGTGGTAATGTAAGCTTACTTGTGACACTAATAAATAAACTTTAAACTTTAAACCCTCCATCAGTGCTCTGAAAACTGACAATGGATCTGTGCTGAGGATGACATTTCAGTTTTTCCAATCCTATTGCTGCTCTGGGGCTTAGATCTGAGAAGAGTCTAAAAGGATCTTGATTCTCACATGTCCACCCTGCAGAATTGCCATAGGGGCAAAAAGTCATGGCCCCACAGTTCACTGGTGAATTTCTGCGAATCCTCCTCCAGGCTGTCAGTGAGTGCTGGGACTGTCTCCTCCTGCGCAATGGCCAGAGGAGATCTCCCCATCTCATCAAGAAAACCTGGATGGAGTTGACAGATGTGACCAGCACATGTGGGTTTGTACCTTGCTAGAAAAGGGTGAATAACCTGCCATGGATGAGGAAGGAAGTCACTTGACATTGCGAGTTCACGTCTTTGTGGGACAATGCATTTGGTGGGACTGGGAGGTGTCTGCCAAGCATGTATAAGCATGTACATGATAGGCCGTAGTACCAACAGCAGTCTGGGCACCCAGCAAGGCTGTCGGGAACTGTTGGCTGGCGGGTACAACTAGAAGGACCATTGTCGCAATGTGAGGTGCAGAAAGACCAGAAGTGATGGAAATCTGCAAGAGCAACTGCTCGATTCAGACTTTGGGCTCGTTATCATACATTTTCCTTAACAGGAGAAGAGGGCACCCAATGCCCGTGAACGCTTACGACAGGTGGCAGAGTGCCAACCTTACAGAGCTGACCCTTATGGAGCAAACATATTTGAATTGACTGGCCAGCACAGGATGAGACTAATTGGCAGAAGCGAGATGGGAGGTTTTGGATGAGGCAGATGAGAGTATAGGGCCCAGTTTTGCCAATCCATGTGCAAAGATTTAGTGGACATGGTGGAAGGGATGTCTGGTTATGCCGTGTGGCCTCAGTACATCCAAACTCTCACCACTGGTGATACATGCCATGTCTGTGAGAGAGATGATACGACTGTTACTCAGTCTCCCTCCTCATCCTTCATGTCCACTCACCACTCATTTATATTCATCTGGTCACTCCTGTCCTGTCTGACGATGCTGAGAGTTTGCCAGTCTGAGACTCTTAGGAAGAGCAGAGGATCTCAGAGGGTGCAATGCCCCAACCTCACCCCAAACTTTACATCACCACAGATTCTTTCTTCTCAGTGGGTTTATGTACATCCATCGAAATAATAGCAGTAACTGGGTGGAGCACTGTGCAGTCACCACAGCAGCTGCTGGGATCTGTGATTTCCCAGCACATTGAGACTCAAAGTCATAGAGTCATAGACATTTACAGCATGGAAACAGGCCCTTCGGCCCAACTTGTCCATGCTGCCCAGGTTTTATCACTAAGCTAGTCCCAATTGCTCGCTCAGAGGAGTGGGAAAGAGACCAGGAAGATGCTGAGCCCCAAGGAGCTGACGAACCTTTGGGGATATCCATCAGGCAGCAAATGGTAGATGTCCAATTGGAGATGCATGAAAATCCGGTGGAGCTTCCAGAGGGATTGTACGGCCTGGCACGGACAGTGGAGGAGTCCATCCAGGCAATGAACACTGCAATCAGCCTCACTTCTGAATGCACTGGATCACCCATCGAGAGGATGGTGACTCTCATGGAAAGCCACACCATGCAGCTCAATCAAAAGATTCTGGGTACACGTTTAGACTTGCCAGCACATTGCCAATGACCTCAGTAAAGCATTGCCAGTCTGAGAGATGGAGACAGTATCTGGAGACCCAGCCAGGATCTCCAGACACTTCATCAACAGTGACCAGAGGGATCCAAGTAAAGCTCACACTGCTGGATGTGCAGGAGCTGCCTGCATTTGGAGATTCCTCGCTGGGCCCTCCTGATGGTGACAGCAGTTCCTCCACTCCTCTGCCAGTGACTGGTAGTGCCTCAGGTGCTGAGGTGACAGAGATGGCTCCTGGTCACAGTGCAGGAGTCGCTTGCACGTTTGGGCCTTCACATCTTCAGGTGATCGTCCAGAGCAAGGGGATATCAGAGTCTGCAGCCCACCCCCACAGCAATGATCCAACACCCACAGTGCAGCACCTGGAAAGAAATGAGAAAAGCACTTTATACCGAGTAGGGCCATTACAGGCGATATATAAATGTGTATCTTCAGTTTGGTATTGTTCAAATACACTTGGTTAAATTGTTGTTTGCAAATAAATGTTTGTGTGATGCTTGGGGGTGGCACAGTGGTTAGCACTGCTGCCTCACAGCACCGGGGACCCGGGTTCGATTCCTGGCTTGGGTCACTGTCTGTGTGGAGTCTGCATGTTCTTCCCGTGTCTGCATGGTTTTCCTCCCACAGTTCAAAAGGCATGTTGGTTAAGTTACTGGCCATGCTAATTTCTCCCGAAATAAAATCCCACCCGAGGTCAATGGACCAGTGGTGGGCAGTGGGTTGGGACACTCCACAGAGATTTCCTGCAGGCCCTTGGCAGGACTCTGAAATGAAGAAGATTAGGGCGATTGTCACTTTCAATCCATTTGGCGATGAATGCCCTCTGACACGGTTCGATGTTTTCTGGCCAACAATCATCTGGCATATTGAAGTGGCAGCTGCCCTAGAAGCCTTCTTCTACATTGGCCGAAATTTTACCGGCCCACCCACTAGGAAGATCTCAGGCCACTTCACTTAGAATGTTTTCTATATTTCCCGTTATCTTTATGAATAACTTTATCATTCCCTGGGTTATCTGTTCTAATGTTGTCCTTTCTGGCCTCCAACTTGTGTGAAACTCCACCAGCTTTACCCAGTCATCTTCCTTTGGTCTGCTTGCTTATCAGTCGATCTTCAAAGGCCTACACTGGACCCCAGTGCCTCAATGCATTATATTTTAATCCTCATCCTTGTTTTTAAGTTTCTGTGGCCTTACCCACCATATTAAGCAAACCTACCCAGATGTACATTGCCCTCATTGAACACTCCATTCAGCCTTATGTGCATACCTTCCTTTCACCTCACAATTGGTGGAATGGCCTTGAGTCACCTAATTCCTTTTCTCTGGAATTCCTTGCCTAAATCCTCTATCTTTCCATCCTTCTCTTCTTCTCTTGACATCTTTCAAAATTCTCATCTTCAGCCAAAATTCGCTCTTCCCAGTTTCTCCTTTTCTGCTCCATCTCTATTTTCCTCATGTCTATCTGTGAAGTGCCTTAGGGTCTTTCTACATTAACGGTGTTACATAAATTCAATTTGTTTTTCTATTCTTATGGAGACAAAGGTAACTTTAACTACTAGGGGGTTAATTATACATCAAGTCATCATTCGTTAATTGAAATGAAAGTTCTGTGGATGGAAATTGGAAATTCTCAAAGTACTTCTGACTACTGCTTACCATTGAAATGTATTGCCTGTTATTTTATATTCTATCGCAGAGCACTACTTTTAATTAATGTTTCATAGACAACGTTGATTCCCTATGTGAAGACAACACAGCCAGTCCTGTGTGAATCGTGGGTCTTTCTTCAATAATATCAAGAAGCAGAACCATATTAACAAATTGTTTCCCCTTTATGTTCTATGCATGGGTCATTATTAAAGGTTATAAACCCAGAGTAGCACTTAACCATGCTCAGCAAACTGATTATTGTGTTACAACAGCTACAATATACTCAGTCTGTTTTTAACATTTTAAATAATTTCTTGCAGGCCTCAATGATTCCAAGAAAGTTCCCCTTTTCCTTCCCACCTCCTCCAGAAATATCTACCTACTGAAAACATCCTGGCGACAGGCTAGCAACCTGTTCCAGGAATAACTAGCTATGGGAATTGATGAAGCTGATGGAAGTCTGTGTTGGTGCACCACTATGTGTGGCAAGAGAATTGGAGTAGACTGAAAAATCCAACCTGCGTGCATTTTAAACAATTCATTTTAGCAGCCTTTAACAAAACACTGAAAATAAGGGTCAGCAGAGGCATTGTATGAACTTATTGGTAGATTCTTATGACAAAAAATCCCAGTTTATTTCTCCCATGTTTACAGGTCCCCATAAAGTGAACTAGAGTCCTTTGAGGAGTGATCCTACCAGCCTGAACAACTGAATTCAAGAGGGTTGACAAGAGTCTTTCGTCTCTATGGGAACTGATTTGGCTCCATTCTGTAGGTGAAATTGTGAAGTGGGCGACAATTGACACAATTATATTGTATTCTCTATAATATTCAAATGCAACAATGAATATTACATAGAACATAGAAAAGCTACAGTACAAACAGGCCCTTCGGCCCACAAGTTGCGCCGAACATGTCCCTACCTACTAGGCTTGCCCATAACCATCTATCTTACTAACTTCCATGAACTTATCCAAAGGTCTCTTAAAAGACCCTATCGAATCCGCCTCCACCACCACTACCGGCAGCCGATTCCACGCACCCACCACCCTCTGAGTGAAAAACGTACCCCGAACATCTCCTCTGTACCTACTTCCCAGCACCCTAAACCTGTGACCGAAATTATAAATTATTTTATACAATTTTGACAAAAAGCAAGTTCGTTTACCAATAGACTCCAATTTAAAAGTTGCATTCTTCTACACCTAGTAATATTAGCTGTTGGCCACGTGAATCTGACAAGATGACATTTCATGCAAGTTGAGCAATGAAGCAAAAACTCCCATTTGCCCTCGCTTCTGTCAAATTAATTTTATTTTCTGTGAAAGTCAGAAAAGCATAACATATAAGTTTGAAATGAAACTTTTAAACATTTGACACTTTTTCATTGAAAATACGTCTGTAACCTGTAAGGTCATTATTCAGTAACATTCCAGTAGCCTTTCCTGAAAACCTTCTGCAGCGTTGAAGCCTCTTCCACCATCAGTTTTCTTTCTGAAGGCTCAGGCATGTGAACGTTTTGAGAAGTGACAATGTTTTTTCTCCCCTCAATTTGTTTTGGCAAATGTCATGACCCACTCTTCACCTGTCTCCTCCTCATTTCAGAACTACCCATATTGTTATCTTCTAACACACTGCATGATGTTAGCCTTCTCAGTATTCATGGGCGCAATCTTCTGCTCTCACTGGTGGTGAGCTTGGAGGTGGGAAGGGTATGTAACTAGGTGGCACGGTGGCACAGTGATTAGCACTTCTGCCTCACAGCGCCAGGGACCCGGGTTCAATTCCCAGCCTGGGTCACTGTCTGTGTGGAGTCTGCATATCCTCCCCGTGTCTGCATGGGTTTCATCCGGGTGCTCCAGTTTCCTCCCACAATCTGAAAGACATGCTGGTTAGGTGCAATGGCCATGCAAAATTCTCCCCCAGCGTATCCGAACAGGCACTGGAGTGTGGCGACTAGGGGATTTTCACAGCAACTTCATTGCAGTGTTAATATAAGCCTACTTGTGACACTAATAAATAAACTTAAACTTAGGCGGGAAGGTGGCATACTGGAACCCCACCTGCTTCATGTACCTCCACCAGAATTAAGTTCTGCTAGTTGAGGCCCTCAAATGGCCAATTAATTATCACTTAAGGCCTGATCCACCATTGCTGGTATTAATCCAATGGCGGGTGGGCCCGTTACCATGCAATATGCAGGGCAGCTAAAGCTGTGCTGCCAACTTGTTACTTCTGGGGGCTGGGAGACAGGTGGGGTGTATCCCTTGACTTAAAGCCACTCAATGCCTGCTTGAGCGTCTAGACCTTGGGAGGGGGAGAGGTGGCCTGCTGAGAGCCATCCAGTCACTCTTCTCCCGAGCACCAATTCCATCCTAAACTGGCATCTACATTCTTGCTGCATGACTCCTAAGTTTTGGGACTCTCTAGACGGAGGTTTTGAGATCAATTGCAGCACATCTACTATCCCCATCTTAGACCAATTACTCAGCAACAGAAAAGGATCACAACTTGGATGAGAGACTGGTACCAATTCCCAAAGTACATGAACAGATTGACTAAAGTGAATATCTTAACTGACGCTGCCTCAAGGATGAACTAACTTAGATTACAAATGTAGTCAAGTTAACTATCCCATGTTGAAAATGTTGTGAAAGGAGGAATGCTATCCTTATAGAAACACATTTATATATCACTCTGTCTTAAATATTATTGCATTACTATTAGTTTGATTCTACCATCTATACTAAATGAAGAAACATTCCCCGAAGACTTATATTATTGATTAACATTTCAGTTAGCATCCTCAGACTGGTAATCAAAATGCATTCTTCTATCATTAGAGTGGCTAACATCAAGGTTCTCACATTCAGCTTCTGGTCTAAAAGTCTTGGAAACCCTGCCATATTGATTAAACAGCAGCAAATCAATAACTGAAATAGCATTTAATGCTTGAAACTCTAATTAGTTTCAGATTTCTTTCAAGATGAACTACTTTTATGATCTTGATTCTTCACATCGGTGCCCTGAAGCTATGAGACTTCATGTAGACGGTTGAATTAATATCCAATACCAGCTCAGTGCTGCTTCTGAATGACACCAAGTATCGTCCTGTAAAAAAATACTGCAGTTATTAACCCGGCTACATTAAGCTGCTGAAATTAACAAACTACTCCATATCAACATTCCCGATTTCACAGAAATCAGAAGTTTGCCATCTGTAGAGATGACCATTCAGCGGAGGTGGTCTGAAACATGTAATTCCATTCAATTGGCCACAGCCCCCAAGCATCTAAACTTCATCTAAATCTTTAAAATAAGGTATACAACTGTGAACAGCTATTATCACAATCATTTTTTAAAGTTGGAAAAGCATCAACACTCCCTCTGGCTCTTTTCATTGTTACTAATTCAAAGGCTTGTTGTAGCCCAGTCATCACTGCGCCATAAATACATTTCAGCACATCCACATGGAGGTCTGGCTTCCTACACACAAGAAAGCAGTGTGACTACAGCAACCACCTTACCTTGCTCAGTTTGGTACTGAATACATGGATCGTAAATCTCTGACTTGACTTTTTAAAATATCTCTAGGCATATTAGGATAAGCATGTGACACTATTTGGAAGTTTTGCTGTAAGCAAAATTGCTGTGCAATAAATGCTACCATTAAAAAATACTACAAGAATATCATAGTTTTTAGCTATTTACAGTACATTGAAACTCTATCCATTTAACTGATGAGTTGCTTAGGAGTTAAACTCAGGTTTGAAGGATTGATTTATACAGTATTGGCACCTCCAAAACCAAATCTAGTTGCTTACCATCTCTTCGATTCACAATATGATAGTTGCATTCTGTCACCATTCAAAGGTTATTCATTATTGTCACAAGTGGGCTTACATTAACACTGCAATGAAGTTACTGTGAAAATCCCCTAGTCTCCACACTCAGGAGCCTATTTGGGTACACTGAGGGAGAATTTAGCACGGCCAATGCACCTAGCCAGCATGTCTTTCAGACATGCATGCACATTAAATAGTTCAATAAATAGTATGGCCATTAAAATATTTTTAACATTGCACCCATCAGAGACAACCAATCAACGAATCATAAATACATGTTATTGTTACCAGACATTATTCATGCTTTTTCTCCCTTATCCTGGGTTGACTTTGCCTCAGGATTCTCAACTACAAAAGAATGCATTTGCAAATATGCTGGCTGAGATCTGCGATTTACATTTGGAACAACCGGTTGGATTCCAAAGTCAGGCTGGGAGATCAATTTGATCCACCTTTTTAGCTCAGCATCTTCAGCATGATGGTGAAGTAGAAACCTGGAGCAACGCTAAAGGTGGTACTACTGAGTAGCGAGGTGATCTTTTCAAACATGCCCTGAGTGCTCCCGTCTCTATATTCGAAAAGAAACAGTTTATCCCGACTACATTTTTTTTTCAGTATTTTTATTCTAATCAAAAAACCCAATTTGAATGAAGTCCAATCATGGTCCCCACATGAGAGACAAACAAATCCAAGCTGACAAGGCAAGACATTGCATCCCATCTTGGGCTCGATCAAACAAGATCCAAGCTGACAGGATGAGGCATTGCACCCCATCCTGGGCTTGATCTGACGTCTCACCTTAGCCAAAAGCCCGAGATGGCTTTGAAAAACTGCATCAGGTAAAGCCTCGGCTTATCTTCATTGGCTCCCTTAATCCTAAACTCTACCCTAACTTTGGCAAACCACGATCAGAGAGCTAGCCTCGTACCCTGCCTGATCATGGTTTCACCCTTGCCAACTAAGTATTATGATGCTGAAAGCTGCCATTCTACTCATGGAGTTCTTATTTTAAGCTCTACGTTTGCCAAGCTACTATGCTGGACCATTAAAGTAATTGTCTGCAAAGCCATTCCTCTCCTGAGTCATTAAGCTGTTATCTAATTGCATGCCCAATTCCTGCCTCCACCTTATTGTCAATAGATCCGTGACTTTATATGTTCAGCTGACATGCTGTGAAACTCACTTGCATTTGATAAAACCAATTCTCAGCAGTATACAAGCTATCAATTTATGATCATCAAAATCAACATTTGGAGCGGCACGGTGTCACAGTGGTTAGCACTGTTACCTTACAGCGCCAGGGACCCGGGTTCAATTCCTGGCTTGGGTCACTATCTGTGCAGAGTTTTCACGTTCTCCCCATGCCTGGGTGGGTTTCCTCCGGCTACTCCGGTTTCCTCCCTAGTTAGGCCACGCTAAATTGACCCTAGTGTCAGGGGGTTAGCAGGGTAAATTTGTGGGGTTACGGGAATAGGGCCTGGGGTGGGATTGTGGACAGTGCAGACTTGATGGGCCGAATGGCCTCCTTCTGCACTGTAGGGATTCTATGATTCAATTGTAAACATTCAAAATTGGGGTCAGTTCATTGCTTCCTGAATTTTCAAGCTAATTTCTCTTTCTCCTTTTTTTAATCAAAAGTAGTGAATCAGATTCCCTGTGCTGGCACTAACCAGTAGGGTTAATTTCACAAGCTATTGATCTTTATCACAGCTGCCATCAGCTGCACCAAAGTGGAAAACAGTAGAATTGTACCGAGCCATGTTGTCTGCTGGGTAAAAATGAAGCTCTGGCACTGTTGTTGAGAGTGGCAGATTGCCGCAGCCTCTTCTTTATTATGCACAGACAGCAAACAGCCGCGGTGGTTGTAAGATGGCCAGCATTTGTAGTCCGAATTGTCTTGAATGCGAAATCCCTCAAATATCTTATAATCTGAAAGATAGTAACACACATCACGTTATGGTCCCACACAAATTTCACTTCATGCATCAACACAATTGAGCTCTGAAGTTACATCCAAATTCGAAATAAATAATTTCAGAGATCAAAATCTGAATTTGCTCTGTGTACTATCATTCATGATGTGGAGATGCCGGCGTTGGACTGGGGTAAACACAGTAAGAAGTTTAACAACACCAGGTTAAAGTCCAACAGGTTTATTTGGTAGCAAAAGCCACACAAGCTTTCGGAGCTCCAAGCCCTGTGAGTGAGAATTCCCACTCACCTGAAGAAGGGGCTTGGAGCTCCGAAAGCTTGTGTGGCTTTTGCTACCAAATAAACCTGTTGGACTTTAACCTGGTGTTGTTAAACTTCTTACTGTACTATCATTCATACAGGTACTCCTAACGTAGAAGTCACTGAATTGTGCTCACTTAATTTCCGGCGTGCTAGGAAAGAGCGAGACATATTAGTATTCTCAATTATCTGGCTGGTCGGGTAGGTCGATTAAATAAATGTATTACAATTAAATGTACTGCATATCAAGTTGCATATAGTACAACAAAAGCAAAATACTGGATGCTGGAAATCGGAAATAAAAAACACAAAATGCTGGATCAACTCAGCAAGTCTGACAGCATCTGTGGAGAGAGAAACAGTTACCCTTTTTTGAGTCCATGAGTGGGATTCTCTGACCTTCCCACCACATGGGGGTGACACGTTGGGACAGTGGTTAGCACTGCTGCCTCACAGTGCCAGTGACACAGGTTCGGTTCCAGCCTTGGGACAGCGTCTGTGCAGAGTCTGCACGTTCTCCCCGTGTCTGCGTGGGTTTCCTCCGGGTGCCCTGGTTTCCTCCCACAGTCCAAAAGACGTGCTGGTTAGGTGCATTGGCCGTGCTAAATTCTCCCTCGGTGAACCCGAACAGGCGCCGGAGTGTGGCGACTAGGGGATTGTCACAGTAACTTCATTGCAGGGTTAATGTAAGCCAACTTGTGAGACTAATAAATAAACTTCAAAAAAAACTTTAGATGTTTCTTGGCAGTGGGAGGTGGCACGCCACTCGCCGCTTTCAATTGGATTTCCCCTTGCTTCCACACAATGCCGCTGGGAAACCTGTGGTGGGGTTGCACTGTCAGCTGGACTGGAAGATCCTGCCACCGTGAACGTCCAGAGAATTCCAGCCCACACTTCCAGAGAACTGAAAAGAGGTAGAAATGTAATGAATTTTACACTTGGAGAGGTGGGTGGAGGAGGTGAGCAGAGTAGAAGGACGTGGATAGGTCGGAACAAAGGAGAGATTGACAAAGGTGTCATGGACATAAGACAAATGTGAGTGTTAATGATGCCATTAAGGACTGAAGAGTGCTAATAGTGGCAAAAAGTAAGATTGCAGAATGTGTTAATAGGAGAACAACGGTCTGTGCTCAGTGGGAGCAAAACTGAACAACAAGGGACAGGTGGCCATGTGAGGAGGAATGGAGCTGTGTTGGGCCAGGCCAAGGAAACCAAAAACCAAAAAGCCCAAAAGAGGCGTCAGAATGAGGGGAAAGTTCACGGTCTGGTGGGGCGAGGGGGATACAAAAAGGTAGACTGTGAACTTTCCCCTCCACATTGACACTCCTGCCTCCCTTGTTTTTTGGACGCAACATGTCTCTACCCTTACATAATAAAATAAAAGCAAATTACTGCAGATGCTGGAATCCGAAACAAAAACAGAAAACGCTGGAAAATCTCAGCAGATCTGATAGCATCTGTGGAGAGAGAATAGAGCTAACGTTTTGAATCTGGATGACCCTTCATCGGAGCTTCCCCCATTTCTACCCCTCTTCAGTTGTCTAGAAGGGTCACGGGCTCGAAACATTAAATCTGTTTCTCTCTCCACAGATGTTGCCAAGCCTGTTGAGTTTATACAGCATTTTCTGTGTTTATTGCATATGTTACATCTTGGCCAGTACCCGTGATGCCACATGTAATTTTACTATAAAATAACACTTTGACAAAAGTTACGTACCTGTTTTACAAATGGAACGTTTGCTTTTTAGTGAATTGTTATGGAATTTATTCAACAGTTTTGTAATATCTAAATGCAATTATATAATGAATATAGGATGAAAGGAAAAATCACACAGTCTTCAACTTACACTGTCAATGCAATGCCACAAAGCATTCCTTGTAATCAATTAAATATTAGGCCTCGCCGCATTGGTAAATTTCACACAGGAAACGGAAGGTATCACTACAGCATGGTTTATTGGATGACCAATACTCAGTGCCTTATATGAATAAACCAGATTCTATTTCCCCACATTGTCCAATTCAGCATCTGAGTTGGGCATCACAGTGGCAAGCAAAAGCTGTGCCATCTATGTGGAAAGGCATGAGAAAGAAAACAGAGTAGAATAGGATTGGGTTGTGTTGGATGGATGGCACTTTTTGCCTCATTGTAGCCATCCAAACAGAGATCTGATGCTGGTGTGCAAACAGACTGCCTATTTGTCTTGTTAGAATCATAGAATCCCTACTGTGCAGAAGGAGGCCATTCGGCCCATTCAGCCTGCACCGACAACAATCCCAACCAGGCCCTATCCCTGTACCACCCCCCCGCCCCCCCCCCCCCCACCCCCCACCACCCCCACTTCCTGGTCCCCCTGACACTAAGGCCAATTATGCACAGCCAATCCACCTAAACCACACATCTTTGGATTGAAGCGTTCTCCAAGGCGGCCTTCAAGACACACGACGGCGCAGAGTCGATGAGCAGAAACTGATAGCCAAGTTCCGCAAACATGAGGACTGCCTCAACCAGGATATTGGGTTCATGTCACACTATTTGTAATCCCCACAGCTTGCCTGGACCTGCAGAGTCTCACTGGCTGTCCTGTCTGGAGACAATACACATCTCTTTAGCCTGTCTTAATGCTCTCTCCACTCACATTGTTTGTATCTTAAAGACTTGATTAGTTGTAAATATTCACATTCCAACCATTATTCATGTAAATTGAGTTTGTGTCTTTATATGCCCTGTTTGTGAACAGAATTCCCACTCACCTGAAGAAGGGGCTTGGAGCTCCGAAAGCTTGTGTGGCTTTTGCTACCAAATAAACCTGTTGAACTTTAACCTGGCGTTGTTAAACTTCTTATTGTGGGAGGAAGCCAGAGCACCCGGAGGAAACCCATGCAGACAAGGGGAGAATGTGCAGACTCCACTCCGACAGTCACCCAAGGCCAGAATTGAACCCAGGTCCCTGGCACTGTGAGGCAGCAGTGCTGTGCCACCGTGCTGCCTCTCTTGGCAGCAGAGGGATGGAATTGAGATGGACAGAAAATGCAAATACACTGAAAACATTGCAAAAGAAACAGAGAAAACCTACTGAGTCATTTCATTTTTTTTATTGTACTTAAAAGAGTTGCATAAATTACTTCAGATGGGGGTGAATCAAGGTAAAGTTGATTCATAGAATGTTGTATTAAATGCTTGAGCACAAAATATCTCCAGTTATCCCCATATGAAATATTGGGATCTATGCATTTTGATGTTATAAATGTGTGTTTAGACCATTTATTTATTCTATAAAGCACACATCAGCTCTGGTACAAAGGGCCAGAGTTATGTTGCTGATCCATACAACTGTGATCATACTGGAATGACCTGCATGGAGGATTTATATCTGAGAAGTTCTTGCTGTCCCACTGAAGGATTAATAAATTGAGGGGCGGGGGTAAGAATATTAAATCCAAAGCAGTACCTTCCAGCCAAGAGTGAGAACGATTAATGCGATGCATTCCAGACTTGTAAAGATACAACACTTCTTCAAAAGCTTCTAAGGTTTTATTAATCCCATACCGTAGGTCTCCTGGGGGCAATATAAATCACAGTCAATTACTGACATTACTGCTACTTCCTGGAATAAATACAAGTTTAAAGATAATAATTACCTGTTGCATTCATAATTTCACACAGGAGGGGTGTTAAAGCAGAGGGTGCGCTGTAGGGCAGCAAGTATGTAAAGAAAAATCTTTTAAAAAGAAACAGAAAACATTAATGGGGAAAACACAGTCAAAACAAAACAACATGGAAAGATTACTAATACAGGGCTTTTATGCAAATGAATTTAATCAGTGATGCATATTTTTCAGTTGTATTAACAATAAAACTGGGGTTGCTGTCATTTGTCCAAGATACCCAACAGCATCTTTAGGCAACTACAAACCCACAATAAAATGTGGGTATATTTTTTCTCCACGGGCTGCACTGCTGAGGCAGCTACCACCCCCAACAGGTTACGATCAAATGAAGCATCTCACTTACACTGTTCATTTGTCTGCAAAAACCCTTGAAAAAGTTACATCGTGTGGAATGAGGTGTTCATAGAATCCCATAGAATCACAGAATCCCTACAGTGCAGAAGAGGCCATTCGGCCCATCGAGTCTTCACTGTAACACAATCCCACCCAGACCCTATTCCCGTAACCCCTCATATTTACCCGACTAATCCCCCTGACACTAGGGTCAATTTAGCATGGTCAATCAACCTAACCCGCACATCTTTTGGACTGTGGGAGGAAACCGGAGCACCCGGAGGAAACCCAAGTGACCCAAGGTCAGAATTGAACCCGGGTCTCTGGTGCTGTGAGGGAGCAGTGCCAACCACTGTGCCACCGTGCCGCCCCATTAACCTAACCCATGCATCTTTGAACTGTGGGAGGAAACCGGAGCACCTGGAAGAAACCCACGCAGACACGGGGAGAATGTGCAAACTCCACACAGACAGTGACCTGAGGCTGGAATTGAACCCGGGTCCCTGGCGCTGTGAGACAGCAGTGCTAACCACTGTGCCACCGTGCTGCCCCAGGTGTTGCTGAATGGCATAATAACTTCATAATTACTGATAAGCAACCTCACTGGCACTGAAAAGCAAATTTTATATTCGTAGGATATATTTTTCCATATTGTCAAGCTAGCTACTTCATTTATAATTATTTTTGAAGTTTTTTATCTGCGCATTTTAAAGTGAAGAGATTCAGCACTTTTAACTACCTGCTTTGCTGTCTGTGGCAATATTTCAATGTAATTTGCTTGCTTACATCACTGCTGTTGCATACCTGGTGATCCCTTGGACTCGACAGCAGATTTAAACTGCTATTCGGAAAAGGGGAAATCATGCTCCAAAATTGTCAGGTTTTTGTGGGTAGCTTTCTTCAAGATCAATGTGACGCCACAATCTAGACTGCTATGTTCATGGAAATGCCTCTTTAAGGGCGATATTAAAATTACAAGTGAACTTTGAAAGTTAAAGATATTCTGGAAATGTGTTAACTTTCAATATGTCATGGACACTACCCAGCTTAGATACCTGAATGCGTTGTAAAGGTTTCTCTTCTCGTTTATTTGATGGCACTTCCCTTCTGCAGTACATCGAAGATTGAAACTTCGGGTGGGAAACTCGAGGACACAGTCACTGTCCGCCTGACAGGAAAGTTCTTCCGTGCTGACATCATCCAGGTCCGTCACTTTGAGCTCTCCGTCCACAATGACAAATTGACGCGGTTGGAAATCCAACAGAAGTACCGAGCCTAGAGGTGAGTGAGCTAAATAATGGAGCAGCTTCACTAGACTCAGACAAATCTGAAATAGATAGGGTGCAGAATAGAGTTCACAGCGCATTACCCTCCTGGAACTGACACTGTCTATCCTTGAAAATACAGGAATCCAAGACATCCCTGGGCAATGGGCATTCATTGGCATCCAGAAGATCAAATGCTGCCTCAGATCTCTTTGGGCGAGCAAGTATGCTTTTTGGTTTGGTTTGTCCTACTTTAATATTAAGTAGTGAGAAACACTCTTCTGTTTGACTGGCTGAGTGCGATACTGGGACAATCGGAGATTCCCGATGGACACTCGCATGTGGAGAATGGGCAGTTGTGCCAATAACCAATGGGAATCGTGGCCCAGCAGAAAGTCGTATTTGTTATGGGGAAGTGGGAAATTCAATGGGAAATGAGCATCCCGGTATTGTAGGGATATGTGACATTGAACAGTGACTAAATGAGCGTTTCAACCATATTTAAATATTTTAGTATGACACTCCCTTGAACAGAATTCTTCTCCTATCAGTTTTCTTAGTACCTGACTAGTAAATTCACCTTCACCTACTGAGTCCAGTTTCAACTGGACATTATGAAGCTGACAGATACCCAGGCACGAGGTGTTCTCGTTAGTTAGCACCTTGCCCTCATTTTATGTAGATTTAGTCAATTTGAATTCCCCTATGAGTCTCTTCCTGATGGTTAAATAGGATTTTTTTTTTCTCTCCCAGGACATCTATTCCGGACCTCTGGCACACAGGGTAACCCTAATCCTGCCCAGTTTAGTGCCCAAAATGTGTCGGTTTAGATTTCTTACCCGAAATCTCTCTTCCCAGGGAGTTTGCAGAAGCTGTATCATTTCCACTGGAGTTCCCAGTTCCATCATTGCGGTTATCACCGGTCCATCTTCCAATCCACCATAAGAGCACTGACCATATAGCTACATGGGCAGAAAGCCCGGATTAGGTAGGAATTGCAATGCTGATGACCCAGTAAAGTACCCACAATCTAAACAATGTTTTCATGTCAACATCATAGATAACAATGGGAAACGTCTGCAGTCCTATGAGTTGTTTTCAGCAGGGTGGCTTGATGGCATAGTGGTTAGCACTGCTGCCTCACAGCGCCAGGGACCCGGGTTCGATTCCTACCTCAACTGTCTGTGTGTAGTTTGCACATTCTCCTCATGTCTGCGTGGGTTTCCTCTGGGTGCCCCAGTTTCCTCCCACACTCCAAAGATGTACAGGTTATATGGATTGGCTATGATAAATTGATCCTTAGTGTCAGGGGGATTAGCAGGGTAAATACGTGGGGTTATGGGGATAGGGCCTGGGTGGGATTGTAGTTGGTGCAGACTCAATGGGCTGAATGGTCTCCTTCTGTACTGTACGGTTCTATGATTCAACCAACACGGAACAAAACCCCCTTTTAAACATTGCAGAACAAATGGCAAGGCTTATACATGAGGGAAATCAGACATAAAAAGAGCCAAGGGACTTTGAACAGATAAGTAACAACTTGTTCAAGAGGTGGGCAGAAGCAGCATCTTAAAGTAAAAGACAGGTGGAGATTTGAGACGGCACACAGCCTAAACACATTAACAGAAAATGCTGGAAAATCTCAGCAGGTCTGACAGCATCTGTGGAGAGAGAATAGAGTCAGGGTGACGAAGGGTCTATTCTCTCTCCACGGATACTGTCAGACCTGCTGAGATTTTCCAGCATTTTCTGTTTTTGTTTCAGATTCCAGGTATTTTACCTTTAGCCTTAACACGTAAGTTTGGAGTTTGTGTATGATTTCCGCCCAATAACAACTTAGCCTGGGCAGAATTAAATTAAAATTGTGTAAACAAAAACGGTGGTGCAATTTCAAGCACTCGCGAGTTGCGTCCATAATCATCTCATGTTCAAATGTCTGCCACCTTTCACAACACTTCAACATCTTCTCCAGCCCCGCCCACGACACTGAGCGTGTCCCAGCCGGGAACGGAAAAGCGAGGTTCCGCCAATTGCGCTTATTGATAATGTGAGATTCTCAGATCCAGCACAGACATTGGTGTTCATATCAATACAACACCAGATAAACGATCACCAGTCAATGGAAAGTACTGCAGAAATATCCATTTAGTTTAAACGGAGTGGAAAGTACCTCTTGTGGTCGCCAGCCTCAGTGTGTGTGGGATTTATCTTCTACACTACCCCAACCAACATCTTTAGACCCCTTTGGTTTTGTTCCAGGTGCCAGTTAATCGACTGGTTGTGTATCGTGGTTTCATTGATGGATGGGGGAGTTCCAGTTGGTATTATGCGAATGAGTTTGTGCGGAAATTTGGGCGAAGTTTCATCTCAGCAAAGGAACAGGGCGTATCAGGCCCATTTACAGTGTCAAGGGGAACTCTTAACTCCATTTCGGAACTTCTGAAACCTTATGGGAGGTTGGATTCCTTTCAAATCAACTCTGCTCACATCAAATGATCGCATACAATACCAACTAATAAGCTAAGACCCAACAGCAATTTAGATTAAAAATGTCCAAACCAATCACTGTCCAAACATGAGGGATGCGAGAAAGGAATGGTTCATATTTGTTTGCAAGTAGTTAATTGCAGTGCTGTCCTTCTCTAAGTCATGGAGTTTTTTGCGGCTCTTTAAGGCAGCTCTGAGTTCATGTCCCCACTGAAGGGGCGTTCATGATGCAGTTCAGATTGCTATTCCCCTCGCCAATCGTTGCAATACTTCCCCACTCCGGGGAGAGTGTCTGTCAAGATGCCAAACAAACGAGGCCGAGTGTGGCTACTCCAAACAAAGCTGTCATATGAACAGACTCCTTTGGCAGTACTTTGCAAACCTTCCAGGAGAAACTTGGGCAGCAGACTCTTGGGGTACATTACCGCCTGCAAGTTCCCCCCTCCGAGGTACATTAATTTGGAACGATATCGCTGTTTCTTCACTTTCCCCGAGCCAAAATCCCCTGGAACTCCCTCCCTAACAGCACTGTGGGTGTACCTACACCTCCAGAACGGCAGTGGTTCGAGAAGGCGGCGCAACACCACCTTCTCAAGGGCAGTTAGGGATGGGCAAGAAATGTTGCCCTAGCCAGTGACGCCCATGAACGAACAACAGGCATATTCTATTTTATTATACAAGATTCCTGGATTTCCCCCGTGTGCCTTGAGGATTACACCTCAATTGTTTCCAATGAGAGCCATTGGTTTACAGTGAGTAAGATTCTGCGGGGCTATTCTGGGGTGGAATTCTGCGATTGGGTCGTTTTGTGTCAAACTCATTGCTGGAAGCTGAAAGTGTGAAATGAAGAAATGTGAGCGCAGGCAGCATGTTACCCGATCTTTAAAGTGATGCTGAAGGATAGGATATGCCTCACAACTCATTCTTGAATGAATAAAGCGGGAGCACTTTCACCACCACCCCAAATAATGCGAATATACTTACTGTATAAAGTAGCTGTCAACACAGCTTCCAGAACCATATCCCTGCGATGTCTGCCAGTTGCATTGCTGTTTTGTTATACTTAAATATTAAGACTGCACCATTATAAGTCAATGCACGGTGACTGAATTCTATTAAATTGTGCATTTAACTTTTACAAAAATGCTCCTACAGGCGCCGCCTTAGCAAATGGTTAGGCGGATTTTGTCAATATTTATTTTAAATGAAAGTAAATCCGTGCCACAATTCAGAGAGTTACCTGGATGATATTCGGATGCCGAAGCCTTTGCAGCAAGCTAATTTCCTTGATAATTTTAAAAGCTGCCAGTCTGTGGCAGTCCCTGGCTTGCCCATAACGCTGAATGCAGCGCATTACTTCATCGCCCTGGCTGTTCACGCTTTTCAGGGCGATGGCAGTGCCATCCTGCAGAGTCCCTTTGAGAACAGTTTTAGTGTAGCCAGAGCCCAGGAATTCAATCCCGGTGATATTCCTCAACTCACTGCAGCCCACAGTCCCACCGAGTAGATTGCCAACAGCTCTGCCGGTTCTCTCCGGGGTGTCACTGGAGACCTGGGCAGGAGCAGCAGCCTGGGACCCTGCCGCCGAGGAGTGCGGAAAGCGGTCGGGACCGGAAAACTCCTGGTAACGAATGATTTCCACTGCCCTCTCTTCGATTTCCTCCACCAGCTCACGAGGCCCTGGGCTGAATAGCGACTTGAGTTGGCCGGGAAGCCCAGCTCTTGCCCCCACACCCTCCGGCCACCGGTAGCGAGCGGCTAATGTCAGGATCAGGAGTACTGAAATGACAGCCAGAGCTGCAGGAAGGGAGCAGGCGATGGAAAGTTTCTTCCTCATGGCCAGTCCTGGTAGCGGGCTGAGATGTGTCTGATTGGGACCGCCTGTCACTGCAAAAGCATTGCAAGCTGCAGGATGATAATAACATGCTGGAGGTGTGTCTCTGAGCTGCTCCTCCCACCCCCACCCCAGCGCATCATTATCCTATCCACTGTACAACCACTGAACAATGTTTCTCCACTCAGAGGGTTGTAAATCATTGGAATTCTCTACCACAGAGGGCTGTGGATCTCAATCATCATTCCTTCCTTTTATCTATTTGTATTGGGTTTAAAATCACAAAGGGCTTAGATACTGGCATGGTAGCACAGTGGTTAGCACTGCTGCTTCACAGCTCCAGGGACCTGGGTTCGATTCTCGGCTTGGGTCACTGTCTGTGTGGAGTTTGCACATTCTCCTCGTGTCTGCGTGGGTTTCCTCCGGATGCTCCGGTTTCCTCCCACAGTCCAAAGATGTGCGGGTTAGGTTGATTGGCCATGCTAAAATTGCCCCTTAGTGTCCTGAGATGCGTAGGTTAGAGGGATTTGTGGGTAAAATATGTAGGGATATGGGGGTAGGGCCTGGGTGGGATTATGGTCGGTGCAGACTTGATGGGCCAAATGGCCTCTTTCTGTACTGTAGGGTTTCTATGATTTCTATGATAGAGTAAATAAGCTGAAACTGTACCCAATGGCTGAAAAACATAGGAACATAAGAACAATGAATAGGACCAGGATCCCATTGTATATATTTAAAGCAGAGATTGACAGATTTCTGATTAACAATAAAGTAAAGGATTGTGGGGACAGTGTGTATAGAAGTCATTGAAGTATCCACAGCTGATTGTATTACGGGTGGTACGGTGGTTAGCGCTGCTGCCTCACAGCACCAGGGACCCAGATTCGATTCTTGGCTTGGGTCACTGTCTGTGCGGAGTCTGCACGTTCTCCCTATGTCTGCGTGGGTTTCCTCCCACAGTCTGAAAGATGTGCTGGTCAGGTGCATTGGCCATGCTAAATTCTTCCTCAGTGTACCCGAATAGGTGCCGGAGTGTGGTGACTAGGGGATTTTCACAGTAACTTCATTGCAGTGTTAATGTAAGCCAACTTGTGACTAATAAATAAACTTTAACTTATTAAGTTGCGGAGCAGGCTTGATGGGCTGAATGGCCTACTTCAGTTCCTATGTCCCCACATGTCTAATTGTAATTGGCATGTTTCGTACCCAGCTATATCATGGTTATGTTATTTGTGGGAAAGGTTATCTGTGGATGGTTAACATGCTGACAGGTTTATTGTTTATAAAACCTGTGCTCTGGAAGATGTCAATCTTGCTCGGGATTCTCTGAAAATCATGGTTTAACAAACCCTCCCCCTCAACACCACCTTTCCTACCAAACTTTCAGTGACTGTATCATAACCCCACTTCCACATGGCTCATCATTCATTCCTTTTATCTTTTTCTATTGGATTTAAAGTCAAAAAGGGCTTAGATATAGTAAATAAGCTGAAACTGTACCCAATGGCTAAAAAACATAGGAACATAAGAACAATGAATAGGACCAGGATCCCATTCTGTTTTCAATGGGAGATGGGAATTGCTGGTAAGGCCAGCATGTGTTGCCCATCCCCAAGGAAGAACAGTTCTGTTACTGGACTGGACTAATCTAGTGTCCTGGACTAATGTTGGAAAGACTATTAGTTTTATTTTATTAGTTTATTTATTATTGTCACAAGTAGGTTTTACATTCACACTGCAATGAAGTTACTGTGTAAATCCCCTAGTCACCATGCTTCGGCACCTGTTCGGGTACAGTGAGGGAGAATTTAGCATGGCCAATGCACCTAACAATACGTCTTTCGGACTGTGGGAGGAAACCAGAGTACCTGGAGGAAACCCACGCAGACATGGGGAGAATGTGCAGATTCTGCACAGACAGTGACCCAAGCATTGTGAGGCAGCAGTTCTGACCACTGTGTCACCATGGACAGCATGGTAGCTTGAGAATTTAAATTTAATTGAGTTCAATTAATCTGGAACAAACGCCTTATATCAGCAATGACAGCTATGAAATGACCAGCTTGTCATAAAACCCCATTCAGTTCATTAATGTCCTCAAAGGAAGAAAACCTATTGTCCTCACCCAGTCTGGTCTAAGTGTAACTCTGGGCCCCACAGAAATGTGGTTGACTCTAACTGCTCTCTGAAATGACCTGATAAGCCACTGAGTTGTATTCAAGGAGGCAGCTCACCAACTCCTGCTCAAGAGCAATTAGGGATGGATAGTAAATGTTGGATATGCCAGAATGCCCCCATCTCATGTAGGGATGAGCACAAAATTGTCCTTGTGGATACAGTGGTGAGCTGCTTCCTTGAACCACTGCAATCCATGTGGTGTAGGTACATCCATGGTGCTGTCAGTTGTGGTAATCCAGAATCTTGGCACAAAAGCGATGTATTTCCAAGTGGATAGTGTGTGACTTGGAGGGAAAATTGCAGGTGGTGGTTTTCCCATGCATCCGCTCCCCTTGTTCTTCTAGGCAGTAGAGGTTGGGGGATTAAAAGTTGCTGTCAAAGAAGCCTTGATAGGTTGCTGCAGTTCATCTTGTAGATGGTACACACTGCAGACATGTCATACTAGTGGTGAAGGGAGTGGATGGTTAAAATTGTAGAGTGGTGTCAATCGAGTGACTGCTTTGCTCAAGGTGGTGATGAGCTTGTTGGGTGCTGTTGAAGGCAAGATGGAAGTTCCGAAGAAGAGTCATATTGGACTCAAAATATTAACTCTATTTTTCTCTCCACAGATGCTGCCAGGCTTGCTGAGTTTTTGCAGGAGTTTCTGTCTCTATATCAGATCTTCAGCATCTGCAGTATTTTCCTTATATTTTAGTATTCCATCATACTCCCATCTTGTATCTTGTAGATAGTGAAAGGCTTTGAATCACAGAATTGTAATGGTGCAAAAGCAGGCCATTTGGCCCATTGTGTCTACACTGGCTCTCCAAATGAGCAACTCACGTAGTACCTTTATCCTGCCTTTTCCCTGTAACACTGCACATTCTGCTTTTTCAGATAATAGTCCAATTCCCTTTTGAATGCATCACATTCTCAGGCAGTGCATTCCAGACCTTAATAACTCGCGTCCCAAATCACTTTACTGACAATGAAGTACTTTTGAAGTGTAGTCACTGTTGTAATGTAGGAAATGCAACAATGTAATAATGATGAGATAATCTGTTTTTGTGAGTTTAATTGAGGGTTTAATTGGGGATAACGCCCCCTGCTTTTTTTCCAAAATAGTACCACGGGATTGTTTATACACCTGAGAGGGCAGATGGGGTAGTTTTTCTGGTACCTTGGCCACTTAACCAACATCCCCTTAACAAACAAATATCTCAATGGTGTTTGTGGCATCTTGTATGCATATTGACTGCCACATGTCCCTATGTTACAAAATTACAGCACTTTGAAAACCGTAATACTTCATTGGTCGTGCAGCACTTTGGGATAGCCTACAGCCCTGAAAGCAAATTCTTGCTTTATCTTGCATTCTCATTGGTATAGTTGTGGAACATTGGGTTTAGATGGCATGTGAAAAAAGGTATATTTGAGTTAGCTTTAATTTTATTCAGAAGATAATTTCAACTTCTTATCTGCCGTGCCTCTAACTGTGGATTTTGATTAAATAGCATGTGTTTGAACTGCAAATCAGTAAATCAGACTGTTATGAATCCCTCAGGCTCTTTTTATAAAGACAGGAAATCATAGTGTCTACTGTCAAATTAAAACAAGCTGCAGTGCTGCCTGTTGACAGCATAGCGACTGTCATTTTGGCTATGCAGCATGTTGGACAGGCAATCTGACAGCTCAGAGTTAATGGAGGTGTCAAAAGCTGTGGCGTTGAGGTAAAACAGAACAGCAGCAGCATACATGTGGAAACTGATGTTGTGTTTTGAGATGATGTCGCCCGGGGCAGCTTTGTAGGTGCAATGTAGGAGGGGGCCAAGGATCCAACCATGGGGACACCAGAAATAGAAAGTAAAGCCATAATTCTTTGGTTACAATTAGATAGCTAAGAAGGCAATCATTTGAGTGCAATGCCACCCAGCTGGACAGTGGTGGAGAGATGGCATGGTAGCACAGTGGCTAGCTCTGCTGCCTTGCAGCATCAGCGGCCCAGGTTCAATTCCAGCCTTGGGTTACAGACTGTGTGGAGTTTGCATGTTCACCCCATGTGATAGGTGGAGGGGCAGGTAGTATTGAGGAGGTGGGGAGGCTGCAGAAAGATTTAGACAGTTTAGGAGAGTGGTCCAAGAAGTGGCTGATGAAATTCAACGTGGGCAAGTGCGAGGTCGTACACTTTGGAAAAAAGAATAGAGGCATGGACTATTTTCTAAACGGTGACAAAATTCATAATGCTAAAGTGCAAAGGGACTTGGGAGTCCTAGTCCAGGATTCTCTAAAGGTAAACTTGCAGGTTGAGTCCGTAATTAAGAAAGCAAATGTAATGTTGTCATTTATCTCAAGAGGCTTGGAATACAAAAGCAGGGATGTACTTCTGAGGCTTTATAAAGCACTGGTTAGGCCCCATTTGGAGTACTGTGAGCAATTTTGGGCCCCACACCTCAGGAAGGACATACTGGCACTGGAGCGGGTCCAGCGGAGATTCACACGGATGATCCCAGGAATGGTAGGCCTGACATACGATGAACGTCTGAGGATCGTGGGATTATATTCATTGGAGTTTAGGAGGTTGAGGGGAGATCTGATAGAAACTTACAAGATAATGAACGGCTTAGATAGGATGGACGTAGGGAAGTTGTTTCCATTAGCAGGGGAGACTAGGACGCGGGGGCACAGCCTTAGAATAAAAGGGAGTCACTTTAGAACAGAGATGAGGAGAAATTTCTTCAGCCAGAGAGTGGTGGGTCTGTGGAATTCATTGCCACAGAGGGCTGTGGAGGCCGAGACGTTGAGCGTCTTCAAGACAGAAATTGATAAATTCTTGATTTCTTGAGGAATTAAGGGCTATGGGGAGAGAGCGGGTAAATGGAGTTGAAATCAACCATGATTGAATGGTGGAGTGGACTCGATGGGCCGAATGGCCTTACTTCCGCTCCTATGTCTTATGGTCTTATGGTCTTATGGTCTGCGTGGGTTTCCTCCAGGTGCTCTGGTTTCCTCCCACAATCAAAAGGATATGTAGGCTAGGTGGATTGGCCATGGTAAATTGCCCCTTACTGTCCAAAGATGTGTAGGTTACATGGATTAGCAAAGGTAAATGTGTAGGTTTACAGGGATATGGCGGAGGAGAGGGCCTGGGTAAGGTACTCTGTCAGAGAGTCAGTGCAGACTTGATGGGCCAAATGGCTTCCTTCTGCCCTGTAGGGATTCTAGGTGTTGGAGAATTATGGTGTGAACAACCCCTTCAGGAAGGACAACCTGAAGGAATGAGATTGTACATTGTTAATTGTTCACTTTCTGGGTGAAGGTGGTTGATTGGCAGTCATTAACAATTATCAAATTATTAAAAGGATACCTACACTGATTTAACTTTCTTGGGCATATATATATATTTAACATGCAATTAATATAAAAATGCAGCAAATTAATGAAAATCACAGGGACATTATGGGCAAGGTACTATTTCCTCAGTGCTAATGATGGAACAGTGATAATCAGCCAATGACTGGTCGCAATGTATTGGTCCACACATTTGCATATTTCTTCCTCGCCATACACTGCTGGCTGGTTTGCACATTAATACTGATATACGTTGTTCACACACTTATTATTTTAGCAAATTCTGGTCCATTAATGTCAAACACTAAGTAGGTTCGCCAAATCTGGATGGGCATATGACTTCTTCAGTCCAACTCAGTCAAGCAGACTCCTCTATTTCCAGGAATTTTATAAGCAAGGAATGAAAATATTTCAAAGAAAATGAAAAAAGCACATTTTTTAATTGCCCTAATGTGTTGCTCCCAGCAGTGTAAAGGGGAGTTAACATTTAAGTCTTTGTGGTCCCAGATCAATGAAAGACATAGGGAGTTTATGTGTGTGTGAACTGGCCCAGAGATGTCTGAATCTCACAGGATCCAGGGTGCGGTATCTAAATGGATACAAAATTGGCTTCTTGACAGAAGCCAGAGGGTGGTTGTAGAGGGTTGTTTTTCAAAATGGAGGCCTGTGACCAGCGGTGTGCCTCAGGGATCAATGCTGGGTCCACTGTTGTTTGTAATTTATATTAATGATTTGGATGAGAATATAGGAGGCATGGCTAGTAAGTTTGCAGATTAGAAGATTAGAAACCCTACAGTGCAGAAGGAGGCCATTCGGCCCATCGAGTCTGCACCGACCACAATCCCACCCAGGCCCTACCCCGCATATTTTACCCACTAATCCCTCTAACCTACGCATCTCAGGACTCTAAGGGGCAATTTTTAACCTGGCCAATCAACCTAACCCGCACATCTTTGGACTGTGGGAGGAAACCAGAGCACCCCGGAGGAAACCCACGCAGACACGAGGAGAATGTGCAAACTCCACACAGACAGTGACCCAAGCCAGGAATCGAACCCAGGACCCTGGAGCTGTGAAGCAGCAATGCTAACCACTGTGCTACCGTGCCGCCCGGTACATGTTCATAGGTCCTTGAAAGTGGAGTCACAGGTGGACAGAATGGTGAAGAAGGCATTCGGCATGCTTGGTTTCATCAGTCAAAACATTGAAAACAGGAGTTGGGACGTCTTGTTGAAGTTGTACAAGACATTGGTAAGGCCACACTTGGAATACTGTGTGCAGTTCTGGTCACCCTATTATAGAAAGGATATTATTAAACTAGAAAGAGTGCAGAAAAGATTTACTAGGATGCCACCGGGACTTGATGGATTGAGTTATAAGGAGAGGCTGGATAGACTGGGACTTTTTTCTCTGGAGCGTAAGAGGCTGAGGGGTGATCTTATAAAGGTCTATAAAATAATGAGTGGCACAAATCAGCTAGGTAGTCAATATTTTTCCCCAAATGTAGGAGAGTCTAAAACTAGAGGGCATAGGTTTAAGGTGAGAGGGGAGAGATACAAAAGTGTCCAGAGGGGCAATTTTTTCACACAGAGGGTAGTGAGTGTCTGGAACAAGCTGTCAGTGGTAGTAGTAGAGGCGGGTACAATTTTGTCTTTTAAAAAGCATTTAGACAGTTACATGGGTACGATGGGTATAGAGGGATATGGGCCAAATGTAGGTAATTGGGATTAGCTTAGGGGTTTAAAAAAAGAAGGGCGGCATGGACAAGTTGGGCCGAAGGGCCTGTTTCCATGTTGTAAACCTCTATGACTCTATGAATGTTCCAGGGGCAAGAGTAAGAGATCGGTCATAGCAAAATCTTTGATACAGCTACACCAAGGAAAAGGATTATTTTAAATTAATTTCTGATGTTGCTTTTGAGTGTGCTAACATGCAGCATATCAAAGAATGAAAGGATGGGTGTGAGCTAATGATATTGAGTACTGTGGTAACGTGGTCCCTTTAAGGGATGGTCCTTTGAGGGCCATGTGATCGGGCTGGCCCCGATAGAGGGGCTGGGAGAAGCTGGGCCAACCTGGAGCAAGGAAGTCCATCCTGGGACAGGGAGGAACCTCAGTTGGAACCAGGGAGGAGAAGAGAATAGTCTTGTGTATTAATTCTGTCAGACCCTTATTTTGTATATATATTATATTAATCATAAACCATTCCTTGTTGAAGCCGTAACGAGTTGCCTTCAAATGTACTACAAGTACATTTCTGAAAGACCGGTTTGTGATAGTATGTGATTATTCAGCCTACCTTTACTGCTACAGGCATTGTTGGCAGTTGGTTACCACAGCTTTGTATACTTGCAGGGAGGCTAAAAGTTTTCCTTTGGAATAGTTTGATGAGTGTCCCGCGTATGCCATTCTTTTACAAAGCATGTGAGTTATTTAAACTCCTTTCATGTCCACAGAACCTCCCAAGCATTTCACAGCCCACAAAATACTTTTGAGGTGTAGTCACTTGCAAACAGTGCAAACGTCAGTTTGCTGTTTGCTTCGGCAGAGTCTTTGAGAGATGCTTGCTGAATTGATGTGGAGCTAAAGTAAACCTGATTTACGCATTGTTGATATTACACACCCCCCTCTCCATCTCTCAAGCAGAAACGGGGTTAAATTGTCCCCAAAATAGAAGCAAAATGTTGCAAATGCTGGCAATCTGAAATAAAACAGGAAGGGCTGAAAAAACTCAGCACTTCTGGCAGCATCTGCGGAGAGAGAAACAGGAGCTAACGTTTGGGAAGAGTCATATAGAGTCGAAACTTTGGCTTTATTTATCTCTCCACGCGTGCTGCTAGACCTGCTTGGGGTTTCCAGCATTTTGTGTTTTTATTTAAAATTGCCCCAAGGGCTTACCCACTGAAGGGCCAGGTCCCACTCTGTTCCTGCAGGTACTGATTTTAATCTGGACTTTGACTGCAATCTCTCCCTGACGACGGACCCTCCCTGGGACTCACCTGAGTGCAGGGACTATTCCTTTCCCTGCACCGAGCTTTAGCTCCTGCTTGCCAGCCAGCTGATGTTTTTACCCTCCAGCCAAAAGCAGGCACTGGGATTAAAACCACACTGGCCTCATATTGCAATGCTGAGGTCAGGAGAGATTGCTGTTTACTCACACGATTGCGTTTGCTCACACGATTCCCATGCCGAGTCAAAATAGGAGAAATATTTATTCAATATCCGGGAGTAAGTCACTGTGTCATTCCGATGCACAATTCCTTGCCTGATGTTTGAGGTCACGTCGCTTTGTTAAAGTCAGTTTTTCTGACTGTCCCGATTTTTACCATCAGCAGCGACAGTATGATGATATATTTATCGGGTGAGGTACAGTTAGCTGGGCGGAGCCTTGTGTGGAGGATTTGGGAGCAGTTGAGCTAAATGTCACACATCTGCGTTATAAAATTCAACCACATGTATTAATTAGGAATATGGCTTACACTTTCAGGAAAACAAAACATCAGCCAGTCAAAATAGACTGCAAACCTTTTGGTTAGTCAATCCAGAAACTATTATTTTAATATCACAATCCTAAAGGGCATTAGGAATAAAATATCAAAATTAATCAGTAAACGGGCGGCACGGTGGTTAGCACTGCTGTCTCACAGCGCCAGAGGTCCAGGTTCAATTCCTGGCTTGGGTCACTGTCTGTGTGGAGTTTGCACATTCTCCCTGTGTGTGTGTGGGTTTCCTCTGAGTGCTCCAGTTTCCGCCCAGAGTCCAAAGATGTGCGGGTTAGGTAGATTGGTCATGCTAAATTGTACCTTAGTGTTAGGGGGACTAGCTAGGGTAAATGTGGGGATGTGGCCTGGGTGGGTTTATGGTTGGTGCAGACTCGATGGGCCGAATGGCCTCCTTCTGCACTGTAAGATTCTATGAATTGATGGGTTATTGAGAAGTTCTGAATTGTAACGTTTGGTACTCACACAGTCCTGCTTCTGAAGCTGTGCTAAAGTATGGCATACACAATCTTTATTTTGCTCTGTTACCTGTACTCTACCCCCCCCAACCCCCCCCCCCTCCCCCCCGCCAACCGGGGAGACCTGCTTCTTAATGAGATCTGCTTCTTAATGTCATCAGCCTCCCACCTCAGCCTATCTACGGCTGAAATCACGACGTCCACCTTTACCAATTCTAGAACCGGGTATTTCAATATAGTAGCTTCACTTCTCATCTTTCAACTTCTGTAATCCTCAATTCAGCCACAATTTTGTTGCCGAGTTGCAAATCCAGCTCTTGAATCCTTGTTGACTTCTAAGTCACCAGAACCTCAAACTTAAAATCCATGTGTTTAAACTCCTCAATAATCTCATCCCTCCATCGACCTCCAGTGCACAATTGGATGGGCTTCAACTAACAAGCCCCCATACTCTAGATGTTCCTCTCCGGGTCTCTCTCCTCAAAACCTTCCTTAAAGCACCATCTCTTGAACCTTTTTTTGTCCATCATAGTATAAAGGGTTAATAGAAGGGATATGCTATGATCATGGATGATGATGTATCACTGAGATTAGTCAGCTATGTGTTAAACTCTCCAGAGATAGAGGTTGGAACACCATGCTCAGGAGCCCCATGCTTACTCTAAAACCTGTGTAATATCAATAAACAACAGGTAAGGAAGCACCAGAGTATGATTACAGTCTGCCTAATAACCAGGCACCACGACTGGTGTCCACAGATAAGAAGGACATAAGAACTAGGGGCAGGAATAGGCCATCTGGCCTCTCGAGCCTGCTCCACCATTCAATAAGATCATGGCTGATCTTTTCGTGAACTCAGCTCCACTTACCCGCCCACTCACCCAAACCCTTAATTCCTTTACTGTTCAAAGATTTATCTATCCTTGCCTTAAAATCATTCAATGAGGACCATCTCAGAACAATCATCAATCCTAATCACTGTTTTCACCCTGGTGTCCATTTTCCTCTGCATCTCTGAAACATTTTAGGATGTTTTGTTAGGTTAAGGGTACTTTAAAAATGCAAGTTGACGTTGCAGTCGCCGAATTGTTTTTCTTTCTCCTTTGCCCAAGGAAACAACCATTGGTGCAGGGTTTCCATGCAGGATCTTCCAATAGTTTTCAGATCTGTGTTCTGAGCCACAGCCTCAATAGGGCTGGAATATTTAGATCTGTTATCACATTTCCCTCTTGTGCCTGCCGAAATACATCCATCATCTCACCAGCCTCTCTTCCTTCACGAGTCTGCTTAAAATCTAGTTCTTTGACACAGCTTTTGATCCATCACCCTGCTAATGTCCTAATTGTCTCAGCATCTATCTTTCTCCATTACATCTTTTGAACTGTCTTGCAACATTTTTCTATGTTAAAGATGTTATTATGCAAGTAATTATTGTTGTCTGATGGCATCGCAGTTTGTGTCTTCCACTCTCAATGTGCTTCCTTGGTCAGTTTTTAAATGATTTTTTGTGAAGAACCCCAATATTTCCTCACTCAGTTTACAAGGGCATCGTACCCCAAATGGTTGTGTGTATATGATTTTCTTTCACGCCTTTGCTCTGCCGGTGATGCTCTAACACTGACCCCAATGAAGCATGTAAAAATGTTTATCCTCTCCCCCCTTGGCAATGTCACTGATATGAAGAATTCAGTGAAGTAGGTAGGACATTTGTGTTCCCTAACACAAAAACAGAAAATGCTGGAAAGTCTCAGCAGATAAGTTTAAAGTTTATTCATTAGTGTCACATGTAAGCTTACATTAACACTGCAATAAAGTTACTGTGAAAATCCCCGAGTCGCCACACTCCGGCGCCTGTTTGGGGGAACACTGAGGGGGAATTTAGCATGGCCAATATGTGGAGAGAGAACAGAGCTAACGTTTCGAGTCTGGATGACCCTTCATCAGAGCATTTGTGTTTCCTCCCTAATTTCAGAGGCCATAATCCATCAAAGTATTGTACTTTGCAGACTGAGTTTGGCATATACATGCTCATTTTTAAATTTGGAACAGATGTGACAGAAATTTGAAAACGGTAATAGAGGCAGAAGAAATCCACACTGTCATTGGTGAGTTCTTCTATTTTCTCCTGTATGGATCAAACATAATGCTCACTTGGAGAGCTGGTGCAGACATAATGGGCCGAATGGCCTCCTTCTGCTCTGTAACAATTCTGTGATGTATCATTTAATCTTTTCCAGCAGGTGGTGTTTCTATAAATCAAATATAAGGATCCAAGTCAAATCGCAAGTAATAAATTAACAAGTACTTGCATAACTTTTGGTGCAAAACTAAAATCTCAACATAGAATTCGTATAATCTACTTTTCTCGTTGTAAAAAAGGACCTTGTCTGTTGTCCTGGGGGGTGGGGGTTACAATCTATTATAAATTATTTATTGATCCTATCTTTGATTAGATTCCAGTTTGATTTTCCAATAGCATCAAATCTTTGCCACGGTTAATTATTCAAGTGCATCAATTCACATGTTCAGGAGAGCCAAACTGCAGAGAGAGGAAATAATAAATGTTGCAAATTGATACAGTGGCACTCCAGCCTCTGGGAAGAGAAGGGAATTATGGCATGAGTTTCGTCTGGACTGAACAGGAATAGCAGCAAATTTCTACTTTTTGGGGAAAAAAAGCCTGTATTCATTTTCCTGTAATCACAAGGTTTAAGCCATAATTTTTTTATATTCTAATCTAAATCATTAATGATTTACATTGTAATGAACACTAGGGCGATGCTATAGGACAGATTGTGAGCAGAGACTTTCAGCGCCCGGCTAGCTCAGTCGGTAGAGCATGAGACTCTTAATCTCAGGGTCGTGGGTTCGAGCCCCACGTTGGGCGGCCAACATTTTTCTCAAAGGTTTCATTAATTTTATTTATTTTCATATTAAATTTCAAAGCTCCGAATGAAGCAAATATTATATTTTTTACGGGCAATTTTATTCTTTCATAATCTTTTTTCAAAAAAAAATTTAAAATTTATTTCTCTCCTGATATGAGTTTTTTCCCCCCCCAACATCAGATTGCACCTTATTTTAAAATTGATATGGAGATTGTCAATGGGGACACGGAACGCCGTTAATTCGGATTGAAGTCCCCATCGAGGCACTTGGCGCTGTTGGTGAGGCAAACTATCGCAGCGCCATTGCCGCGGGCCTGCGGGCGGCTCCACATCTCGGAGCTCGAGCTGCTTTCCCCCTCCCCGCTCGCGGCCCCATCGATCTCGCCCCTCCCCTCCCTATTCCTGCCCCTCCCCCTCGCTATCCCTGCCCCCCCCCCTCGCTATTCCCGCCCCTCCCCCTCGCTATTCCTCCCCCTCCCTGCCCCTCCCCAAAGCTATTCCTGCCCCTCCCCCTCGCTATTCCCGCCCCTCCCCCTCCCTATTCCCGCCCCTCCCCCTCCCCGCCCCGCCTCTACCCCTCCCTACTCCCGCCCCGCCTCTACCCCTCCCTACTCCCGCCCCTCCCCCATTCCTGCTTCCCCTCCCCCGCTCCACTCCCGCTTCCCCACAGCCCCGCCCCTCCCCTCCTTTCCTCCATCACGCCGGTCCTCCCCCAGCCGCTTCCTCGCCCCTCCCCTCCAGCAGACGCGGAACCCAGCTGGTGCGTCCTTTTTGCGCCTGCCCGGCTCCCATAGCCCTGCACTCGGCCATGTTGTGGCGACGCCCGTGACGTCCGCATAACGACGGCTTTTTTGTGGAAGGCGATTAATCTTTTCCGCGCCGCTTTTGCCGATTTTTTCGGTTTCGGTCGCCGCGCGGGGCTTGTCTCCCCCGGTTTCGGACTCGGCACCGGCTCCGGGGTGAAAAAAAGCTCGATCGAGAAATTAGCGCTGGCGTTCCCGACTCCCTCTGCCTGAGCACAGGGCCGCCAACATGGCGGACGAGGAGGAGCGCAGGCTGACAACACAGGAGGCGGCTGCTCCCCAGCAGCACCATGGCAGCTCAGGGCAGCGGGGCCCTGCGGCCGAGGCTGGCTGCGCCAAGCCGCCCTGCAAGCAGTTCGAGACCCAGTCGTGCCGAGTGCTGCCGGAGGGGATTGTGCAGGTGGTGGTGGGGGAAGCGACCACTCGGGCGGTCAGCACTTTACCCGGTGACGGGCATGGTCTCCTGGCAGCTAACGGCATCATGAACTCGCTGGCAGGGGCCTCTCCGGCTGGCGGCACCGTGGCGGCGGCGGTGAGCGCGGCTGACTTCACGGTGGCGGCGGCAGCGGAGCTGGAAAGCATCTCCATCGAGTCCACCCCCAGCACCATTATTTATGTGCAGCCCGATGGCACTTTCGTGGAGGGCACGGGGCTGACCCCGGAGGAACAGCAACAACTGGTCGAGCAGTTAGCAAAGCAACAGGGGCTGGTGGAAGTAACTGAAAGCGAAGCGGCTCAAATGTTTGGTAGCCATCAGCAGCAACAACCTGCTCAGTTTGTGCAGCATGTGGGTCTGACAGATGAACTACAACAAGTCATTGCCCATGTTGCCAAGTCTCAGCAACACGCGACGCAATTCAGCAAAACCAATGTCGTGCAATTGAACTCCGAGCCTGCTGAAAATCAAATTCTGCAGAAGAGTAACTTGGCATCATGTGTTCCCCCAGAAACTCGAGTGCTCGCCACCGATCAACATCAGATGTTACAAGTGCCTGAGTGTAATGCTCTGATGCAGCAGGTACATGCGAGTGTTCATCCCAGCCAGGTTGTCCAAAGGATTGATTCATGCAACACGGCTCAAGTTCAGCAAATAAACATTTCCACCCAGTCCTCTCCAGTGAACCGGCCCAGTCAGCCTAAGATTCTAACGGCAGTTTCGCAGCAGCAGGCCGTCTTTACCCAGCCGTTGACAATCATTCACAATGCAACACGACAATTGCAAAATGCTGCTCATCAGGCAGTACTTCAGCAAAATCTACAACAAAGCATTGCACACGTACAGCAAAAGATGGCGCCATTGCGGGTAACACCCTCATCGCAGGTACTGGTATTTTAGGTACTTTAACTATTTCTTGAAAAGAACATCCATAATAGGTGAAAATAGCGTTTATTATAGAATATAAAAGTAGGGAAGTTTTTTGCTACAACTGTGCAGGGCATTGATGAGATCACGCCTGCAGTATTGTGTACAGTTTTGGTCTCCTTAGTTAAAGTGAGATATACTTTCATTGAAAGCAGTTAGGGAAAGTTCAGCTGAAGGGGTTGCCTTAAGAGGAACCAGTGAACAGGCTGGGCCTAAACAGAATGCGCTGAAAAAATGAGCTAGAAATTGAAAAAGCTGGAAAAATTCAGTGGGTCTGACAGCATCTGTGAAGAGAGAAACAGGAAAAACATGTTTTTTTCATATCTGAAGAAAAGTCATACAGACTCAAAACAGATACTACCAGACCGTTTCCAGCCTTTTCTGTTTTTATTTCAGTTTGGGCCTATACTCGTTGGAAGTTTAACTCAGTTCAAAACTGAGATGAGAAATTTCTTATCTTAGGGATATTAATCTTTGAGATTCTCTTCCCAAGAGAGCAGTGGAGGCTGGGTCATTTATATATTTATGGCTGAGGTAGTTTCTTGACCAAATGGAAAAGTGGAGTTAAGGCTACAGTCGTCAGATCAGCCATGAAATGTTAAAGTGCATGGGATTGGTGGTAATGTATTGAGATGGATATAAGATTATTTGGCAGACAGAAACAAAGAGTAGGAATAAATGGGTCCTTTTCCAAGTGGCAGGCGGTGACAAGTGGGGTACCACATGGATCAGTGCTGGGAACCCAGCTATGCACAATGTATATCAATGATTCAGATGAGAAAACTAAATGTAATATCTCCAGATTTGCAGATGACACAAAGCTGGGTGGGAGGGCGAGTTGTGAGGTGGATGAAGAGATGCTTCCATGTGATTTGGACAAGCTGGGTGCGTGGGGGAAAACGCATGGTAGATGCAGTATAATGTGGATAAATGTGAGGGTATCCATTTTGTTAGCAAAAACAGGAAGGCAAATTATTGCCTGTGGCTATAAATTGAGAGAGGGGAATGTGCAACAAGACCTGGGTGTTCTTGTACACCAGTCTGTGAAAGTAAGTATGCAGATGCAACAGGCGGTGAAGAAGGCAAGTGGTATGTTGGCATTCACAATGAGACAATTAGACTACAGAAGCAAGGATATCTTGCTGCTGTTGTACAGGGCCTTGATGAAATATTGTGTGCAGTTTTGATCTCCTTATCTGAGGAAGGATGTTCTCACTATGGAGGGAGTTCAGCGAAGGTTTACCAGACTGATTGCTGGGATGGTGGGACTGACATATGAGGAGAGATTGCGTTGGTTAGGATTATATTCACTGGCGTTTAGAAGAATGAGCAGGCATCTCGTAGAAACATATAAAATTCTACCAGGACTAGACAGGGTAGATGCAGGAAGGATTTTCCTGATGGTGGCGGAGTCCAGAACCAGGGGTCACAGTTTGAGGATATGGGGTAAACCATTTAGGACAGTGTTGTGGAGAAATTTCTTCATCCAGAAAGTGGTCAGTTTGTGGAGTTCTCTACCACAGAAAGCAGCTGAGGCCAAAACATTGTTTTCAACAAGGAGTTTGGTATAGCTCTTGGGGGGAGGAGGGTTCAACGGATATGGGGGAAGTGGAGCAGCTCACTGAGTTGGATCAGCCATGATCACAAAATCAATGGCGGAGTAGGCTCAAAGGGCTGAATGGCCTGCTCCTATTTTCTATGTTTCTATCATAGTGAATGTTGGAGCAGGCTTGAGGGGGTAAATTGTCCACTGCTGCTCCTATTTCTTATGTAATTCTGTGCTTCTGAATTCACTTACAAATGCACTTTCAAAATTCAACTGATTACCTTGTGGCTCTCCACCCCGTAAGTTCGCCACAGCACTTGTGAAACTACTGAATTTGTTCAATCAACCATTATTCTCACTCATCCTATCTGTTTCCCTGGTGCAGCCTTCATTCCTGCATCCTTCAGGATGAGGAGTTGAAAGAGTGTGGGAGGTTAACTGGGTTAGCTACCCACTGCTAGAGCTGGCTGGCTAAAACAGCTTTCTATTCCAGAGTCATCCTGGGAAGCAAAGATAATCCTGGTTTTTCTGTTGTGCAAGCCATCTTATTAAATCTCTGTTCACTCCACCTTCACCTCCAACATTAAGTGCAAGGAGCTCGTGGATTTTGTCACTAAAATTGAGACCATCCAATCAAGTGATTTGATTTATTTTTGTCACATGTATTAGTATACAGTGAAAAGTATTGTTTTTTGCGTGCTGCACAGATAGCATACTGTACATAGAGAAGGTAAGGAGAGAGAGCAGAATGTCGTGTTACAATCATAGCTAGGGTGTAGAGAGATCAACTTAATGCAGGATTGGTCCATTCAAAAGTCTGATGGCAGCAGGGAAGAAGCTGTTTTTGAGTCGGTTGGTATGTGATCTCAGACTTTTGTATCTTTTTCCCGACGGAAGAAGGTGGAAGAGAGAATGTCCGGGGTGCATGAGGTTCTTGATTATGCTGGCTGCTTCTCTGAGGCAGCAGGAAGTATGGACTGTGTCACTGGATGGGAGGCTGGTTTGAGTGATGGGCTGGGCTTCATTCATGACCCTTTGTAGTTTCTTGTGGTCTTGGATAGAACAGGAGCCATGCCAAACTGTGATACAGCCAGAAAGAATGTCTCCCTTCTGCTAAACCATTTGACCATACTTCCTCTAAAGCTGTCCTTAACTCCTCTTTAATTTATTTCCTATCTTCCCTCATACTCTCTCTGAACTTCACCTTGTTGATGAGTCCCACCTGTCCCCTCGATTGTATTCCCATTAAAAGGCTGACCACCCCGCTCACCCACGTTAGTCCAAATTGTTCATGGTGCTCTCTCTACTTTAAATCTGCTGTCATCCCCTTGCTTCTCAAAAAGTCAACCCTTTGACCCCACCTTCCTTAAAAACTACGAGTGCATCTCCAACCTCACTTTTCTCTCAAGTCTTTGAATGTATTGTTGCCATCTAAATCCATTGCCATCTTTGCTGGAACTCCATGTATAAATCCCTCCAAACAGGTTTCTGCCTCTGTTACAGTATGCCTGGTGTTGCGAGACTTCTTACTGTGCTTACCCCAGTCCAACGGCAGCATCTCCACATCCTGTTACAGTATCCAGAGCAGCTCTTATAGGATATTACTGGTGACTTTGTGACTGTGACAAAGCTTAACTTTTCCTCTTTGACCTGTCTGTAGTCTTTGACATAGTTGACCACACCATCCTCCTTCAATACCTCTTCATTGTTGTCCAGCTGCGTGGGATTGCTCTCACCGAGTTTCATTCTTACTGTTTAATTGTAGCCAGAGAATCACTTGCAATGGCTTCTCTTACTCTCTTAGTTCCTTTGTTGTGCCCCCAGGAATTATCCTTGGCTCCCTTCTATGTGCTGCCCCTCACAAAACATTATTCGTTTTCGTAAGTACGTGGATGACACCCAGCTGTACCCCACCACCATCTATCTAGACTCTTCCATTGTTGCTAAACAATCGGACTGACTATCTTGCATCCGGTACTGGATGAGCAGAAATTTCTTCCAAATATACAATAGGAAAACTAAAGCCATTGTTTTCAGACAATGTTCCAAACTCTGTATCCTAGCTACTGACTCCTTCCATCTCCCTGGCATTAGTCTGAAATTAAGCCAGGCTGTTAGCAATCTTGGTGTTGACCCTAATATGAACTTACCACCTCATATTGGTGCCATCACTAAGACTGCCTATTTTCACCTCTCTGTCTCACCTCATCTGCTGAAACCCTCATCACATTTTTAGTATCTTTAGATTTGACTATTTCAATGTACTCCTGGCTGGTCTCTCAGATTACATCCTCCATAAGCCTGAGGTCATCCAAAACTCTGCTGCCCGTCTCTTAACTTGCCTCAAGCCCCATTCAAGTATTACTCCACTGCTCACTCATCTAAATTGGCCCTGGGTCAAGCAACATCTTGACTTTAAAATCCTCATCTTTGTTTTCAATTCCCACCACCGTCTTGCCCCTCGCTATCTCTGTACTCTCCTCTAACCCTACAACCCTTTGAGATATGTGTTCTAATTCTCACCTCTTGATCATCCTCTTGTTTTATTTGCTCCACAGTTGGTGACTGTGCCTTCAGTTTCTGGAATTTCCTCCCCATGCTTCCTACCTCTCAATATCTCTTGCCTCCTTTAAGAAACTGCTTAAAACCTACATCTGAACAAGCTTTTGGTCAACTGACTTAAAATCTCCTTTGTGGCTCTGTCACATTTTGTTTTACAATGCTCTTGTGAAGCTGCATTATCAAACAAAATTACATTAAAGATGCTTTAGCTACAAGTTCTTGTTGATTAGATTGTACTGTGAAGCATGTCAAAATTTAAAGTCATGGCCCAACCTGAGTCCAGAGCAAAACAGCACTCCCTCCTAGATTTACAATTTTGCTCCACCCTTCGTGTTTGCACTTTCCCTTTGAAAGTAAAAGCTGTTAGATGGCAGAAAAGTCACCATGACCATACATGAAGTGCCAGCATTGGATGCTAATCCAAGGTATACGACTTTTAATTTGTCCCTAAGTTAATTTGAGTTTGTTTATTTGTTTGGTATTCAAAAGAGATACCTGCATAACTCTAGGCCTGGAAACTTGTAAAATACAACCTACCATAATATAAATGCAGGGTCTAAACTACTGCTAACCCAATGGAAGATATGCCAGGTTGATTTTGCAACGGCTGACAGTAGACCAAGTCAGATGTTAATCATTCAATACACCTTTATATTTCTCTCCAAAATAGTTACAGTTGGCAAAGTCATTCTTCATTCAAGTACTTAAGCAAAAAGAAAGCCACAATTGCTGAGAATGTGAAATGGAAATATAAAATTCATGAGCAGTCATTTAGAAGTGCTTCCAATAATTACTTCAGATCTAACTAGTTCTGATCAGTTATGAGGAACTTAGTAGCAACAGTCAAAACCACAACCACTATCTGACCCGTGGCACTGAATGGCATGGCCATCATTGAATCTCCCTATCATCATCATCTTGAGGGTCACCATTGACTAGAAACTTAACTGGACCAGTCTATAAGAGAGGGTCAGAGGCTGAGAATTTTGCAGTAAATAACTCACCACCTGACTCCCCAAAGCCTGTCCAGCAGCTACAAAGTACAAGTCAGGAGTGTGATGAAGTAGCCCACACTTGCCTGGAGGAGTGTGGCACCAATTACACGTGAGAAACTCAACAGCATCCAGGACAAAACAGTCAATTGATTGGCAGCCCACCCACATCTCAAATCTTCACTGCCTCATACCACTAGCATACAGTGGCAGCAGTTTACTTTATAAAAAATGCAATGCAGTGAATCACCAAGGCCTTTTCTGCGGGACCTGCAGCCTCTACCAGCTAGAAGGGCAAGGGCAGCATGCACATGGAAACGGGTTTACCTGAATGTTCCCTTCCAAGTCCTGAGTTGGAACTATGCTGCTATGCTTTCACTATGGCTGGATCCAAATTTGGAACTCCCTCCCATCCGCTCTGGATATACCTACACCATTTCAAGAAGATGGCTCACTGCCATCTTCTCGAGGGCAATTAGGGATAGGCAATAAATGCTGCTCTAGTCAATGTTACCCCTGTCTCGTGAACGAATAAAGTGTTAAGTCATTGTGATGAACTTTGCACCAGAGTTGGTCATATTGTGAATGTTTGTAAAGTCATCTCAAAATCTTCCAAGGGATCAGTAGCAGCAGTTTTGATTTGTTGGACGGGTTATTTTCTGACAAAAGGGTGTACACAACATCCACACACTGAAGTAATTATATTTTCATCACATTTGTATTGTCAGTGTACTGCTATTTCTTTTTGCACCCATGATAAGAATTTGTAGCAATAATGTGGAATTGGTTCCTGACCTGATTGCAACCTGCACTGCTGGAATACTATACACTGGGGCTGAAATTTTCTTTCCTCATTTGTGGCTGGGATTTTCTGGTGCCACTGAAAGTGAATGGAGTTTTGGCTGCAATGCCAAATTTTCCATTCTGGTTCACAGCGGGTTCCGCCACAGGCAAGATCAGAGGATCCCACTGTGTTTAAGCATGCAGTTTCAGTCCTGCAATCACTTAAATTTACATTACAACTTATTGTCATCGCAAAGTAAAGCTACTTCATATCAACAGTACTGTTGTATGAATGCATCTTTATATTCATAATGGACTTGAAATTTCATTTAGTAAATGCTTATTGCAGCACTCTTAGCAGGCCTGCTTACTTAGAATTTGAAGTTGATCTTGTGTGAAGTTTCACAGTTATCAGAACGTTTGTAGTGACTTGCATTGAGCAGTATTGTGAAAAATATGCAGGAGGTCACAGGAAGGGTCACTCTAGTGTAATTACTTTGAAAGTTCATCTGAAGAGCAACGTGTTTGCATAACATATAACGATTGAACCATGTGTAAGAAATATTTTTATCAGTTTTTTTAAAGAAAGTGTACTTTCTTGCCCTGCAAAAGTAATTGTCTTAAGGAGCTAAAGGATGACTCTTTGCAGTATTAGTTGTAATTTTCATTCACTGGTTTGCCAATATAATGCTGCTTGACCATACTTATTCTGGTTTATCCACTTCAGAAGTGGATCTAACTGAAACGGGTTTTTGTTTTCTGGAGTTGGGATCAAGATTTTTATGGGTTCAGTCCCTCAGTATGTAGAAAGTCAACTTTAAACTACTGTAGAGTCATATTAATACAATGCAAGTGCTCGCATGACATTACAGACATCGCTAGATAACAATCAAAGTGTCAGTTTTGAAAACTTTAAAACCTTGTAACAAACTATAGCAACATATTTGATTCTGCATTAACTTTCTTCCATTCAGCAAATTGCATTTTTTACAGTTCCTGTTTTTGGAGATTTTATATTTTTAAATGCACTGCCTGATTATTTATAATGTGCAGTTAGAGAATCTTGGAACCAACCAAGCTGAAATTAGCATTAAATTGGGCATGGAATTTTCTGTGTTTTTAATTTCATATTGCATAATACTCCTGGACATTTTTAGAAAACCTGATCAAAATTACTCTCTCTCATTTAAAAAGTTCAGGAATCTCACGCACGGCCAAAAATTTGTTCTTTAAAACTTGGAATTGATGGTTTTGTTTTTGTCTCCCTTCAGGTGAGTAGCATAATCTTTGCTGCTGAACCTGAGATTAATTATGCACCCATAACTTTGTAGCTATGTTGGGAGAATGGAAATGCTGCTCTGCTTTTAACTTTATTTGACAAATTGAGGTTGAGCATTTGTGAAGTGAACTCAAAAGTTAATTTTAGGTTGATTTTTGGAACTTGACTACTGTAGCTTTTCTTGCGTTGTAATGTATGAGAATGTGACTGAAGGTGCACATTTTCTGAAGTGTGATTTTTATCTAGTTGTTACATTTTATTTTTAATACCACTTTTGATTTTCTTAATTTCCCGGCATGTGTTTTACTTCTCCCCATCCCCACCCTCTTAATCACCCTTGTCAGCAATATCATTGTGTGGGTTGAGTTACATAATTTCAAATTATTTGATTTGAATGTTATTTTGATTTGTGTATAAAGTGAGATTACCTACTAAATGATATGCTGATTTCCATTTTGCAAATAAAGGTGTCTGAGGTGATTGCTGTCTTTTGCCACAAGGTTCTGTCAGGACCACAGTAAAATTTTCCACAAGCATCAAACTAGGCAATCTTCCTGTCTTTCTGTCATGAAATCAAATCTGATTAAGCCCAACCTGCATTCCACATAAATGATGAAGATAGTTAAGTTAGGCAGAGAAAAAGCTATCATTTGCTTTGGCCAGCTCTTAGTGAGCTGTACCACTCAAAATCCAAGTTGCAATTAACAAACTCCCTCTGCAAACACCAAGATAAATTGAAACGAGAATTTCCCTATGCTTTACCCATCTCCATGATGAAATGGCACTCTCTGGAATATCCTTTACATTTAGGTTAAGTATCCCTCGTTTAAAATTTCTTCTGTTGGACTGTTCTTTGGATCTCTATGGACTGCCCTTACTTAAATGTTTGCAGGCATCGTGTCTCCAGTTCTTTAGCTAAGTAAGCCTACTTGTTGTTGTATGATCTTGCCTTTCTAGCTGTTTACCTCCTAAGTCAACATGGCCCAACCTGTAAATTGTTTGAGTTGCATTTACCTGAGGTGTTTACCAGTTTTAAGCTAGGTTTTCCCGTTTCTCTACAGTTAAAACTCTAATTCCTAAAACTCAAAGCTATATTCTAAATCATATGAATTATGAGCTAAATATTTGAAGGTTTATTATGTTGAAAGTACAATATAAATACAAGTTTTTGTTGCATGCTGGCTTAAATACCTCATTCAGCACTGGAACTTTCTGGTCTTTATTGCCCAGCTACTCACTGAATAATCATGCTGTAGTTGTGAACTTTTAAGTCACTGAATACTATAAGTTCTCTCTCTTTCTTTTCTTACAGCATCAACTAGAAACTGTCCAAGTTCATATACAGACAGTACAGTCGCAGGAGGAAAAAGACAGACCTATGCCGCCCCTAGCAGTAGTGCAGCCCAAAATAGCATCTGGTCAGCTGGCTAACCAAAGAACCACTGTTTCAGGGGGAGTTAATATTTCTGGACCTCAAATCATTAGAATACAGCCAATTTCAACGTCCGGACCACAACAGTATATTTTGCACAGCTCTTCTGAACCTCCAATTCAGCTACTTGTTCAGCGCCAGCCTCCTCCACTTGCACCCGTAAACTCCATTCGTGTAATTCCTGGAGTGAACATCAGTGGACAATCTGGCATTTTGACTAATACTGTAACTAGCAGTGTATCTGCTATTACAACAGCTGTAGTAAATTCAGTCTCCTCCAACCATACCAAGAAGCATGAACCCAGTGATAAATCAAAGGAGAAAAAACCTGTGAAGATTAAAACTCGATCTGGTCGAATATCACGACCACCAAAATACAAAGTAAAAGATTACAAGTTTATAAAAACTGAAGATTTGGCAGAGGGCCATCAGTCGGACTCGGATGACTATTCCGATTACAGTTTTGAAGAAGAAGAGGTGAAAACAAAAGTGGATGATTCAAGCCTATCAATGCCTTGCTCTTTCAAACCCAAGAAGTTTAAATGTGACACTTGTGAAAAGTCCTATATTGGGAGGGGAGGATTAGCTCGACATTACAGACTCAACCCATCTCATGGACAGCTGGCTTCTGTCTCTGAGGAACAGAGAACTTCTGTAAACAAATCCAATGGCAATGCAATTATAGGGGACAGTGGGGGGGGAGGTGATAGAAATGGCAAAATAGTTCCTGAAGTAGTGATCTCGCCTATAAATACTGACACTGCATCTGTATTGGGGGGGAGCACAGCCCCATCTCCCCAAGACTTCCAACAGGTATGTAACAAAACACTGCATTCAAATGATCTCTTTATTCTGAAGGTGAAGTTGTGTTCGAATGTGGTTCCAGGGTTACTGGCAGTATCCTGGATACTTGCTCGAGTGACTATTTGTTTAGTGTGAGTCTAAACTTGATATGCGGGAAGAGCATCACAGCAGATTGGTTCTTTGCTTTGTGATTATCCTTCTGCTTTCCACCCCCTACACCTGATTGCCACAAGGTTCACTTTCTTTTCAACAATCCATCCTTACATTAGGCCTCTGAGGCCAATGGAATACCTATCTCAGCACAGATTAGTGACCTAACGTGGGACCGTCCTGGTCAGTTTGGTTAAGTACAAAATTGTGCAATACTGACAGTAAGCATTAATATTCTAAACTGTTATCACTGACCAGGAAGTGGAATTTAATATGGAAGGTACATACTGTTAAGAATAGCAGTGCAGTAATTCATTCGAATCATAATTAAGAAAAAACTGTATTTACTGATGCTTTTTCCCTTTAAATTCAGTTTGTCGTTTATTGCCCAAATCTGTTCAGTGATTTTAAATCTAAATTCTGGTGGACTTAGATATGCTGTGTAATATATTGATTTTTGAGCAAAAATTATTTCAAAATTTGGTAGGCAAATGCAATGTTTGCATTCATTTCGAGAGGACTAGAATACAAGAGCAGGGATGCACTGCTGAGTTTTTATAAGACTCAGGTCAAACCACATTTGGAATATTGTGAGCAATTTTGGGCCCCATATCTAAGGAAGGATGTGCTGGCCTTGGAGAGGGTCCAGAGGAGGTTCACAACAACGATCCCGGAAATGAAAGGCTTGACGTATGAGGAGTGTTTCAAGACCCAGGGTCTGTACTCGCTGGAGATTAGAAGGATGAGGGAGGACCTCAATTAAATTTACAGAATACTGAAAGGTCTGGATAGACGTGGAGAAGATGTTTCCATTCGTGGGGGAGACTAGGATATGAGGGCACAGCCTCAGTAAAGGGATGACCCGTTGGAACCAGGATGAGGAAGAATATCTTCAGCCAGAGGGAGGTGAATCTGTGGAGTTCATTGCCACAGAAGGCTGGGAGGCCAGGTCATTTAGTGTATTTAAGACAGAGATCGATAGGTTCTTGATTGGTATGGGAATCAAAGGTTATGGGGAAAAGGGGAGAGAATGGGGTTGAGAAACATATCAGCCATGATTGAATGGCGGAGCAGACTCGATAGGCCGAATGGTCTAATTAGACCATGAGACCATAATTCTGCTCCTAGATCTATGGTCTAAAACAGTGTCACATTTTTGATTCTATGATGTTTGCTCAGTATTTGTTACTCTTGTGGCTGAGGCCCTTGTAACTTGTCAGGATATTGCTGTTTTTTAAAAGTGCTGGTGGCAAAGGTAGTTAACCCTTCAGAATCATTATAAACAGCTGTACTGGAGGCGATCCAAAAATACTGTTACAGTAATTCTGTGGTAAAATTATGCTTTAAAAGTTTGCACCATCACTAGTATTCAGGAAGGACACATTTTATTTCTGGTTCTGTAAGTTTCATATGTTGCATCTAAGGTCTGGAACTTCTTGTAGCTGTAACATAAAAGGGACCAATTTCTACCCATTGTCACTGACCATAGAGGCAGCAGAATAATCTGTAGTTGGTCTCTCTGCCAAGGCCCAATGGATGGCCTGAAAAATAGAAAGCGAAGAAAAGAAAACCAGTTGCAATTGGCACTAACCAAAGGCTAGGATTTAAAAGGGATCTCTGGTATTTAGTTAAAGCAGTCCTTGTTAGAAACAATTTTTATTTATTTATTCAATTCAATCCAATCAAGTTCAATTCAGAGTCTCATCAAGTGAGACATTCCCGATCCAAGCTGACAAGACAGGGCTCTCGCCTCCTGTCTTGGGCTTGATCTACATGATCCAAGCTGATTGGAGTAGGCATTGCACCTCCTCCAAGGCTTGATCTCATTTGCATCTTAGCCAAAAGGCTGAGATGCTGCTTTTAAAAATTGCTTCAAATGAAGCTAAAATGTAACCTAATGACTTCAACCAAGCACAGCATGTCGATACTAGACTTGATCTTAGCCAAAAGGCCGGGCGAAACAACTGCAGTTTGAAATCTTTGATATTCCAAAGATGGCTGAGTAAATTGTGTGATAGCAGAATTTATAACCCACCAGCTCAGGAGACAATATATGATGAGCTCCACTGGCATTCAATTTGATTTTTCCATTTGCAGTCGCTACAAGTACTTTGGTTTCTACTGCAGTGTGCTTATTGGGTTTAAAGTTTAAATATTCCTCTATTACTATGACTTTGAATTTTACAGAGAAAAATAATACTTAATCAGATGGTATGTAATAAAAGTTTAATTTTTGACAGCAACAGTATCTGTGGTATGTTTCCAGTTGCATAAGTGAATGTTTGTATTTACAGCCCAGCTTTTGAAATGCCAGCAGTTATCGCTTTGATTTGTTTCTGGCAACTTAGGAGGTTTTGAAGTGAAAATGTACAACAACTATCTGTGCAGCATGAATCAAATATGTTTAATACTTGGCTCAAACTCTTTCCCCAAGTTATTTAAAACTGTACTTTTGAGCTCCCAATTCGCTACTCTTTGATTCTCAGTTTTCAGCAATTCTTTAGTTGTTTATCTGCTTATCCACTCTCTCATGTCCACCTTTGCCTGTGCCCCAGCATTGCTAATATTCTCCCTTTCTTAAAAGATTCATGAACATTGTCACCTCATAAAGTGCCTGTGATTACCACAACTGCAGGCTTCATTCCCTCAAATTCAGTTTCTACCCCTCCCACAACGCTGAAATGACCCTAATCCTGTCTGGCTGAGTGATCGGAAACAGATTAGTGATTAATAGCTGTTTTCTGGACCGGAGGAAGATTTATAGTGGAGTTCCACAGGAGTCATCGTTGGGACCTTTGATCTTCTTGATGTGTTAATGACCTAGACCTTGGTGTGCAGGGCACAAGTTCAAAATCTGCTTGTGATATAAAACCTGAGGAGGAGGACAGTGTAGAATGTCAAAAGGACATAGACAAGTTGGTGGAATGGGCGGACAAGTGACCTATGAAGTTCAATGTGGAGAAATGTGAAGTGATTCATTTTGGTTAGAAGAATATATGGAGAAATAAAATAAATTATTTTATTTCTCTAAATGGGATGCAGGAGCAGAGTGACCTGGATGCACATGTGCATGAGTCATTGAAAATGAACAGGACTGGTTGAGACCACAGCTAATACAACACACAGTATCCTAGGCTTTATTAATAGGGGCATAATGTACAACATCAATGCGGTTATGTTGAACTTGTATAGGACACTTATTCAGCCTCAGCTGGAATGTTGCGTTCTTTTCTGGCTGCAGCACTTTAGGAAGGACATGAAGACACTGGAGAGAGTGCAGAAAAGCTTCACAAGAATGGTTCCAGGGAGTTACAAAGATAGATTGGAGAAGTTGAACTGTTTTTCTTGGAAAAGATTTGATTGAGGTATTCAAAATCAGGAGGGGTCTTGACAGAGTAGACAGGGAGAAATTGTTCCCACTCGCGAAAGCAACAAGAGGGCACAGAAGAAACAATGGAGACATGAGGAAAACATTTTCCACACCGTGAAAGGTTAAGATCTGGAATACGTTGCCTGACGGTGTGATCGATGCATTAGAGAGGGAATTTGATTGCTCTCTGTAAAGGAAGAATATGTGCAGATTTATGGAGAGAATGTGGGAGAATGGCACTAGGTGAATTGTCCATTTAGTGAGCTAGTGCAGACATGATAGGATGAATGGCCACCTCCTATGCTGTAACAGTTTTGTGATTCAGTCATTTCGGTTGCAAATGACATCCTCTGTAGTGATGTGCATTAGTCCTTTGTGGCCTCTCAGCAATGATATCAACTGCCTGTCCTTGGTGTTCAACTTAGAGTGACTACTCTTGCTTGTTTCAGTTCTTATTTATATAATCATAGCTAGAGTCTCTCTGCCAGTAACTTCCCTTCCCAACAACGGATATATTTTTTTGCTTCTTCCTCCTTGGCTACATCATTCATGGGCATTGGATCAACCAAGCTAACAAAATCAGTCTATTTCTCCACCATTGTCTGACATCTAGTCTTGAGGAGCCATATTTCCAAACTGCACATGGTAATACTGAAACTATTATATCAACCCTACCACAAATTTCAGTTTCTTGCCACTGATTCCATCTACCCTGCCCACTGTCTTGGACTTGAACAGATTGTTTCAACCTCAGCCTCCGATTGTACCTTATGTTCTCTCTATCACAGAGATCATCTGCTTTCAGCTTTGTTGCGTGGCTTGCTTCCACTGTATCTCAGCCTATCTTCTATTGAAATCCTCATCCATGTGATTGCCGCTTCCAGATTCAACTGTTTCTGTGTTTCTGGCTGACCTCCCACCCTTTCTATATTCTGTAAACTTCAGCTGACCCAAAACTCTGTATCCTATCCTGCAGCAAGAGTTACCCGGCCAACTCCCATGTGCATGCTCACCTAAGTTGGTTCCCTAATAACAAACTTGAAACACTGATCTTTGTTTTAACTTGTTTAATAGGTATCCCTGGCTGAATTCTCTGTTCTTCTACATTCCTCTCCATCCTTCACTGTCACTAATATTGCTGTTAAAATTTACATGCCTTAAAAAAGGGTGGCGCAGTGGTTAGCACTGTTGCCTCTCAGCGCCATGGACCCTGGTTCACTTCCAGCCTCAGGTCACTGTTTGTGTGGAGTTTACACGTTCTCCATGTGTGGGTTTCCTCCAGGTGCTCCGGTTTCCTCCCATAGTCCGAAGATGTGCAGGTTAGGTGGATTGGCCATGCTAAATTGCCCATTAGTTTTAGGGGGACCAGCAGGGTAAATGTGTGAAGTTATGGGATAGGGCCTGGGTGGGATTGCGGTCGGTGCAGACTCAATGGGCCAAATGCCCTCCTTCTGCACTGTAGGGATTCTATGAAAAAAGATTTTTCAGCGCAGTGCCGTTATGTTTTCTTGTGTGGTACAAGGCCTGCATTACTTGCAGGCTAATGGGAAGTCATTCAATTTAGCAGGGACATTGATTGGCACCTGTGCTTTTAGCCCCATTCTCTGCAATCCTTTCCTCCTTGTCCTTTTGGACTCTTTAAAACTTAGCTATTTGACCAAGCTGTTGGTCACCCATCCTAAAAATACTTTCTTCACTTTGACCGTTTTTCTCCTCATGCTTCGATGAAATGCCTTGGGCTATTATTTTCTGCAGTAAAATTGTCACATAAATGCAAGTGTTATTGGATATTGATATGTAGTAATGTAAAAGCCTGACCAAATAGTTTTCAAATCTGAAACAAAACTGACTGTGATTGGCTTACATTCAATATACAAAACACAATTGCTCCTTTTGTCTGTGTTTGCTTTTTTGTGCCCGTTCAATACATACAGTGACAATTTAAAATATACAATCAGCCCATTATGCAGTTTGTCTACTTTTGTTTCCCATTATAGTTTTATTATGGGCTGTCAATTTTATGACTTGGCTATATTGTTCTTCCTTGCCCCACTACATTTTTGAGTGTAATTTACCGTATTTCTAAGATTTAATTCAAAGATTGGTTTTTGAGACATTGAGTATTGAATTTTATGAGCAGGATTAAATGTTTATAGGTATGAGTGCTGTGTAGGTTACTTTCTTGTGGAGCAAATTCTATATATGGGACTCTTGGGATAGTCTTTGTGTATTCTGCTTTTGGGTTTGGGCTGATTGAATATATTTATATTAGTCAATATGGTTACTTACTGAACTAAATATAGCACTTAATTGGCAAACCATTCCACTATTCATCTTTATACTTTATCTCTTTGCCTTCGTACCCTATATCAGTACAATATTTTATTCAGAATTGGGTATTGGCCATGCCCATGTTGGAAAATTACTTGGAGTTCCCCAAAATAAAGTAAAATATGCAAGTTTATTTTTCTTGTAGACAGAGAAGGTTGCAGTAGCTCGACATTTCCCTGGACGCCGGCGAACTGTACGACGTGGCCGACCTCCAAAACACCATAACACTTACCATCAAGAGCAAGTCCTGAAGAAGAAAGCAAGATTAAAAGAGGTATTAGGTTTTGGTACATGTGGTTTAGATAAATTTAGGTGCAGACTTTAAAACTAGATGGGATCTAAAATTTATTTAACATGTTATTTTAAAATGTACTAAAGTATTTAATGAACCTTCAATGTAATGCACACCTCTTAAATGCTTCTCAGTTTTTATTCTTTCAACTGATGTGGGTGTTGCTGGCTAGGTCAGTATTTATTGTCCATTCGCAATTGCCCTTGAGTAGGTGATGATGAGCTGCTGCCTTGAACTGCTGCAGTCCATGTGTCATAGGTACACCCACACCAGAGCTGTTAGGGAGGAAGTTTCCAGGATTTTGACCCAGTGATATTGAAAGAACGGCAATTATATTTCCAAGTCCAGATGGTGTGTGACTTAGATGGGAGAAATTGCAGATGGTGGTGTTCTCATGCATCTGCTGCCCTTGTCCTTTTAGGTGGTAGGGGTTGCAACTTTGGAAGGTGGAGGTAGGGAAGCTTTAGGAGAAGAAGATAGTGGGAAGGGATATCAGAGGAAGGGGAGAGAAGTAGAGGAATGGAAAAAGGTGAGGAGAGGAAAGGTGATGTGGAGAAATGTATGATGTGGAGATGTTGAAATTGCAGCACTCTTCAGTTCAAAAGCTTGTTACAGCTTTAAAGGTCAGAATTGTTTGAGTCGATCAAGTGCATTGAATATTAAAAAGTTATGAGGTCATTGAAGATCGACGGAAGGTTATTTGCCTGAAATGTTTACTGTTTTTCTCTCCATAGATGCTGCCAGACTTGCTGCGTATTTCCAGCATTTTCTGTTTTTATTTCAAATCATGAAATCTCGATCTGCATTAGCTAATTTAAGTGACTTTGGGGCATTAATATTTTAACTCGATTATGGTGATGTGCCAATCACAGTTTAATTGCAGGGTACTGAATATCATGTCTTTTGACAACGTGATAATTAAAATTATGTTTTAACTAGCTCCTGAAACAGTGTGATGACGAGGAACTGATGGAATTGGCTCTCCCCAGGCTTACAAAAGTCATTACTCTCTGGGAATTTCTGTTGATGAAGGTAAGCCATATTATCCTTGAAGTAAATGTGTGGGTGGCTGTGTTTTGAACATTAATACAGGATAGATAGTTATGTTCCACATAACTAAGCAATAAATATTCAAGTCCAGTTCCAAATAACTTCAAAAACAAAATGATCAGAATACACTTTTAACTATCAAGCCTAAAATAATTTCCCAGAGCACTCAACTGGTGCAGACAGCTTCATAGGTTGTTTTTCCAGTATAATTGAGACGAGTTGTTTTGCACATTTTATTATTGACTTCCAATTTATTCAAAATTCTCTTAAATCAATGTGGTTTTCAGGCAGAACTACTATATAGCTGTAGATAATCTGACAGAAAATTTAAACAAGTTTATTCATACAGCAAGCACATTTACAGCTATTTTCTTTCCGTATCCTAATTTATGTAATTGGTGCATGATGATGCTTTCACAATAGACCAAGTAACCTGAAGCCGCTGACCTTGAAGAAAGTTCCTGGTGGCAGTTTAAATCTGGTTCCAAGTAAAGGGGTGTCTCGGGGGGGTGATCTTACCAAAATAATTCACAGTGCCGAAAGAGTGTGAAAGTGAATGCGTTTCTGCCCCATTTTTCCATCAAGGGATGGACCCCCCATGGCCCAATCGCGGCCTCCACAAGCATTCCCGGGTCAGCCCCCCCCTTCCCTTTCCCGTCCCGGTGCGCCCCAATCTCCAGCCCATCCACCCCCCATGGGAGGCAGACCACCCCCTGGCCCACCTCCATCGCTGGCCTCCTTCCAGCCCCGATCGATCCTGTCTGCAGAATGGCAGTGGGACCCCTTGGCACTGCCCCATGCCTGGCAGGCAGTGCCAAGGTGTCCCCTGGGCATGGGCAGTGCCAGGGGACACAGGCTGGCATTCAGGGTGTCCATGCCAAGGGGGCACTATCCCCCTGCTGCCTGACCCCCTGCGGCACCCAGATTGTCCCCCCTTTCAATCCAGCGGGGTCTCCTGCTAGTTTCCCAAAAGTGAGGAGCTACTCTAAACCCCGTCAAAGTGAATTTGTATTGGTGGGGGTGGGAGATGCTATCAGACCCAGAGAATTCAGTCCTGGGCCAGATAATTGCATTAAAATTACTTACTTGCTGTTCCCACCGGTTTCCTGTGTGGCCCTGACCACTCTGGATTTCCATCGCTGGAAGATGCGCACGCGTCGGGAACGCATGCACAAATCCTGTGAATGGCGCACGTGTGAATCTCCTGGCCCGACTTGCCAGAAAATTGTAATGAGAGAATCGCCCCCGTTCTGTTTTTCTTAAAAAAAATTGAAGTTTTCATCAATTATTCGGGGTTTGTACTCTGAAGCCTCAACTGTGTGTTCACTGGAAAATTGTTGAATTAGACAGAAACTTTGGACTTCCACAATTATCCTGCTCATGAGCTGTCAATTTCAATGGAATAATGATGCCAACATTGACAGTTTGCCATCCTTATGACCACAAAATCTGTGCCAATTTTTCAGTTGATATTTTATTCATCCAACTTTATGAATACGGTAACATGTAAAGCTTGGGAAACTTTAACAGATACATTATGCTGTTTTAGATGGAATAACATATCTTCTACTTGTTAAACTTGAATGTCTGAAGGTTTTCCTGGTTGCTTAAAGATGCATTCCTTCCTGGCTCCACTAACGATAGTCAAATTAAAATACTGCACAGTATCACAGATTTACCAGGCTCTGGAGGACTCCTAAACAAAGATCCACTTTTTATTTTAAAACTTCATGTATATATGTGTCCATATAACCTCCCTCAATTTGCAAAGTTATTCATAAATCCACCATTTTGCAAGTCTTTCCAACCCCATTGCAAACTGTAAATAATGGTGACCGAAACAGAATCCTTGATGAGAATTGTTAGCAGTACATCAGTTGTGATGATTTCATGAAAGCTGCTACCCTGTGGTGTTGTACTCAACATGTTGGACCTAATTAAGCTGAGGAGTTCTAATTTTTTTCCTAACTGCTTCTCTCCCCTCTCCCTTAAAAAATTGCTAAAAGCAGAGGGATAATGTGGACAGCCTGTCTGTAATTCCAGGAGAGGACCTTTCTTTTGGTTAAAATGTAAACATATTTCTTTTTACCTTGGTTTGGGATGCAAACCTATCCTCATCCAAAAATTGTCTGATTGTTAATTTTTGAATTACTTAAGTTTCTTTTCTTTTAAATGAATTTCCCCCAGTCTATTGGTCCCTCTAGGTGCAAGCCACGTTGTTACATGATTGTTCTGTGGTACGTCCTCTTTCCTCCTATCGTACCCCTTCAACTAAAAAAAAAAGAATTTTGAGCAGAAACATTTTAATATTGACAGGTTTGTGTCCGCTGACTTTGACTTCTGAATGATACAGAAGCCTTCACGTGCCTTTGGATAGATGCAGTGGAAACAAATACTAGGAATACACAAGAGATTGGTTATCAGGGCGGCACGGTAGCACAGTGGTTAGCACTGTTGCTTCACAGCTCCAGGGACCTGGGTTCGATTCCCGGCTTGTGTCACTGTCTGTGTGGAGTTTGCACATTCTCCTCGTGTCTGCGTGGGTTTCCTTCGGGGTGCTCCGGTTTCCTCCCACAGTCCAAAGATGTGCGGGTTAGGTTGATTGGCCATGCTAGAAAATTGCACCTTAGTGTCCTGAGATGTGTAGGTTAGAGGGATTAGCGGGTAAGTATGTAGGGATATGGGGCTAGGGCCTGGGTGGGATTGTGGTCGGTGCAGACTCGATGGGCCCAGTGGCCTCTTTCTGCACTGTAGGGTTTCTATGATTCTATGATCATCTATAAAGATGCTTTAGGTGTAAATTATTTGCTCTGATGAATGCTTAAAGACAAAACATGAACTAGGCTTTTCCCTTTCCAGATATAGATTGATCTACATTTCCCACGTTTGCAGATTGTACCCTCTCTTTTTGACCAAGACAATGTTTATGAGCATGGCTAGACTTTCTAGTTACAAGTGTTAGCACCCGAACAGTAACAATATGCTGAATGGTCTTTGATTCTAGGAGTCCATTATGAAAGATTGCTGTTTTAAGGTTTTCACAGATCTCCCAAGGTTTTGTTTTAGTAATGAAAAAACTTTGTGGATCGGGAATCAAGAATTCAGGCCTGTTGCAAAATTAATGATGATGTGGAGATGCCGGCATTGGACTGGGGTAAATACAGTAAGAAGTCTAGCAACACCAGGTTAAAGTCCAACAGGTTTATTTGGTAGCAAAAGCCACTAGCTTTCGGAGCGCTGCCCCTTCATCAGGTGAGTGGGAGTTCTGTTCACAAACAGGGCATGTAAAGACACAAACTCAATTTACAAAATGGTTGGAATGCGAGTCTTTACAGGTAATCAAGTCTTAAAGGTACAGACAACGTGAGTGGAGAGAGGGTTAAGCACAGGTTAAAGAGATATGTACCGTCTCCAGCCAGGACAGTAAGTGAGATTTTGTAAGCCCAGGCAAGTCGTGGGGATTACAGATAGTGTGACATGAACCCAAGATCCCAGTTGAGGCCGTCCTCATGTGTGTGCGGAACTTGTCTATCAGTCTCTGCCCAGCGACTCCGCGTTGTTGTGTGTCGTGAAGACCGCCTTGTAGAACGCTTACCCGAAGATCAGAGGTCGAATGCCCGTGACCGCTGAAGTGTAACCCACAGGAAGAGAACACTCTTGCCTGGTGATTGTCGAGCGGTGTTCATTGATCCGTTGTCGTAGCGTCTGCATGGTCTCCCCAATGTACCATGCCTCAGGACATCCTTCCCTGCAGCGTATCAGGTAGACAACGTTGGACGAGTTGCTAGTGTACCTGGTGGATGGTGTTCTCACGTGAGATGATGGCATCCATGTCGATGATCCAGCACGTCTTGCAGAGGTTGCTGTGGCAGGGTTGTGTGGTGTTGTGGTCACTGTTTTCCTGAAGGCTAGGTAATTTTCTGCGGACAATGGTCTGTTTGAGGTTGTACGGTTGTTTGAAGGCAAGAAGTGAGGGTGTGGGGATGGCCTTGGCGAGATGTTCATCTTCATCAATGACATGTTGAATGCTCCAGAGAAGATGTCGTAGCTTCTCGGCTCCGGGGAAGTACTGGACGACAAAGGGTCCTCTGTCCGCTGTGTCACATGTTTGTCTTCTGCGGAGGTCGGTGCGGTTTTTCGCTGTGGTGCATCGGAACTGTCGATCAATGAGTCGAGCGCCATATCCTGTTCTTATGAGGGCATCTTTCAGTGTCTGGAGGTGTCTGTTGCGATCCTCCTCATCTGAGCAGATCCTGTGTATGCGGAGGGCTTGTTTGTAGGTTCGAAGAATACCTCTTCACCACACAGGACCTTCAACCGATGCTATACACTAGATACATCGATGACATTTTCTTCCTTTGGACTCATGGTGAACAATCACTGAAACAACTATATGATGACATCAACAAGTTCCATCCCACCATCAGACTCACCATGGACTACTCTTCGGAATTGGTTGCATTCTTGGACACACGCATCTCCATCAAGGACGGTCACCTCAGCACTTCATTGTACCGCAAGCCCATGGATAACCTCACGATGCTCCACTTCTCCAGCTTCCACCCTAAACACATTAAAGAAGCCATCCCCTACGGACAAGCCCTCCGTATACACAGGATCTGCTCAGATGTGGAGGATCGCAACAGACACATCCAGATGCTGAAAGATGCCCTCATAAGAACAGGATATGGTGCTCGATTCATCGATCGACAGTTCCGACGCGCCACAGCGAAAAACCGCACCGACCTCCTCAGAAGACAAACACTGGACACGGCGGACAGAGTACCCTTCGTCATCCAGTACTTCCCCGGAGCGGAGAAGCTACGGCATCTCCTCCGGAGCCTTCAACATGTCATTGATGAAGACGAACATTTCGCCAAAGCCATCCCCACACCCTCACCACTTGCCTTCAAACAACCGCACAACCTCAAACAGACCATTGTCCACAGCAAACTACCTAGCCTTCAGGGGAACAGTGACCACAACCCTGTCACAGCAATCTCTGCAAGACGTGCCGGATCATCGACATGGATGCCATCATCTCACGTGAGAACACCATCTACCAGGTACACGGTACATACACTTGCAACTCAGCCAATGTTGTCTACCTGATATGCTGCAGGAAAGGGGAGACCATGCAGACGCTGCAACAACGGATGAATGAACACCGCTCGACAATCACCAGGCAAGAATGTTCTCTTCCTGTTGGGGAACACTTCAGTGGTCACGGGCATTCGGCCTCTGATCTTCGGATAGCGTTCTCCAAGACTGCCTTCACGACACACAACGCAGAGTCACTGAGCAGAGATTGATAGCCAAGTTCCGCACACATGAGGACGGCCTCAACCGGGATCTTGGGTTCATGTCACACTATCTGTAATCCCCACGACTTGCCTGGGCTTGCAAAATCTCACTAACTGTCCTGGCTGGAGACAATACACATCTCTTTAACCTGTGCTTAACCCTCTCTCCACTCTCATTGTCTGTACCTTTAAGACTTGATTACCTGTAAAGACTTGCATTCCAACCATTATTTTGTAAATTGAGTTTGTTGTCTTATGCCCTGTTTGTGAACAGAACTGCCATTTACCTGACGAAGGAGCAGCACTCCGAAAGCTAGTCGCTTTTGCTACCAAATAAACCTGTTGGACTTTAACCTGGTGTTGTGAGACTTCTTACTGCAGAAGTAGTGACCATGATAAAATTCGCATTTGAGCAAAAACTTTGAAATGCTGTTATGTTGTACAGTAGTCAGTTTTTTTTATATGGCATGTTAGAATCTCCAGTTGGATCTTTAAATAGTCAAGTCATATAAGCAATGGCTTTGTGCTGCAGTGAAACTGGATTTTCATGTTTAGTGCTGAATTCCTAGGTGGAAAAAGGACGACCTGCCCGGCCACAATTTCCAGATGTGTATAAAGAATTTGAGATGCTGCATAAACATGTTAAGAAAATGGCTGATGAACACTCTAATGCCATTCGGATAAGTCCTCAGCAGCCCTTACAGATCTCTTCTGTACAGGTAAATGCTTCTTTTTGTTTATTTATTTCTCAAAATTTCTCCCACCAATTATGCCATTTTTCATTTTATGCATGAAGGTCTTTAAGAACCATCAAATATATATAAATAATTTATTCTGAAATAAAGTCCTCCATTTATTGATGTTGCCTTTTATTGGTAGCTCCTGATATCAGTTTTGCTGATGGTGATGTTTTGACTTTGCCAGCTACTCGTACTTGCCCATTGTTTGCATGCTCCTATGTTAAGAGCATGTCTTATGCTAACAATTCAAATAGGCAAGCAATAACTTTGAGGAAATTTGCACTAAGCTAGACTGTTATATTTTATGCACTTGAATATCAAAATAAAGCACATCTTAAGTGAGAACAGAGCATCTCGATCATTGTTCTAACAAGGGACCCTTTATGTTTCTTTCAGGGTTATTTGACTCTTGCTAAAGCAACATTTCGGATCTTGTATAAATTAATTGCTTCATCTGTTAGATATCTGTTAAACTGCACTTGGAAATATCTTAGTTCTTTAAACACTTGGGAGTGTTTATTAAGTTGAAAATGCGATAAAATTGCAATTACTGATATTCTGAAATATAATTACTTGGTTCTTTTTTTAAAGTGGATTAAAGTCCAACAGGTTTATTTGGTATCACGAGCTTTCGGAGCGCTGCTCCTTCATCGGGTGAGTGACTCGCCTGAGGAAGGAGCAGCGCTCCGAAAGTTCATGATACCAAATAAACCTGTTGGACTTTAACCTAATGTTGAGACTTATTACTGTGCCCACCCCAGTCCACATCAGGATAGTATTAGACTGGTTAAGTTTGGAGATAACAAAGACTGATTGCCGTCTCAGTTTTGGTCTACTATTTAGTCTTTTCCCATGTGGAATCAATTCTGTCACTCCCCAAGAATAGTTCAGTTGTATGACACACATATGCCTTGCCTGTTGCATTCTTCTCATTGCAGCATGCTCTGTTAGTGAGCTCCTGCCACTATTTGAAACTCCAGTTTTGGCTGCTTTGTTCTCCCATCTAATGCAATGCATCTATTGACATGATTAAATGCAGTGGTGAGAGAAAAAGTCTGAGGGTTGAGAGTCCTTGGAACACTCTTCCTCAAAAGGCAGAGTCTTCAAATATTTTAAAACTAAAGCAAGATACATTCTTGATGAGCAGCGGGGTGAAAGGTTATTGGGGACAGGTGGAAATGTGGAGTTGAAGTTGCAATCAGATCAGCTGTGGTTTTCTTGAATGGTGGGTGGGTGGGTCAGTCTGGAGGAGCTGAGGGGTCTACTCTTGCTCCTAATTGGTATGTTCAAAAGCCTATAGTGTTTGGCTCTCTGCCACTTATGAGCACCAACTCTTAGCACCATTCAGAGGAATGGGGTGCTGTCCTTGTTCAAACCACCCTTTCTAGATCCTATGATGGATGCCTCATTTATGGTTGATATGATGGGAGTACCATGGTCAAAAGGGGTAACTGAATATGATTTGGGGTGTTAACTAAGAGAGAGAAATTTGGGGAAGAGAAGGTAGTAAACTCTTGAGAGAGGGCATGATGAGAGTTGAGATGGAGGTTGAAAGCACAGGAGATGAGAAGTCATTTGGTACAGAGACTGAGGGAGGCAAGCAGTGAAGATACCTTGGTGAGATTTTTTTAAATCCTAATTGGGAGGATGATGGAGAAAGAGAGGTAGGATCATTGAACATTGCAATACGATGGACCATTTGGCCCAGCAGATCTCTGCTGGTGATTTTCTCTGTCTAATCTAATTTAATTCCTCTGCTTGTTTCCCATAATAGTCCTCTTTTTCAAGATGGAAGTGTCTCCTTTACTCAGCATACAATTTTCTACGTAAACTAATTTCACTTTCACCTCAATGTGTCCTGAAACAATGTGTCCTCAATGTCCTTTTATCCATCTAAATTCTTATCTATACTTACCACATATCTTAGTTTCTCAAGACTAATGTAAAACCCCACTTCTTTTCCTTGGCATTAGTTCCTTAATCATCATTGTTGGCAGTAACCAAAGAACAAGCAAGGATAGACGAACAGATGCTGGAAATCTGAAAAAATAGAAAATACTGGAAATACTCAACAAATCTGGCAGCATCTATGGAGAGAGAAAGAATTCATATTTCAGGTCGGTGACTTTCTCTTTCCACACATCCTGCCAGACTTGCTGAGTATTTCCAGCATTTTCTATTTTGATTCAGCGAGGTTGTCTGCTAGCACAGATCCTTAACAGATACAGCCAGGCCGAGGAATTTAGATCTCTCAGGTTTTAACCTCCACAATGAAGTAACCAATCATCCAAGATAGATGATGAAATGCAAACCTGTCAGACTCCCCTCTTTTCTTAAACTATCATGATTGTTACTTCATTCTTTACCAAGTTTTGGTTACTGTGTTGATCTCAAGTGGTTTGGTATTCTTGGCTATTTCGCAAGAGCTGCAGCAACCCCAAGTTACCATCTTTCCACATTGAACCGTACACATGTTTAACATTTGCAAACCTTAGCCAAATATATTTCTCAAGATTTCAATACATTCTATTAAAGATCTCCTATTTGCTACAATACTCAGTGGAAAAGAGGCCACCTTTTTACTTCAAAAATCAGAGTTCACAAGTAGTAAGTAACTAAGTATAGCATTGCAATAGTTTTGTGAATTGAGCAGAAGGAGCTTGTAGCTCATTGGTGTTTTTTTTTCTCCCATGAATGTTCCAGGTTGCTGAGTCATTGGGATTAACTGAGTATTTGAACAAAGAAAACCAGCATGATACTAGCATGTCCCTGACCTACAGATTAATAACTGTGGATGACCAAAATCATCTAAATTCATCTGGAGAAAAGCACATCATGGAGGTAAATGAAAATTAAACATTTTCAATGCAATACAGTGATACACATGAATGGCTTCATTCATTGAGATAGCTGCGTAAAGCTATTTCAGCAGCAAACTCTCCTCCCTGGTTAAATATTAATCTCTTGCTTACATGGACAATGATTTGATATCGGAAAAAACAGGAATTGGGTTCAGTGAAACATAAACTACAGCTCAAGAGGTTAGTAAGGGGAACATTCGAAACCAGTTATACTGAGGATTTTATAATTCCCTCTTTAAATCCGCATGTTTTTTCTTTGGCAAACCTTTTTTAAAAAAATCATGCAACAGACGCTTTAGTCCTTGGCTAAGGGTTGTTGTCCAAAAAAAAGAGTTGTACTTATCCAAGTAAATGGGGAAGAGAACATCAGAGTCCTGACTTGAGCCTTGAGGATGGTGGACAGGCTTTGGTGAGCCAGCAGTGCGTTACTCACTACAGAAGAGCCCAGCCTCTTGACATGCTCTTCTAGATATAGAATTTCTGTGGCTGGTGGTGGTGAAGGATTCAACAATGGTCAACTCCTTGAATCTCATGGGGAGCTGATTACACTCTCTCTCTCTCATTCGAGATGGCATGAATGCTACTTGCCATTTATCAACTCTAGTCCATCCAGATTGGAAGACATGGACCTGGTTCATTATCTGAGAAGTTGCAAATGGAATTGAACAATGTGCTATTATTAGCAAACATCTCCACTTCTGACCTAATTTTGGAGGGAAAGTGATTTATGAAACAGCAGAAGATGGTTGGACACAGGGAGTGTGTCAGGATATGTAAGGCTCACAGACTATTTGTCCATATTTACAATGGTCCCTATGGAGATGGTCAGTATTTGCAGCAGTCTCTGGAGAATGTGTCACTATTTACAGGGGTTGCCAGGAGTCGGCAGTATTTTAAACAGGTCCTTTGTGGGGGGTGTCAGTGTTTACACAGGGCCCCTGGCAGGGCGTGAGTATGTGCAGTGATTCACTTTAGTAGGAAAATCATGAAGAAACAATATAAAATAAACTGTACAGCACTAAAGAGGATTTAGGAGCAGAGGGACCTGCGTTTATATGTGCATGAATCATTGAAGGTGGCTGGATGGGTTACAGCATCCTGAGCTTTATTAATAGGAGCATAGTGTGGAAGAGCAAGACGATTATGGAGATTAATCACCAGTTCGGCTTCAGCTAGAGGATTGTGACTAGTTCTGGACATCACTCTTTAGGAAAGTTGTGAAGCCTTTGGAGAGAGTGCAACAAAGATTCACTAGAATGGTTCTTGGGATGAGGAACTTAAGTTATCAAAATAGATTAGAGAAGTTAAGACTGTTTTCCTGGGAGAAAAGAAGATTGAGAGGAGATTTGATAAATGTATTCAAAATCGTGATGCTTCTGGACAGAATAGATGGGGAGAAACTCGTGAAAGGAGCAAGAATGCGAGGGCACAGAGTTAAGTCACCGGGACTGAATTTGCCATTGTCATTTCCGATGCCTACGTCAGACATTAGTGAAGTAGATGTGTTTTTACTACAGTCGACAATGGTTTCATGATCATCATTAGACGTTTAATTGATTGAATTTTGTTATGGAGGATTTGAACCAGGGTCCCAGAGCATTATCTTGGGTCTCTGGATTAATAGTTTTCTGTGACGCTGCCATCTCCCTCTAATACTGAATAAAATGCTTTGGTCAGGTCACTGAATGTAATGGAGAGTTCCTGGTGTGTTCTTGATAATTTCTTAGATTTGTTTGGCATTAAAGGCCATGTTGGAGATTCCTCTGGAACCATGATCTCTAAATAGTTAATCGTGATCGACAGGTCAATCCTCGAGTCACAAAAAGCTGATTGTCATTGGCTGCTGAACTGCTGCTGAAAATGCACAGAACTCTGGCATCTTGTGATGACAATCGAATGAGCTCACTGACTGCCGAAAATGCGTGGGATTCTGGCTTCTCTTGGTGATGATCGAATCAGCTCATTTGACTGCCGAACCGCCGCCGAAAATGTGCAGAACTCTGGCATCTCTTGGTGACAAGTGAATCAGCTCATTGGCTGCCAAACTGCAGGTGTCAAAACGTGGACTTACCTGAGTGAAGACAAAATGGTGAGCGACGAGCCAGGGACCTCCAAGAGGGCAAAAACCTACCATTTCCACCAGGAATGGGAAGGTGAATTTCTTTTGATGTCAGTGACAAGACCATTTGTCCCATTTGTCAAGAGTGTAGCCTTGAGTAAAAGAGGTAATTTGGAACGGCATCACAAGACCATGCAAAATTTCAGGACAATTTCCCTTTAAACAGCCATGATGTGGAGATGCTGGCATTGGACTGGGTTGGGCACAGTGAGAAGTCTCAACACCAGGTTATAGTCCAACAGGTTTATCTGGTATCACGAGCTTTCAGAGCACTGCCCCTTCATCATGTGAGTGGAGAGTTGGGTTCACAAACAGAGCATTTATAGACACAGACTCAATTGCAAGATAATGGTTGGAATGCAAGTCTTAACAGGTAATCAAGTATTTACAGGTACAGACAATGCGAGTGGAGAGAGGGATAATGACAGGTTAAAGAGGTGTGAATTGTCTCAAGCCAGGGCAATTAGTAGGATTTTGCAAGCCCAGGCCAAATGGTGGGGGTTACACACAGTGCGACATGAACCCAAGATCCCGGTTGAGGCCGTCCTCGTGTGCGGAACTTGGCCATCGGTTTCTGCTTGGCGATTCTGTGTTGTCGTGTGTCTTGAAAGCCGCCTTGGAGAACGATTACCTGAAGATCGGAGGCTGAATGCCCTTGACTGCTGAAGTGTTCCCCAACAGGAAGGGAACACTCCTACCTGATGATTGTCGAGCGGTGTCGTCCATCTGTTGTCGTAGTGTCTGCATGGTCTCACCGATGTACCACGCCTTGGGACATCCTTTCCTGCAGCGTATCAGGTAGACAATGTTGGCCGAGTCGCATGAGTATGTACCGTGTACCTGGTGAATGGTGTTCTCGTGTGATGATGGCATCCGTGTCGATGATCCGGCACGTCTTGCAGAGATTGCTGTGGCAGAGTTGCGTGGTCTCGTGGTCGCTGTTCTCCTGAAGGCTGGGTAGTTTGCTGCTAACAATGGTCTGTTTGAGATTGCGCGGTTGTTTGAAGGCAAGTAGTGGAGGTGTGGGGATGGCCTTGGCGAGATGTGGACTTGACATGGAAGTCATCACCATGCAAAATGACAGCTAAAAACTCTGTCAAGGGGCAAAGACTTTTGGGGACTTTTAAACAACAAAGTACCCTCTTCTGACATAGTGCACACTCAAGGTGAAGGCCTACTTTGGTTCCACATGCCTCTGTGAGAGGCTTTTCCCCAGATAAAAATGATCAAGTCCAAATATCGCACTCGTCTCTCAGATGCCCATGGTGGCATAGTGATTAGCACTGCTGCCTCACAGCGCCAGGAACCCGGGTTCAATTCCCAGCTTGGTTCACTGTCCATGTGGAGTTTGCACGTTCTCCCCATGTCTGCGTGGGTTTCCTGCAGGTGCTCCGGTTTCCTCCCACAGTGCAGACACAACGGGTCGAATGGCCTCCTCCTGCACTATAGGATTCTATGATGGACTATCTGAGACTGGCCATCTCAAACTATGTCGCAGATTTCTTAGTGTGCGAGTGTTATGCATAAATACATTTTGGGGGGTTTTAGTAAAGTCAAATTTTTAAGAGTAGATCTTGTGATGCCTTTTGATGCTAAAAGTGCTTACAAAGGTTGGAGACCACTGCCCTTGAATGTCACATGAGCAGCCTGGGAATGGAGGGATACAAACAATTGGTCTAGTTGGACCAAGGAGCGGCACAGGCTTGGAGGGCCGAAGGGCCTGTTTCCTGTGCTGTACTGTTCTTTGTTCTTTGTCTAAAGCCACACTCTGTCTGGGAGGATTTCCTCAGCTACAGAAAGTAGGTAATTGAGGAGAATTGATTTTCCCCTGCAATGGACAAGAGGGAAATAACTTGCCAGTGTCCCCAGCAAGGTTTATGTTCCTTCTTGAAGAGAGTTACAATTGTTGCGCTTTTGGAGTTGGTGGTCGGGGAGTTGATTGGGTGAATGCAAGGAATCTTAATATGAGCAAAAATCCACCAGCTTTGAAAATCTCAACTGGAATACCATTTGATAGTTCACTGGAGGTAGCCTGGAGAGTATCAGTTACCATTGTGGATTCATGGTTAAGAAGTTGTTGAAAATGTACTTTCCAGCATTGACAGATTACATTGCCCATCTGTATGAAGAGAAACACCATTCTGTGAATGTTGGGATTTTGTCCTTTTAACCTTGGTCTATGCTTGGCCCTTATGCCTTCTGGAAAAATTTGCATGAAGTGATGGTTATCACATTGTTGGATGTCTCAGGCTTCCTCTTCCCACATGTCCTTTTAGCTTGCAGATTTGTGTTTGGGCATCAGCCTTGAGGTGTTGGAATGCTGTTGTCTTGACTTGGGTTGTTTAGCCAGGCAATGAAAGCTGCCTGCTTTGTCATATGTTTCAGCATTGTTCACATCGAACCAGTCCTATTGATGGTGCTCAAATCCAATGTGTAGGCACAGGCATCTAGTACAGCTGACTTCATCTGATCCCACTTTTCTAGAATTGAGTTGTATCTATGAAGGTTTTCCAGATTGGTCGTGAGCTGCATTTGGAATTCCCCTCTCTCGTCGGAATTTCTCTCTTCCATTGGGATGCTTTAGCGATGAGACATTGATCTTTTTCCTCTTGGCCATTTGGGCCTTACAATGTCTCAGTGTTTGGTGAATAAAGGAAAGGCAGTTTGCTTTCTTGTGCCACTTTTAAAACAGTTGATGTCTTTCTCCTCCATTGTACCATGTTCTTAATTAGTCACAAGACCAGAACCTTTGTTTAATCCTGCCTATTCAGCAGGACTGTTTGGTTCAGTGTTCAGACATTAATCGACGCCGTGATGAAAACACTTTTGAGAGAAACTTTCATTTACTTCCATTAAAATGTTATTTTTGCTCCTCTCCAGAGAGACTTTGGAACTTTATCTCCTCCATCAAAACGAATGAAAATGGATGACTCTATAGCAGCAACTGACAACTTCAACCAAAATGGAATGGAAATAACTGGAGAAGTACAGTTACAAAGCTTAACTACTGAAGAAGGTAACGGGGTTTATATTGTCAATCACTTTACGTTTCAGTGGTCATCTTGGTGTAACATACCGTCAGTCATGTTATGGTTGCATTCCTGATGATCATAATTTGAAGTGAAACAACTTCAACTGAATCTTAGATTCCCGTAGGAATTGATGTTAAAGCCAGAGTTGCCTTCCTTTGAGTATTTCTCACCCGGGAAAAAAATACCATGTACCAGTTGAAATACTGTGCATTCCTAGCTGAAATGATGTGCAAAATAAAATACTTGTTAAATTTAAAAGACATAGAATCTAATTTGTATATTGTTTAAAAAAAAAATACAATGCAGCATTTGCCTCAGTGCAGAGTACTTTTAGATTGATCAACTACCATCTAGTGGCAGAGGTTGGTTAGTGCAGTTACACCAATTTCCACCGAGAGATGGGGCCCAGGACTTACTGCGAGTTAGGAGCAGAGCCAGTGCCTCTTCTGCATCATCCAACTGGATGGAACTGTACTCATCTGGTTCTAATCTTATCTATCCAGTTGTAGCCAGAGAATTGCCTTCAGGGGCTTCTCTTCCCACTCTCTCATTGTTACCTCTGAAGTTCCCTAAAGATCTATCCACAGCCCCTTCCTATTTCTCATCTACACGCTGCCCCTCAGTGATATCATCTGAAAACACCACTTTAGGTTCCAAATGTATGCTGACGGCACCCAGCAATACCCCTCACCATCACCTCTGTTGGACCACTTTGTATCTCCAAATTATCAACCTGTTTGTCTGACAACCAGTATTGGATGAGCTGAAATTTCCTCCCAACTAAATATTGGATAAATCAAAGGCCTTCAATCCCCCAGGGTGGTGGGATGGAGATGGTTTCTTTGCAGCTTGCATTAATATCGGTGGACCAGACCCCGGCAGAATTTTATAAAGAAAGCGTTATAACAAAATACTTTTTACAAGTGTTGCAAAGAAAACATTAAGGTCATTTCCAAAGAAATACCTGTCATTGAGCTGAAAGTTAACTTCAAGGGTGTGTCTGGGGCACGGCTTCAATGGCAGTACGTCATGTTGGAAGCTTTTCATGTTTCTCTCAATGTCAGGCCCTACTGTAGAAAGAAGGGGAAGATTTTGCAATAGCCATTGCACAAAATAATCCGTTACTTACAATCAGCAGTGAATTCTGCAGCTTTGCTGTTCAGAGAAACATTCAGGCTATTATTGTCAGCAACTGCAGAACGATTTTATTTTGATCTCTCAAAAAGAACCTTCGCTTTCGGATATGAATGCATTTTAGGTTTTACACCATTGTAACTATCCAGTACTTCAGCTCAAATTAGATGCAGGACAAAGCACCCACACTCTGTAGAAATAATGGCCCAAATCTTCCAGTCAGCAGTGATATTGTGCTCATTGCCACTGTCCGCAAAGATCTCTGCACCCTGACCTTTTTGCGCTCTTCCATCCCGGACTTTCAATCTTGGCTGCAGTATTGATGGATCACCCGCAGACTTTTGATGGGAAGATCAGGATGCGCAGGAGGTATGGATGAAGAGAGGACAGGCCCACTTTTTGCCTTATGTAGATAAGTTTTTAAAGGTCACTAGTTTTTCAGCGAATGGGTAACCAGCTTGAGAGACGCAGAGGGGTGGACTGGGTTGGCGATCAGTTGGGCAGGATCTGTGGGAGTCAGATCATGGAGTGGGTGTGTTGTATCAGGCAGAAGTGGAGTGGGGGGCGGGAGTCTTGTTCGGTCAGTGGGGTGGTGGTCAGGGATTTGGGTGTCTGTGAGAGGTGGTGTGTTCAATTTCACCAGAAATTAAACTGCGTAACGTTTCTGTGCAAGTATCCAGGTTATTGTGAATATCTAATTCATAATTAATGCTTTATAATAGCGCTTTCAGTTATAGGAAGCTGAAGCGTTAAATGTAAGCTAAATAGAAAATCATGATTGAGAAACTGAGAATCCTGAATGGAACGGAATGCAATTCAGTCAAGCTTGAAATGTATTACATCAACATGCTCAAACCTTTCAAGTGTAAGGTTAACAGCTAGAAAGTTATTTTAAAATGGCAAATGGGCTTACTTAGCAATGGAACTGGAGACGTGACATTTGCAGGTATTTCAGTAAAGTCTAAAAGATTAAGTAAGGGCATACCAACAAGTAAAACTAGTTGATGTTTTGAAAAGCAGCTGAGAGACTGTCAGCTTTGGGTCCCATTGTGGCGTGTAGCTTCTTGGAAATCGAGAGATAAAACCAAACCTGCACGAGTAAAAACTGGCTCTATTGTCCATGATGCAGCCTGCAATTGCGAGCTAGTATTCAATCTAATACAAAGTTGGTTAGGGGAAAAATGACTGGCAAGTTTGTGTAATTGGAAGCTAAAATAAATCTACAATAATTTGAGCAATAAAAGCCAGTTAACCATGTTACAATTCTGGAAGTGATCAATTTGGTTGCAGATGGAAACCATAACTGTGGGCTATCGGGAAGCAAAGAAATTGGAAATTCTGATGCTTAAAGCCACTGCACAGCAGTCGCAGGGAGGCCCATTCTAGAGCTTTGGAATTCAGAGTGTAAGGGTGGTAGAGAAAAAGGTGGTAGGTTGCTTAACCAGAAACTAATGGAAGGACCCCCATGAACTCTTGCATCTTGAAAATGGCTGGAACACTGAAGTCAAGTCAGAGTGGATTCTGAAGGGTTGTGATGTAACTTTGGTTTGGTCCCAGAGAAGAAATGAATGAACCTTAAATATTTTGTAAGAAAGGGGGTGCGGGGAGGGAAAGAAAGAGTGGAATTGAGTTTATAGCGCAGGTTTTTTATAAGCTGTCATGTTATAGTACTTGCATTTAATTTTTGATATGTAGTAAATGTGTTCAATATTAAAAGCTTGAAATCTTGGGATGTAGTTCTGTGAGTTAATTGCTGTTGGTTTGGATTTCTTCTTTTAAACATTAATGGGTCCTCGCAGGATTGTAACACGGCAAGTAGTGCATCTCTCACCCAAGTCTCCAAAACCAAGATCAGTGTAAGAGAGATGTGTGTAGCATTTGGGGCAGCACAAATCGGCGCTTTGAAAGTTCAAACTTTCTGGGTGATGAGTCCCTGTGCATGCATCAGGACTTCTGCAAGGTCCTGACACACATCATGGACCAAGGCCAGATTTAGTTGCTGTGGATTTCAGAAGATTCAGGCCAATGTGCATTAATCCCATTCTCAGAATCATATTACTAACCCAGTATGACATAATTATGCTACCTCTCGGGAGAATTCCACTTTGATATTTAAATAAAAGGGTCAACCGTACTAGGCCTACTGGGAATTGGATTGAGCTAGCCAGACCTTTGTGACCTGTGTGCTTTAGGTTGTACTGGATTCTCCCAGACGATAAAGAATAATATTATAAAACACTGTATTTCATTTCTTATTTTATTTGCTTTTTTAAAGAAATGTTCTACATTTTTAAAAAAATATTCCTTAACCAACCAGGAAAAGCATTTGCCTTTGCAGACTTTGGCCACTTTTTTCTATGCAAAGAAAATAGTTTTGTGACTTTTTAAATTCTTTTCTGGTCAGTTATAGGCAATCATGCAATTAAGAAGTGTATATCAAATTGGTCAACTGCAATTTTTATTGGGTTGGTAAGGAGCGATAGAGAAAGTGATTGAAGGTTTAAAGTTTATTTATTAGTGTCACAAGGAGGCTTACATTAGCACTGCAATGAAGTTACTGTGAAAATCCCCCAATCGCCACACTCCGGCGCCTGTTCGGGTACACTGAGGGAGAATTTAGCATGGCCAGTGTCCCTAACCAGCACATCTTTTGGATTGTGGGAGGAAACCGGAGCACCCGGAAGAAACCCACGCAGACACAGGGAGAACATGCAAACTCCACACAGACAGTGACCCAAGCCGGAAATCGAACCTGGGTCCATGGCACTGTGAGGCAGCAGTGCCAGCAACTGTGCCACCATGCTGCTGTTAGTAAAGTACAGTAACTACAGTTGCATGAATGTTTTTCGTGTCATTGTATGCATGGAGCTATATTAGATTGTATACTGTATTTGGTGTGCTTACTTACACACACTTCTGTTTTTATTGTAGGCCAGAAACAAACTGAATGTCCTGCACTGAATGCTTGTGATACACATGCAACATACGGACCGGCAGCTGTTCAGTTATTCGATAAACAAACAGATGATGGAGTGTTACTTTCTGAGAGTAACATTAAAAATTCCAATACCATAGAACAATCTACTTCTGAGGAATTGTGTTACGAGGTAACACAAGTAACCTTGTCAAGTACTCAACTCCCTTTGTTGGAGCCACATAATGAAGTGCTAAATAATACTATACAGGGAGAAGATTTTTTAGCCATGGACACAGATATTACAGCAGAGGAATTGGTTCAAGAACAGTTGTCCTGTCAAAGTATTCCTGAACAGCTGAACGAAACTGAACTAAGCGCCACAGTGCAATCAGAGGATGAAATGACAGGTCCGAATTCACTGCTTTCAGATATGGCTAAGAGCAACCAAAAATGTTCTGAGGCAAGCAATTCTGTTCAGGATTTGCAGCATCAGATGGGGAACCAGGATCCACTTGGCAATCAGGAACAGACTGGGCAGCTGAATGAATCTGACATTGCAGACCAGATGCAGCAGCTTGAGAAGGCTCTGTCACGGGATGTGGAGCCCATAGGGGAGGTTTGTAGCACCGAAAGCAATCATCTACAGCAGCACCAAACTGAAGAGACGTTTGAAGCTGACATCTCTACTCAAGTAGACCTTGATGGTCCGGTATCTCCTGAAGAGTTGAATGGATTGCAAATAGCCAATCAAAATAAAATAATGGGTCACTTTGAACAGAATACTGGTCAACGAAATCAGACGATATCAGCAAATATTCTGGAAAGCACAGTGACAGAAGACGGAGCGTTAGAATTTCAAATACCTATTGAAAGTCAGGAATTGTTGGCTCAGGGACACGAACAGATATTCATTCAAACTTCCGAGGGTATAATTGTGTCACACGAAGGAACTGCGGTTGTGTCACAGACATCTGAAGGCATTGTTATAGTAACTAATGCTGACGGTACTACAATGCACATACGAACACCTGATGGTGTTCCCTTTGAAACTGTAGAAGCACTTCTTGCAATGGACTCAGAAGGACAAAGTGAAGGCCTGCTGGTTTCACAAACACAAACTGAAGTGGAACAATGATTGGGCTGTGCTCATCCCCCATCTCAAAAAGATAGCAAAAATAACAATAAACTCTGCCGTTGTTCACTGAAATGCTAAGTACGAAACAGGGCTGTTCTGTTATTTTTAAGAAGAAACTTGAGACTTTGTTTTTTATTGTGTTACAGCGAACATTTATTACTTAATGTATTTTTGTGTTGAACTTTATTGTCCCACAAGCTAACAAGTCTGGTACAAAAGTGGATGTAAAGTTTCAAGCGTGGTTTACCCTGAATGTTTCATTATGCCTGGCAAGCTGTTTGAAAGAGTGAATGAATCCAGGTACATTTATTGAAGTTTGTACTCTAGAACATAGATGTGACTACAATAGACCAGAAAATGTGATGTTGCTGCACTGAATTTGAATGTTTTTTCTTTGCATCTTTACATTTGAACTCCTTATTGCTTATTGGAAATGACTATTTTGCCAATATAGTATTTGTATACCTTCTACTGCCGATTTTTGAAACTGCCAATAAAAGATTAATTATACTTCTGTGAAAAAATTATAATAAATATAAATCTCATGCTTTGCTAATTGAAAGTTTTGATAAAATCTTAATTATTTAACCTCTTGGTAATTCATCTCAAAACAGAAAAATGTTAAAATTAGCCCAGAATTAATGTGTTACAAAATATCAGTGGTAGATGATACAACCTTTAGTTTGCGTAGTTTGTTTAAATTGCAAAAGGCCTGTAAAGTGACATGAAAGCATTTGGTAGTTTCTGATTTTAAAACGGTGGACTTAAAATGCAGTTTTGAGAACGGCTCTGAAATCCAAGGATGTGTTTTGTTCTTTCTGTATTTGTTTTACTGATGTGAAAAATTAGTTATTCAATTCGCTCACTTACTTTAGAACTCGTGGCCAAAGAAATTGGAATTAAACCTCAGAAATTAAAGTGCACAGTGCTTTTAAACCAGCATTAAAGTAATTAGCCTATGGGATGTTCACTTTCAAAGAAAAGAATCTTTAAGAGGAGACCATAACTGAAGATGAAACCTAGAATATTAATTCTGTATTGCTTGGCTTTCACCTCAATCTTAACAAAAATAATTTGACGCCAACACATTTTTATCTTCTGAGGGTTCATAAATCTCTTGTTTTAATGTAAATCCAAGTACAGTTCTGTTTTATTTAATTAATTTGCCGCCTTTCCACTCACTACAAGTGTCCTGTTTTGTAATGCAAAACACTGGCTGAAGAGTCTGCTGTCTTTTTAGTTTGCAGTCCTGTATCCTTAAATTCTAAAGTAGAGGATCAGATTTTTTTTGAGATGGGCCAGTTGTAATAGTGCTGGAGTAATGTTAATTATCACCCAAATGTAAACTTTGTTTCGAAAAAAAAAGATTTAAATCGTGCCCAGTACACGTTCCTTTTCTTTTCCCTGCAACTGATGTGAGCGATGCATTTAATGTGAAACTTGGTGTCCTTTTGAATTGGTTTGAGAGGATGTGGGAATGGGCAAGTTGTATTACTGTGCTATGTACATATCAGCTCATTACCTGTGCAAGCTGTTCATCAAATGTGTATTAAGGCTGTGTTGTGCATGTTAGTAGATGCCACATTCTTTATTGTACAACAAAACTTTATCAAAGAGCTGTAAATTGACTGTTGTAAGTAATGAAAATATTTAAAGACTGATGAAAATAGCAGAGAATTGAATTTATTTTCTATTTTTAATATACAGATATTTTGTAATGTCTTGCTTATCAGTACGTTGTAATCTTGACAGACAGCTTTGTTGCCTTAATTTGATGGCGTGGTTAAAATGCCATCAGTAATGTTCTTCAGCCCAATTGGATGGTGATTGTTGTCTTGTGACAACTTCATGATGGACTGGTGATTAATCATCTCTTGCGTAAAACAAATGACATTTACTTTATATTGTCGTTACAAAATGGAACTGCTCTCTGTCAAGTATCGACTTTGTAACCAGCCAAAGGTTGGTTTGTACAGTGTATTATGAACCATTGTTAAACTGTTATAAATATTTGCTGTAGAATTTAATGCAGAGCACTTGTGCTTTTCTCACTACGTGGGTCTAAATATTTTGAAAAGCTGCCTTGCTGTTTTAATAGGATGAAAAACTTAGAATTCTACCATCAAGCTCCATGAAACATTAGCAATATGTGAAACAGTTTAGAATATGCCACCACAACATTTTTGTTTGTAGTTTTGGTATTCTTTGTTTTTACATTGCTTGAGAGTGCAAGACAAAATACAAATTTAAATATCTTTCAGGACCATTGTTTAATAATTTCAACAAAATTATTTTTTCAGCATAAGTATTTCAAAGTTTCTAAAAATAATAAATATATTTTTTCTTTGCCTTTTGTCACAATCATTGTCTTATTGGATTCTGCCATACATTAAAAGCACAAAATTTGATAATGGGTGAAAACTTATTTTGCTGTTCATGTGAGTTCTGTTCCAACCATTCATACAAACTTCAAAACTGAGCCCAATAAATATCAAGTTAGACCTGTACAGATGTCTAACTTCAAACTGTTTAAAAGCAGATGCATGCTTTTTCCAAGTTGGAACTAAAGGTTTGGCAGCATTCTTTTTGGTGATTTATCTCAGTACAAGTTGTGTTTTCCAGTTTTTATTTCAAAGACCGGTGTCCAGTTTCCAATAACATGCTTTCATTGAGAAGTCTGGCCTTTTCTTCAATATAAGGCTGGTATAGCCAGGCAGACAATTCCACCATCATAAGATCAGAGTTATTGGTGTGAGCAATCTCTTGAACAATTATGCGCTTTAGCTGCAGTTCTTTTTTGTACATCTCTGTTAACTGAAGTGAGATTTCATCTGAAACAAAGAACAGTTACTATTTGGCAACCTACAGTAGTATATTTTCAGTCTAGGTATATGAAAGTTAAATTATGATGCAGTAATGCTGAAACATGACCCTACTACATAGTTCAGTTATGTTAATCCTTTGAACAACAGGTATGTAATGTCTCTGATTATTCAGCTATGCATGGCCATTAATTACTGAAACTTAGTCCCTGGTCTACAAATTTAGCTATTCTACAACAGGACCAAAGGCCTGTAATTAATGCTGGAGGTATGTAGATGTGGTTATCAGGAGATGGCAGGATTAGATTAAATTAAAATTTGCTCTTCCTGCTAATTAGCCTATTCATTACTGGCTAAATCTCAGAGCTAATTAAAGATACCACAGTGCAGTAATTCCTATGGAACCAAAATGCAACAGGTGATGCATGACTGTGAGCAAAGATGTGAGAAAATTAAGTTTAAATAAATGAATAATTTTGAAATGGTGGGTTGCACTCCAATGTTTACACTAAGAGATTAACAGAACAATCTTGCACTCCCCTAAATGAATAGGAACCAGAGTAGGCTATTCAGTCCATCAGGTCTTCTCTATCATTCAATTATATTGTGGCTGGTTACCAAGACTTTCCTACACTATCCCCATGATGATGATGTTGTTAGTCTCCAGAAATCAATCGATTTCTGTCTTGAACATGCAGAATTTCCACAGCTCTCTGGGGTCAAGAATTCACCACCTGCTGTGTTAAAGGTCTGAGATTATGCCCCCAGATTCTAGACTCAGCCTGGGGAAACATCCTCCTTACATATACCCTGTTGTGCCTGTCTTGTAAGAATTTTGCAAGTTTCAATTAGATCATTGCTTGTTCTGTGAAACTCTGGAGAATACAGGTCTAGTTTCCTCAATCTTTCCTCAAGATAATTCCAACATCCAAGGCTAAGTCTGGTGAATCTCTGTTATAGTCCCTTTTATGGAAAGTATGTCATTCCTTAGATAGAGACTAAAACTACATACAATACACCAGATGCAGTCTCATTGTGAGCATCATCTATACTCAAATATCCATGCTATGATGGCCAACATACCATTTTCCCTCCTTACTGATTGTTGCACCTGCATGCTAACTTTGACTCATGCACAAGGACACCAACATTTCTCAACCACTCAGCATTTAAGAAATATTCTGTCCACATTTTTTCGACACATTCTTATTATAATAAATCTCCTCTTGTCCATTCACTTATTCACTCAGCCTGTCCAAATCTGCTTGAAGCCTCCTTGCTCTTCCTCACAACTTACATTCCCATCTAGTTTTGAGTCATTAGCAAATTTGTAAATATTACAAATGATCTCCACATGCAAATCGATATATCTCTCAAATCAATAGAAATATGTTAATCATCAAGATGGAAAACATCCACCTTCCTATGAATCAACAATAAGTTACCATTCCTTATGGAAAACAATGTATTTCACAGGCAAGAAGGTTGTAAGGAAACAGTTACTTGTTTCACAATTTTACACATCGAGAATATTGATTATTAACCAAATGTGACATTTGTATTTAATACTCAACCGTACAGAAATATTTTGTGGGCCATGTATGAAAGAGGGGCATCTCCCTTCCACTTTCACCATATTGATGGGTATCGAGGTCGAGTATCCCTTTCGTGGTCGTACAAAGTCTTTCCATCTTTAATACCAGTTTGATCTGAAAAAGATGATGCAAGAATTGACATTTGAATTGCACGTTGTCCTACACAAGTGCATTTGATATTTACAATTATACTCAATGAAACAAATGAGTTATTGATCACTGACACATTTACTACCCTGACCAGCAAGAGTTCACCTAAATATCATTGTAATAAAAGCTAAGGTAAATGTCATACGTTTCTAGGTGCAATTTTATTGAAGTAATAAGGTCTTAAATTTTAGAAAGTTGTACCATAGAATCCATACATTGCAGAAAGAGCCATTCGGCCTATTGAGTCGTCATCGACTGTTTGAAAGCATCCCACCCTGCCCGTTTATCATGGCTAATCCACCTGACTTACACATCTTGGGACACTAAGTGGCAATTTAGTATAGCCAATCCATCTAACCCACGCAGACACAGGGAGAACGTGCAAACTCCACACAGTCACCCAAGGCTGGAATCGAACCCAGGTCCTGAGCACTGAGGCAGTAGTGCTAACCACTGTGCCACCGTGACGCCACAAACTTGTGGTTTGATCAAGGTGATAAGTAACACTGCAGTAATATAACACAAACTTTACTGTAGTCGAGTAGATGAAAAAAATGTAGGATTTTGACCTATTGGGTAACTATCTCCCCTTTTAAATGTTCAGTGCAATGGTTCTGTTTCAAGGGTTGCAGAAATATCTTAACCTTTTGCTGGCAGGGATTCATCCTCAAGTAGATGCAACCACAAAATAACCAGAAAGTCTGCAAAATTGTGATACCTTCACAAGGTGACCTTTGACATGGCTGAATGCAAGATCTTATTTTCTCTCATTTCATTATTTCTTTTTAAACAATAACATGTTCAAATTTGGTTTTCAAAACACATTGCAGCTTTTTCAGTAATTGTATTTTGAAAATCATTTTTGCTGGCCTACAGATTGCAGAAGATGGAGCTACAGGTTTTGCCATGTCAGTTTAAAGATCATCCTAAAGAAATCTGGGGGTTTTTTTGTTGCCAGAAGTGTAATCCAACACAGTTTTTAAAAAAAAATTGTCATTAACTGATTCACCAGATGGTCTCAATTCTTGAAACCTTTTTCAGTGGGTACACTTCTGCCCTCTGACACAAGAATCTGGTTCCAACAATCCAGAAAATATCCTCTTGCAAATATGCTCTGTCCCAACATCTGACATTCTGTATGATAAATCTGCCCAACGATTGATAATTCTAACAGTCTGCAGCGTGCTTGTTTATTTATTTACAGGCTGACCCTTCCAAATACATTAGTTGCTAGTTTCCCCATAAACTGCAAGTTATCATAGAATCCCCACAGTGCAGAAGGAGGCCATTCAGCCCATCGAGTCTGCATTGACAGCAATCCTATCCCAGGCCCTAGCCCCACAACCCCACACATTTAACCCGCTAATCCCTCTGACCATCCTGGGACACTAAGCGGCAATTGAGCATAGCTAATCAACCTAACCCACACATCTTTGGACTGTGGGAGGAAACCGGAGCACCCGGAAGAAACCCATGCAGACACAGGGAGAATGTGCAAACTCCACACAGACAGTAACCCAAGGTGAGAATCGAACCCGGGTCCCTGGAACTGTGCCACCATGCCGCCCCCTTCTGGGCTTTTTTAAAAATAGGTTATGTTTGTGTTTCAGAAGAGGATTTTTGACATCAGTTATTTGTACTGGTGTTTGAGTTCGGACAGAGAGAGGACATGTCCCCTTTTCTTTGTGCTCGGCCTCTTTTTTTCGGCTCACGTCCAACCTTGTTGCCCCCGTGATGCCTTGCCCTTATATCGTGGCTTGTTGTCTTCTTGTCTCCTGGGCCCTTTCCCTTTTTATTTTACACGTTAGTTTTTTCTTGTGCAGGGCAGTACATTTGTGTAGGGGGAAGAAAGCTTGGCTGGGGGTGGGTGGGGGAGGGAGGGGGAGGTGTTGGCTGGGACCTCCAGAGAAAGAGGGTATTGGGTGCATGGGTATTGCTGTATTTTAGGTGATTGGGGAGAGGTGGTTGTTGAGATGGTGTGTGTTAGGGTGTGGGGGTTGTTAGGTTGGGGACCTTTGTTGTGTTTCCGGGGGTTGGGGTATTAGATTTCAGTTTGATTTGGAAATGGTTGATTGCAATCATGGGCGGACTCATAAGTCTGTCAGTTAGATTAGCGGAGGAGTAGCAAACATAGCAGGGGTCAAGGTCACTATGGTCCACAGCTTTTACACCATGGTTATTCCAACTGCAGCAGTTGACACCAATTATCTGTGTGCTGTGTATGATATCAGGGATAGCACGTGGACTCTACATCAGGAAGAACACATGTGTCACATGCCCCATGGACTGAGAAGTCAAACTAAAGTGGGCTGGACTTCTCCAGGATCCATGATGCCACAGGCTGCACCCATGCTGTCCTGTGTGCTCCTGATCATCAGCCTGGCATCTTTTATCAGTAAAAAAGTTCCTTAATGTGCAACACATCATATACATTGGTGCCTGTTTTCCTGCTAACAATTCTGATTTATTCATGTTCCCATCAGTTTTCTGTGAAGCCCCTCCTTACTTGAGGATTTGCTGGACATCATGGTCCTTGTCTTCCACTTCTTAATGTTGAGCAGCATGTGAGCACAAATACAGAAATACAGTGAGGCTGTATATACTGCAGCTCACCTCACCCCATGCTCCAGAAAGTGGAGCGTCCAGGCAGCGGAATCCCAAATGGGCTACTTTATGATAAAGAACTTCCTCTCTCGTCGAGGCTTAAGCCTCTATTCAAGAACCCAAACACACAGAACACGCCTATATTAGATATCATTACCATCAGAAGTATCACTGAGCAGTCAATGTGCTTAAGCAATGCATCCACTGCACAGAACTGAAGAAACTCAAGTAATGTGGGTAAAGAAACTTAAATGATAGTACAGTGGTTAAAATTCTTGCTTTCTGATGGAAGGCCAAGGCTCCACCAGTTCAGCAAATGCGTCAACTGCACCCATAGATTGACAGCTTAAGGATGATGAGGTTCCCCCCTCCATTCATACCATTTTGTCAAGGATATTGAGCAACTCTGTACAACATTCCTCCAGTTCTTTGCTATACTGGAAGTTCAACTTTCCAAGATTAGGGTTAGCATCCTCCTCTTCCAATTCTTCCAGCTTGATTTCACTTTCCCTCCTGAAGAAGTTAATACATGGGCAAAATGTCAGTGTCACGAACAGTTTAAAGACAATTCTCAGATGTTGGACAAAATGTTTTGTTTAATGCAACTGAATAATAAACATGAGAAACGTACAAGAAATAAATCTAGTCTGACTCTAATTATGTACTCTTAAGAATAATGTTTAGCTACCCAAGGCAAATCACAGTGCACATTAAAACTACCAAATATGTAGGTCCATTGGTGCCTCTTAATTATGCGAACAGCAATTGTCCTATAGGGATCTCAGATTCTTGTAAAGAGAGGTTGAAGATATCTGTGCATACCTCTGCCAGCTGATCCGCGCAGGATCTGAGTGCACTTCCGGGTACCCCATTCGGGCAGCCCTCCAGTGGAGACATCTGCAGCATCTCTCAGTCCTCCAATCAGTTGGCAAGCCAATGAGATATTCAGAGTCAAGGAGCGAAATTTAATGAAAGAATTTGGGCGGCACGGTAGCACAGTGGTTAGCATTGCTGCTTCACAGCTCCAGGGTCCCGGGTTCGATTCCCGGCTCGGGTCACTGTCTGTGTGGAGTTTGTACATTCTCCTCATGTCTGCGTGGGTTTTCTCCGGGCGCTCCGGTTTCCTCCCACAGTCCAAAGATGTGCAGGTTAGGTTGATTGGCCAGGTTAAAAATTGCCCCTTAGAGTCCTGGGATGCGTAGGTTAGAGGGATTAGCGGGTAAAATATGTGGGGGTAGGGCCTGGGTGGGATTGTGGTCGGTGCAGACTCGATGGGCCGAATGGCCTCCTTCTGCACTGTAGGGTTTCTATGTTTCTAAAAGAGAATGGTTATATAATGTAGATCTGTTTGTTCATAGTTAAACGTAGAAACAGAAGCAGGAGGCCATTCGGCCCTTCAAGCCTGCTCCGCCATTCATTTTGATCATGGCTGATCATCGTTATTTTCTCATTAATTGTCTTGAAGCAAATAAAATTCTTCTATGATAAAATTTGATTAAGAGTTACTTTAACTACCAATGATGGCCAACCTTTAGGATAATTAACTTCCAACAAATTGTGAAATAGAATTTATGCTTGCCATTTTCCAAACACATTTGCAATGCTTTAATAATGATCCCTTCAAAGCACAACTTAAACTAAAATGTTGCAGAAAAGAGGCATGAGGTAGGTAAGGAATTCATTGATGAATAAATTTACCACCAAGAGCACACATTTTAAAAAGATAATTCAAATACATCTGATAACTAAGGCTTCTAGATGTAAAGCTTTGAAAAGGTAATCCTTACTGGTTGCTGAGTTTCATATTAACTATTTTATTTGCTATTGCGAATCCTGTGTTATTAAACTCTTCCCATTTCAACATGAAGTTGTGCCAGTCTGCAGCATTGTCCTTTAACTTTCTGGCACTGTTACTTGAGTCTTTTGTTCTTGGAGTTAAGCTTGAGCTAGTACATGGAGCTGTTAAAAAGAAACATAAATACAATAATTGAAAAAAAACAATTAAACGTATCATTAATAAATTAATGCTTAACTTCAGACCAATATATCCAAAGATATAACAACTTGCAATAATACAGTACCTTTATATTCCAAGGCACTTCACATCAGGGAGGTATGCAAAGAGATATTACGGTAGATGACCAAAAGCTTGGTCAAAAGGGGTTGGTTTTAAAGAGTATCTTAAAAAGGAGGCTATACAGATAAAGGTTTCAGAAGGTAATTCCAGTGCTTTGAACCCAGACTTTGAAAGCAATTTCACCATCAGCGCAGAGATTAAGACTGGGGATACACAAGAAGCCAGAATTGGAGGAGTGCAGAATTTAAGGGTTGTAGAGATGGAGGAGGTCACAGAGGTAGTGAGCAGCAAGGCCATGGATGGAGTTGAAGACAAGAATGAAAATTTAAAAGTTGACGCATTGCTTGATCTGGAGCTAAAGAAGCGAGCAAGCAAAAGGGTGATGAGCAAACAGGGGTTGAGCAAATTAGAATCCAAGCGGGAGAGTTTTGGATGAGTTCAATATTACATAGGGTGGAGGACCAAATGCCAGACAGGAGGCCATTAGAATAGATGAAGGAGATTTCAGCAGCAGATGAGCTGAAGCACGGATTTCAAAAACAGGTGAGCTAAGGCAGGGGATATGGGTAATGTTACAGAGGTGCTAGGACACCATCTTGGCAATGGGTGGAAAGCTCATCTCAGTTCAGCCTCAGCTAAGTGCCAAGAGGGATAGAATCTTTAATGTTTTACAGAGGTTTTAACCATAAACGTAGTCAGCTTGTTGCATTATCTTAATATCTATTTGAAATAAAAGTTCAACAAGTAAATACAAGACTAGATGGTCTGAGGACAACTGTGGTAAGATATTTTCATTATTTCAGATTGAAATAAACAACCTTATCACTTGACTGAAATATTGTCTTCACGTAGAGTTCCCCAAACATTGAGCTGGGTTCAGTTTAACAGTATCAATCACACACAGGGTCATCTGATTTTTCCTTGTGTCACTCTCCACACCCCTCTTTCATGTCCCAACCCAATTTTGTTCTGTATCTGCCCCTGAAAAAAAATTAGCCCCCAATTCACTTACAAACACTTCAAATGCCTGGCCTTTGGCACTTTGTTTAGCATGAAATTTCTGCACTTACTGATTTGCTCAATTGCCCTCATCTTACCTTTGAAACCCTAATTCCTAATAAATCTATTACACTCTCTCACCCTGGTTGTTTCCCCAGGACACGGACTCGAAAGGATAGAGTGGATAACTGGTTTAGTCATTAATCACCAGATCTGCTTAGACCACGCAAGCAGTTCAGACCCTGCCTTCCCTTGCTAAAACTGCATTATTCAAATGAAAGATAACTTCCAATTGCTTTTCTTTTCTCGACTGCAGACAGTCTTCTTAATCTCCTCTTCCATACTAATCTCCAACAATATCTGCAAAGAACTCATGGTCTGAGCTGCTTCCCTCCCTCTCATTAATCTGTTAGACCAAAATTCTTCTAAAAGATGCCTCACCAACCCGCCGCGAATGTGCATCTTCCTCAGTTTCTCTGCTATCTCTCATCATGCCTTTTCAGAGCTCGCCTTGTCCTGGAGATCCAACTTATGTCCCGTGAAGCTTATTCCTATTAAACTGCTGACCACACAGCCTCCCCTACTCACTCCCTTGTTAGTTAACATTGTTACCAGTTCTTCCTCTTGAGGTACTGTCCCTCTTTCTTTTTAATCTGCCAACATCAACCCTTGACCCAATGTTTCCTCTAATTTCTTCTAACACTCTGACAAACGGTCATTAGACGCAAAACATTAGCTTTATTCTCTCTCCACAGATGCTGTCAGATCCGCTGAGGTTTTCCAGAATTTTCTGTTTTTGTGTCGATCTTTTAGACTTTCTGCCCAGTCCAAATCTGCCTACATAATTAGTTTATTTTATTCCAAATAAAGTGGTTAAAAAGGCACATGGGATACTTGCCTTTATTAATCACGGCATAGAATACAAGAGCAGGGAGGTTATGATGGAGCTGTGTAAAATGATGGTTAGGCTACAGCTGGAGTAGTGTGTGAAATTCGCCACATTATAGGAAGGATGCGTTGCACTAGAGAGGGCGCAGAGGAGATTCACCAAGATGTTGCCTGGGTTGGAGTGTTTCACAGTAAGAAGTCTCACAACACCAGGTTAAAGTCCAACAGGTTTATTTGGTAGCAAAATCCACTAGCTTTCGGAGCACTGCTCCTTCGTCAGGTGGAGTGGAGAAATGCTCACAAACAGGGCATACAGAGACACAAACTCAATTTACAGAATAATGATTGGAATGCAGTCTTTACAGGTAATCAAGTCTTAAAGGTACAGACAATGTGAGTGGAGAGAGCATTAAGCACAGGTTAAAGAGATGTGTATTGTCTCCAGCCAGGACAGCCAGTGAGATTTCTCCACTCCACCTGACGAAGGAGCAGCGCTCCGAAAGCTAGTGGATTTTGCTACCAAATAAACCTGTTGGACTTTAACCTGGTGTTGTGAGACTTCTTACTGTGTTCACCCCAGTCCAACGCCGGCCTCTCCACATCTGGAAACTGGGATCAGAATAGATAGGTTCTTGATGGCCTGCACAGACACGATGGGCCGGATGGCCTCCTTCTTACACTGGAACGATTCTGAAACGCTGCATCGTTTCACAAAGTGTTTCTTTGGGTAAAAAATAAATGCATTTTCTATCCTCCAAAATAAAACAGGTGCCAGTGTTGATAGAGAGCGGGGGTTTTTAAGATGCGAGTGATATAATAAATGCTCCATTTTTCGATATGCGCCTTAACAAGCTGTTAAAGCAGCGAGTTCCAGTGCCACAGATACCTCACCTTCCATCACCACCATCCGCCACTCGGCGCCCGCTGCCTCTCCCTGCCGCGTCCGCCAATGGCGCCTCCCATCATCAATCTGATTGGTGCGGAGCTGCGGCCCCAGGCTCCGATATCGGGAGCTCTGATTGGTGGTTTGGCGGAGCCGCAATTCTGATTGGCGGAGCGCTCCGGTGACGCAGCGGATAGACGGGGAGCTCCTATTGGCGAAGCGGTTGAACTCCTGCCTCTTGATTGGGTGAATCCCTTCAGTGACGCAGCCGGATGGGCGGGGACTCTGGCGATTGGGGATCTCTGATTGGTTGAAAAAAACCCTTCCTGTGACGAAACCGAGCTATGATTGGTGGGACGGGCCAGTGACGAGGGGGGGATGGTTCTGAACTCTGATTGGCGGAGCTGGTGGAGGGCGGGGACGACGGCAGCAGCAACAAACATGGCGGCCGGGGCTGAGCGGGAGAGGCTGTGAGACCCAACCGGAGACCCCGGACTCGGGAGCGCAGTAAGTGGTGAGGAGGGGGATGGTGACACAGTATACGGCTGGGCGGGGTCAGGCTGGCGCTGGGGTCGGGGGTTGGGATGATGGGTCAACCGTTAGTGCCGGGGGCCGCTTTAGGAGACTCTCTGGTACGGCAGTGATCGCCTTGTTTACAAAGCCAAGCTCCGTGGAAGTGAATCGGCCAAAAGTCAGATTGTAGGCAGGGAATCTGGAGATTAAACTCTTCATAATATTTAATAACATATCTAATCATTGCATTCTGGTCGGTTGAATAATTAGTTGTGTCTGATTTGAAATTGTTTAATAAAATCCCTACAGTGCAGAAGGAGACCATTCGGCCCATCGAGCCTGTACTGACCACAATCCCACACAGGCCCTGTCCCCATAATCCATAAATTTACCCTAGCTATTCCCCCTGACACCAAGGGGCAATTTAGCCTGGCCAATCCACCTAATCCACACATCTTTGGACTGTGTGAGGAAACCCACGCAGACACGGGGAGAAGGTGTAAACTCCGCACAGACAGTGACCCGGGTCCCTGGTGCTGTGAGGCAGCAGTGCAGCCATTATTATTTTTGTAACTGCCTTCCTTACATTTGAACAATATAACAGATTGATATCTGTTAAACCTGCTCAAATCAGACAATTCTTTAAGTCAACAATCTAATTCTTCTTAGCCTTTTCGCTCCTCGATGGAGCATAGGCCACAGACACATTCTCTCCATTTAGCCCTGTTTTCAGCCAAACTCTCCAGTTGTTACCAGTTATAGCCCTCTGGCTCTCATTTCCTTTTCTGTATCCCACTTCCATGTGTTTCTTGGTCTGCCTTGCTTTCTCTTTCCTTGCGGGTTCCATGTGAGAGCTTGATACGTAATGTTGTTCTGCAGCTTCCTCAAAGTGTGGCCCATCCAACTCCATGTTTGCCTTTTGACATGGAGGACCACTGGGTCTTGTTTTGTCTCCTCCTGTACTATTCATGGCATTTGGCCAATGTATCCTAAGGATTCTTCTGAAGCATCTGTTGGTGAAGGATTGGACTTTCATCAACATTGTTTTGGTGGTCCTCCATGTTTCGGAGTCATAATGGAGAACAGACTTTATGTTGTAGTTGAAGACCTTTAGCTTTGTGACCTTGGTGGTCTCTCTTGATTTCCACACGTTGGGGACAGAGTGATGGTTTCGGTTTTGAGAATTTAGACTTTGCAGATGACGTAGCTTTATCACGCAACCACAAACCGATGTCAGATGAAACCTGTCAAGTGATGTAAATATCAGCCAAAGTTGGCCTTAACATCAATATAGAGAGCACAAAAGATAATGTGATTAAACACCAGGGACAACAACCCCATTAAGGAGCACTAAACTGGAAGAAGTAACAACTTTTACCGATCTGGGTAATGTTGTGGGTGCTACTAGTGGGACAGATAAGGATGTAAAGATCAAAATTGGGAAGGCTAGAGTGGCGTTCATCATAAGTTAACAACTTGCGTAATATTCTGGAAACAAATGAAACAAGCCAGCACAATATATATTGGCTGCTGTTAACTTATTTTTAAACTTAAAGTTCAATTTATTATCTTCTAAAGACGCACCTTTTTGTGATTGCTCCTTACTCAGCTATAGCGTGCATTCAAACTGACGCAATCCAGCCCTGCAATACAATCATTAAGTATTTATTTTAAAAGGGTAAGCTGTTCCTCATGAATGTTTTCCACGGTAGACTAGGTTTTCAATATTCATTGAATTTGTGTAAAATCAGTTAAAACAGAGGGCAGGGAGGGAAAAATAGCAAACTAAGATCAGGTATGGATTTTCGAACTGCTTTTAACAATCAATGGCTTTGAAAGAATTTAAACAAATTTTTTAATTTATCATATTATTCAAATCCCACCTAGCAGGTATATATAATGACATGGGTAAATGGCTTCCCAAAATGGAAGGGAATATCATGTAATATCAGTCAAGGACAGGAGTGGGAAGTTGTGCGTGGAGTCTGAAGAGATAGGAGAGGCACTAAATGAATATTTTTCATCTGTATTCACACTGGAGAGGGACAGTGTTGTTGAGGGGAGTACTGAGATGCAGGCTGTTGGACTGGATGGGATTGATGTTCATAAGGAGGAGGTGTTAGCAATTCTGGAAAGGGTAAAAATAGATAAGTCCCCTGGACCGGATGGGATTTATCCTAGGATTCTCTGGGAGGCTAGAGAGGAGATTGCAGAGCCTTTGACTTTGATCTTTGTGTCGTCATTGTCTACAGGAACAGTGCCAGAAGACTGGAGGATAGCAAATGTTGTCCCCTTGTTCAAGAAGGGGAGTAGGGACAACCCTGGTAATTATAGACCGGTGAGCCTTACTTCTGTTGTGGGCAAAGTATTGGAAAGGATTATAAGAGATAGGATTTATAATCACCTAGAAAGGAATAATTTGATGAGGGATAGTCAGCACGGTTTTGTGAAGGGTAGGTCGTGCCTCACAAACCTTATTGAGTTCTTTGAGAAGGTGACCAAAGAGGTGGATGAGGGTAAAGCGGTTGATGTGGTATATATGGATTTCAGCAAAGCGTTTGATAAGGTACCCCATGGTAAGCTTTTGCAGAAAATACGACACATGGGATTGAGGGTGATTTAGTGGTTTGGATCAGGAATTGGCTAGCTGTAAGAAAACAAAGGGTGGTGGTTGATGGGAAATATTCATCCTGGAGTTCAGTTACTAGTGGTGTACCGCAAGGATCTGTTTTGGGGCCACTGCTGTTTGTGATTTTTATTAATGACTTGGATGAGGGCGTGGAAGGATGGATTAGTAAATTTGCGGATGACACTAAAGTCGGTGGAGTTGTAGACAGTGCGGAGGGAAGTGGCAGGTTACAGAAGGACATAGATAAGCTGCAGAGCTGGGCTGAGAGGTGGCAAATGGAGTTTAATGCGGAAAAGTGTGAGGTGATTCACTTTGGAAGGAGTAACAGGAATACAGAGTACTGGGCTAATGGTAAGATACTTGGTAGTGTGGAGGAACAGAGGGATCTGGGTGTCCATGTGCATAGATCCCTGAAAGTTGGCACCCAGGTTGATAGGGTTGTTAAGAAGGCGTACGGTGTGTTAGCTTTTATTGGTAGAGGGATTGAGTTTCGGAGCCATGAGGTAATGCTGCAACTGTACAAAACTCTGGTGCGGCCGCATTTGGAGTATTGCATACAGTTCTGGTCGCCGTATTATAGGAAAGATGTGGAAGTGTTGGAAAGGGTGCAGAGGAGATTTACCAGGATGTTGCCTGGTATGGTGGGAAAATCGTATGAGGAAAGGTTGAGGGGCTTGAGGTTGTTTTCGTTAGAGAGAAGAAGGTTAAGAGGTGACTTAATAGAGGCATACAAGATGATCAGAGGATTAGATAGGGTGGATAGTGAGAGCCTTTTTCCTCGGATGGTGTTGGCTAGCACGAGGGGACATAGCTTTAAATTGAGGGGTGAGAGATATAGGACAGATGTTAGAGGTAGGTTCTTTACTCAGAGAGTAGTAAGGGCGTGGAATGCCCTGCCTGCAGCAGTGGTGGACTCGTCAACGTTGAGAGCGTTCAAGTGGTTATTGGATAAACATATGGATGATATTGGAATAGTGTAGATTAGAGGGGCTTTAGATTGGTACCACTGGTCGGCGCAACATAGAAACATAGAACATAGAAACCCTACAGTGCAGAAGGAGGCCATTCGGCCCATCGAGTCTGCACCGACCACAATCCCACCCAGGCCCTACCCCCACATATTTACCCGCTAATCCCTCTAACTACACATCTCAGGGACAATTTTTAACCTGGCCAATCAACCTAACCCGCACATCTTTGGACTGTGGGAGGAAACCGGAGCACCCGGAGAAAACCCACGCAGACACGAGGAGAATGTGCAAACTCCACACAGACAGTGACCCAAGCCGGGAATCGAACCCAGGACCCTGGAGCTGTGAAGCAGCAATGCTAACCACTGTGCTACCGTGCCGCCCATCGAGGGCCGAAGGGCCTGTACTGCGCTGTTATGTTCTATGTAATATGAGTAATAGTTGTGCTGCTGATTTCTAAGCTCTGAAGCTGTTCGTGTCAGTGTTCAGATCATGAGATTGAAGTGTGGTGAAACCATTCAAATACATCAGCATATTAAGACCACCTTGTCTTATAACGTCTTGTGCCGTCTCATTGATTTGGAATGCAGTGTCGATGCACCTTCAACCATGGACTTGCAGTAACCAAAAATTTGAAGTGACATGTTGTGTGCAAAACCATGAGAAGTCTGGACAGACTAATTAGGAAGAGATTGTTCCCATTGGCAGGAAGGTCAAGAGCCAGAGGACAGTAATTTAAGTTGTTTGACAACAGAGTTAACAGGAGGAAAAATATTTTTATGCAGCAAGTGTTAAGATCTTAAATCTACTTAGTGTGAGTATGGGGGAAGCAGATACAAAGTTTCACTTTCAAAATGAATTGGCTAATTATCTGAAGAGAAACTAACTGCGGGGCTGTGGAGAAAAAGCAGTAGAGTTGGACTAGCTGAGTCCATCACGCAAATCAGCCTCCCATCCATTGACTCCATGTATACTTCCAGCTGCCTTGGCAAAGCAACCATCACACTCAAGGACCCCACGCACTCCGGACATTCTCTCTCCCACTTTCTTCCGTCGGGAAAAAGATATAAAAGTCTGAGATCATGTACCAACCGACTAAGGAACAGCTTCTTCCCTGCTGCCATCAGACTTTTGAATGGACCTACCATATATTAAGTTGATCTTTCTCGACACCCTAGCTATGACTGTAACACTACATTCTGCACTCTCTCCTTCTCCCCTATGTACCCTATGAACAGTATGTTTTGTCTGTATAGTGTGCAAAAAACCATATTTTTCACTGTATCCCTATACATGTGACAATAATAAATCAGATCAAAACTCTTGGAGAGCTAGTATGGACATGATAGGCTGAATGGCCTCCTTTTGTCTTGTAATCAGTCTGTGATTGTGGTGTAATTATATAAGTATAACACATTTTTCAAATATAGCAACAGAGCTGATGACTATTAAATCATATTATTTTGAAATGAAGAGGAACAAAACAGTTTATGAACTTCAATGTTTTGCTTTATTAACCTTTAAACTGAAAGTCAACAACCACTCTCAACATCTGTCGAATAACACCCTCTGTTAGTGAATGACATGTGGGTAATGTTGAGGCAAATTTAGCCTGTTTGCTAATAATTCTAAATAAGTCTGTCCATGAGCTTTTCATGAGCTCATTTGGAGAGGAGTAAGTGTGCTTTTTAAGGAAAAATGTTTCCAAATCATCCCTGAAGATGTGGTTAACAGATCCTTGAGTCCAGAAGTTGTTGTGTGAAAGTGGCATTTTGCTGTACCTTTGCACGTACAAAACTGCTTCATTATAAATATTATTTTCATATAAAGCTAATGGAAATCAACAAACTAACTCGCTCCCTCCGTTTCTGATGAACCCACAGATACTTGGTGCCTTGGAGTATCTCACTGAGGTGGTCATTTTTAATGTATAAAAAGACAAGATAAACCTACCATCCAAATTTTAGTAGCCAGTGATTGCCTCCTACTCTCTTATGGTTGAAAGGTTGTCAAGCAGTTAATGGGTGATGCTGGGTGAGCCTCCATCTTTCTGCTCCCAGTTAACCCCTTACTGCATTCCTGCCTGGGATTTAAAATGGAGTTGGAGTCATTGGGTTGATATCAGGAGCAAAGGCCCTGGCTAATTATCTCCATCCAAGCTCTACTTCTGACACCCATACGCATTCCCAGTTAAATTCCAATTAATTAATTATGGATGACAAAATTGAACATGGATTTTGTGGCCTGCAAGATCGATGTTTTCGTTATCTAAACCCACTGACACAAGAGGAGTATACAGGTATTGTGGTTACAAATCAGGTCAGATGCTGGAATTCGATGGCGTGTAACTCACCTGTTGACTCCCCAAAGCCTGTCCACCATCTAAAGGCAGGAGTAAGATGCAAATACACTCCACACTCCTTGACACCATACAGATCAAAGCAGCCCTCTTAGTGTTATTGAAACCAGAGAACTGCTCTTGATTGATGGAAATGGTTTGTAAGCCATCAAATCTTAATGGCACAGGAAGAGGGCATTCTTTTTTATTCATTCATGGGATGTGGGCATCGCTGGCTGGACTATCATTTATTGTCTATCCCTAAACAGCTCTTGAGCTGAATAGCTTGCTAGTGTATTTCAGAGGGCAGTCATGAGTCAATTGTGGATTCATGTATACCAGACCAGGTGGCAGACTTCTTTCCCCGGATACCACCAACATGTCTCCTGTTCCACCAGAGGCCCAAATGTTCTAGACCACTGCTATACAGAAATCAAACATGCCTACCACTCTCTTGCCCAACTCACACTTTGACAAATCAGACCACAAGGCTGTGCTCTTGCTCCCGGCTTACAAGCAAAAACTGAAAAGGGAGAATACATTTTAAAAAGTCATGCAATGTTGGTCTGAGGAATCGGATGATCTCCTATGGGACTGCTCCGAGTCAGTAGACTGGTCAATATTTAAAAACTCAGCAACCAGCCTGAATGAGTATGCCGCTACAGTAACTGACTTCATTAGTAAGTGTTTAGAAGACTGTGCCAAAGAAGCAAATCCTTGTGTTTCCCAACCGGAAACCATGGATGAACAGGGATATCCACTGCTTGCTGAAGTCCAGGTCTGAGACATTCAAGTCAGACAACCCTGACCTATACAAGAAATCCAGTTACGATCTATGGAGATCCATAAAAGATGCCAAAAGACAGTACCGGATCAAGCTAGAGTCCCAGAGTAGCCACATGGACTCTCATCGACTATGGCAACATCTGCAAGACATAACAGGCTACAAGATGAAAGCAGATAAAATCACTGACACCACTGCGCCTCTTCCTGATGAGCTCAATGCATTCTATGCCTGTTTTGAGCAAGAGGTCAGCAAGAGCATGCCCTCCACCTCGGAAGCCTTGGCCAAACCCGTATCCGAGGTCATCATCGCAGACATCAGAGCAGCCTTCTCCAAAGTCAACCCATGGAAAGGACTGGCTCGGTTGAGGTACCCGGATGAGCACTCAGATCCTTGCGGACCAGCTGGTGAGGGTAATCGCAGACATCTTTAACCTCTCTTTACACCAATCTGAGGTCCCTGTTTGCTTCATGAAGATGACCATCATCCCTGTACCAAAGAAAAGCCAGGCAGCGTGCCTTAATGACCATTGTCTGGTGGCTTTGACATCCATCATTATGAAGTGCTTTGAAAGGTTAATCGTGGCACAAATCATTTCGGGCCTCCCAGATTGTCCGGATCCACTGCAGTTTGCTTACTGCTGCAACAGCTCCACAGCCGACGGCATCTCCCTGGCCCTACACTCAACCTTGGAACACCTAGATAACAAAGACACTTATGTCAGACTCCTATTTATTGATGACAGCTCGGCCTTCAACACCATTATTCCTACAAAACTCATCTCCAAACTCTGTGGCCTGGACCTCGGCTCCTCCCTCTACGACTGGATCCTGGACATCGTAACTCACAGTTCACAATCAGTAAGGATAGGCAACAGCACTACCTCCATGATCATCCTCAACATTGGTGCCCCACAAGGCTGTGTCCTCAGCCCTTTACTATACTCCTTATGCACCTATGACTGTGTGGCCAAATTCCCCTCCAACTCGATTTTCAAGTTTGCTGATGACACCACTGTAGTGGGTCGGATCTCAAACCATGATGAGAGGGAGAATCTGGTGAACTGGTGCGATGACAATAATCTCTCCCTCAATTGTCAACAAAATGACGGAGATAGTCATCGACTTCAGGAGGTGTAGTGGAGGACATGCCCCTGTCTATATCAACGGGAACAAAGTGGAAATGGTCGAGAGCTTCAAGTTTCTAGGTGTCTAAATCACCAACCTGTTCTGGTCTCTCCACCCCAACGTTATAGTTAAGAAAGTCCACCAATGCCTCTACTTTCTCAGGAGACTAAGGAAATTTGGCATGTCCGCTATGACTCACCAACTTTTACATCATAGAAAGCATTCTTTCTGGATATATCACTGCTTGGTATGACTCCTGCTCTGTCTAAGACCACAAGAAACGACAAAGGGACGTGAATGAAGCCCAGTCCATCACACACACCAGCTTTCCATCCATTGACTCTGTCTATACTTCCCGCTGCCTCGGTAAAGACCCCACGTATTCCAGGCATACTCTCTTCCATCAGGAAAAAGATGAAAAAATCTGAGGTCACGTACCAACCGACTCAAGAACAACTTCTTCCCTGCTACCATCAGACTCTGAATGGACCTACCTCACATTAAGTTGATATTTCTCTACACCCTAGCTATGACTGTAACACATTCTGCACTATTTTCTTTCTTTTTCTATGCACGGTATGCTTTGCCTGTATAACATGCAAGAAACAATACTTTTCACTGTATACTAATGCATGTGACAATAATCAAATCAGTTTAGTGAACCAGGTGGGTTTTTATTACAATCGACAATTGGTTTCATGATCATCATTCCATATTTGATTGGAATTCAAATTTCAATATCTGCCAAGGTGGAATTCAAATCCTGGTCCCCAGGGTCTCTGGATCGCTAGTCCAGTGACAATACCACTACGCCATTGCCTCCCACCCCTTCAGTCCATCAAGCCTATGCCAGCTCCCTATATTAACACCCTGTCCACCACCAGCACACTGGCAGCAGTGTGCACCATCTCTACAAGTTGCGCTGCAACAACTCGTTAAGGCTCCTTCAAAAGCCTTTTCCAAATCCAGGATCTGTACCACCTGAGAAAGACAAGCAGCAGATATGTGGGGACAGCATCATTTGCAAGTTCCCTTCCAAGCCATGCACCATTCTGATTTGGAACTATATTGCTGTCCCTTCACTATGTGGCTTGGTCAAAATCTGGAACACGCTAACAGCACTGTGGGTGTACCTACATCACATGGACTGCAGCAAACGCAGCTTACCACCACCTTCTCAAGGACAATTAGGGATGGACAACACATGCTGGCCGAGCCAGTAATGTTCAATTCCTATGAAAGAAAAATAATCGTCTTAGTGTTTAAAAATGATGGGCTTACTAGCACACGGACGTCCCACATATGAAGTAAGAAAGGGCCTGTAATGTAAAAGATGTATAATGGTCTACAGCTCAGTTATAGGAGCAATTTGAGCTCTCAGCTTATTCCGGTGATTGGCTACCCTAACCATGAGGAGCAGCTGGACATTGCTCAGTCTGATTTGCATTTTCAACATTGCCTTGATTTATCTTGTACCGTGTTGCTACTTCCAACCTGAGTGAGCATATGGAAAATTATCCTAATTCTGTCTCTGGCCTGCTCTCTTTCATGGAAATAGAGGGATGACCCTCATCAACAGCATGTTTCAGGAGCTGACTCAAGAAAATTTACCTTCAAATTTTAAGATACTATACCTTTTGTGTTTGCCCATCTGTAGCCCTTTTACTGCTGTTATTTTACTGTAGCCATTTATTCCATGGTGGTTTTGTGTTATTGCCATATGTATGTTTGCTTATATTATATGCTGCTTCTAACAAGCTCATTAATCAGTTTTTTAAATATTATACATGGCTATGATCTGTCTAATATGACTTGTACTTTCTTGCTGGTCCAGGTTTCAGTTGCAGTTGTATCATGTTTGGCACATTAGAGCTACAGCCTGTAGGTCTATTGCACTATATCAGATCTCACTATTGACACTGTGCAAGCTCCATAATATTCCATATTAAAGTAACTACTTATGGCAGCTAATTATTTGTAATTAAATATTTTTGAACTTTATTTCCAGAGTTTGGATTTGATATTTGAAATAACTGACCAATCAACACTGCCCCTGTCTGAACTTTGACTGTCCGGTATAAACTTGCCTGATGTATGTGCATTTGTATGTTGCCTGTTCACCTGGTGCCAATGTGTATTTCTAATTATATTTTCCTTTTGTTTGTTTTTTGATTATATAGTGTCTTATTGATGCCATGGCATTAGATGCGCACTTCACAACATTTAAGGAGTTCAATCCATTATATTACCTACTTAATGCTATCCCAGCAAAAGTACAAAAAGGATTTCGTAATGTACTCGTTCATCTCACAACGCTTGATGCCAATAAAGACTACATTGCAGTGGGCAGTAATATTGGGATGCTTTATCTCTACTGCAGACGGCTGAACAGGATGACAAAATATAATCTGGAGGTATGTTTGAGCGTCAACCTGTTACTGTAGTTGTGTGAATGGAAGAAACTATTGTCTGAAGCCAGGTGATGCAATGCGTTAAATATTAGCTTTTTAACTCTAATGTTTTGACTTTCTCAATCTTTCTGGCTAATGATAATGATTAGTCAGACCCACTCATTTGAGACTCTGGTATTTTTAATTGATGTATCCACATCTTCAAAATGAATTAAATTAGCAGCTTTGTATATACTTCATAAAACTTGTGATTGCTAAAAGCATTTTTTCTCTCATTAAGGGTAAAACAGATGTTATTAGAGTGGTGAAATTGTTGGCCTGTTTTGATGACCTTGTTGCTGTTGGAACATCTTCAGGAAGGGTGGTACTTTTCCAGCTGGTTTCTCCATTGCCTGGAAGAAACAAGCAGGTAAATTAAAGCTTCAGAAGCAACGTTTATTTTGTTATTGGATGTTGTCACTCCTGCAGATTTTCTCCTTTTTCAGCAAAGCTAATGGAAGTTATTCTATCAGCTTCCGGAGCCACCAAAGCAGTCTACTACTGCTCCATTAATACTGTAATAAAAACAAAAATGTTGGAAAAACTCCAGACTGGCAGCATTTGTGGCATAGAACAGAGTTAACATTTGGGTGCTTATGAGTTCAGAGCTGAATAAAGGGAGAAATGGGATGGATTACATACTGTTTAAGAGCAGTTGGAGCAAAATAGGAGTTCAGGAATAGATGGAAGCTCGGAGAGATTGGACAAAAGCAAATTACTGCGGATGCTGGAATCTGAAACAAAAACAGAAAATGCTGGAAAATCTCAGCAGGTCTGAAAGCATCTTTGGAGCGAGAATAAAGCCAATGTTTTGAGTCTGAATGTCCTCGCTGTGATGAAGGGGTCATCCAGACTCAAAATGTTGGCTCTATTCTCTCTCCAGAGATTGTCTTGTGCCCAAAATGTCTTTGTCCAAAGGAAGTGTTAATGGTAGTGTGAAGGACTAAAGAAGGTATTGAAGGTGGCACAAAGGTAAAATAGCAGAATGTGTTAATAGAGCAAAGATTTGATTTGATATTAATTTGATTTATTATTGTCACATGTATTAACATACAGTGAAAAGTATTGTTTCTTGCGTGCGATACAGACAGAGCATACAGTTTATAGAGAAGGAAACGAGAAAGTGCAGAATGTAGTGTCACAGTCATGGCTAGGGTGTAGAGAAAGATCAACTTAATGCAAGAGAAGTCCATTCAAAAACCTGACAGCAGCAGGGAAGAAGCTGTTCTTGAGTCGGTTGGTATATGACCTCAGACTTTTGTATCTTTTTCCCGACGGAAGAAGGTGGAAGAGAGAATGTCCGAGGTGCGTCGGGTCCTTCATTATGCTGGCTGCTTTGCCAAGGCAGCGGGAAGTGTAGACAGAGTCAATGGATGAGAGGCTGGTTTGCGTGATGGATTGGGCTACATTCACAACCTTTTGTAGTTCTTTGCGGTCTTGGGCAGAGCAGGAGCTATACCAAGCTGTGATACAACCAGAAAGAATGCTTTCTATGGTGCATCTGTAGAAGTTGGTAAGAGTCATAGCTGACATCCCAAATTTCCTTAGTCTTCTGAGAAAGTAGAGGCATTGGTGGGTTTTCTTAACTATAGCGTTGGCATGGGGGGACCAGGACAGGTGGTTGGCAACCTGGACACCTAAAAACTTGAAGCTCTCGACCCTTTCTACTTCGGCCCTGTTGCTGTAGACAGGGGCATGTTCTCCTTTACGCTTTCTGAAGTCGATGACAATCTCCTTCGTTTTCTTGACATTGGGGGAGAGATTATTGTTGCCGCACCAGTTCACCAGATTCTCTATCTCAAAGATTAGAGCTCTGTGAAAGCAAAACAGAAGAACAAATGACAGATGGCCCTGTGAGCGAGAGGTTGTGCATTGGGACAAAATTGGGATTAAGAAAAGGGGGTCAAGATGGTGGAGAGAGTTCAGTCTGAAGTTGTTGAACTCAATGTTGAGTCCAGAAGGCTGTTAAGTGTCTAATTAGATGATGAGGTACTGTTTGTCCAGTTTGCGTTGGGGCTTCACTGAAGCATTACAGCAGGCCGAGGACGTACATATGGGCATGAGAGCAAGTTGGTGAGTGGAAATGGCTAATGCCAGGGAGGCAGGGGTCATATGTGTGGACTGAGAAAAGGTGTTCCACAAAGCAGTCACCCACTCTGCATTTAGCCTCCCCAGTGTCGAGGAGACGGCATTGGGAACAGCAAATACCATAGATCAAGTTGAGGAAGGCATAAGTGAGGGAAGCTTCGCCTGAAGGGAGTGTTTGGGGCCTTGGATGGTGAGAAGGTAAAGTGTTGCACCCTCTGTTGTGACTGCATGGGAAGGTGCCACGGGAAAGGGATGAAGAGTTAGCGATGGAGGAGTGGGCCAGGGTGTCACAGAGCAAGCGGTTCCTGTGAAATGCTGATTGGGGCTGAGTCCGATCATAATGAAAATAAATTTCACAGCAGCCTGATATTGTGGAAAACATTCACAATATTGCTACTGTACACTAATGCTGCATTTTGCGATCAGGAAATTGAGTTAAAATGGGTGGCTTTCAGTGGAATGCAGCATTTTTAAAAGTATTTTTTAAGCATGTTCCAAGAAAATAATTTTGTGTTGCAGCTTCTGAATTCATTTTCTGCAAATTTGAAAAATAAGTTTTCATGTGTTCCACAATGTAGCAGCATAGTTTTATTTGGGTATTGGCAAAATTATTACCTTTTCTATGTTGCAGATTTTGCTGTTTTTTCTTGGCTTTTATGATGTAATCCTTGTTCCATAGTTGCGTCGTTTTGATGTGGGTCTACACAAAAGTAATATTACAGCACTGGCATGGAGCACCAATGGAATGAAACTCTTCTCTGGCGATGATCAGGGCAAAGTTGTGTATGCTGTTGTCGACTTGGATCAGGTAATGAAACGTAAAATAAATCGTGAACAAATAGGCTAGCTGATAGTTGCATTTACCATATGTTTACAAATCTATAATCCTAGTTGAAAAAAACATTGTTTCGAAAATAGGCTCCCAAAAATACCTTTGCAAAATAGTGGTACTGTTGGTGTGTATAATAGACACACGTTAGATTTGTACATGATGAATACAGGTAATTGGCTACTGTTGGCAGCGACTATTGATGGACTGGCAAAGCTGTGATTGTTACGAGTATTTGAATTGTAAGATGGTGGTAAGTCAATCACTGAAATGTGTAATTACAATATTAGGAGCACTAAAGATGATCAGTCCTCATCTGACATGCGCAATTTCCAATCAGAGTAATTGTGTAATATGGTACAGGTCTTGGGGGATATGTATGATTGGGGTCTGATTAATGAATGGTGTGCCCCAAGGATCTGTGCTAGAATTTAATTTTTAACTATAATTAATGGTTTGAACAAAGGAATAAGTTACAGATTACTCTAACTTGGAAAGGCCAGTAAGTTGACTAGATCAGCTAATTGCAAGGAGCTGTGGATTAAGCAAGTGGCTAAGACTACGGCAAATGGAGTTCAGGGTGGGAGAAATGAATTCATCCGTTGGATCGGAGATAAATCAAATTTTATTCTTGATGGTAACTGGCAAAAGCTACAGTTGGACAAAGGATTTTGGTATTATTGACTTCACTAAAAGCAACTGTGCAGGTGCAAAAATAAAAAAAAATGAAGGCCAATGGAATTTTAATTAATCACTTCAGAGGATTGGAATATAAAAGTGAGGAAATGTTGTTCCACATGTACAGTACTGTAAGTCCTGTTTTAAGTTGCCCCATTTTAACGTGGTGGATATTATGGGGCATGTGTGCACACTTTCCAGCTTAGTGTCATTTTGTGTCAGAGTCGACTTAGCTTCACGTAACCCGTCCAATATATTCTGGAGCGACCTCTCCTCCCTGACACTCTTCCTCTCGCCTCTTCCTCTTCCGCTTGCCACTGACCTGACCTGATGCTCGCTACCAAATCCCCCTTACTTCCTCTTGTTTCTCTTCCCCCCCCCCCCCTTCTGAGCCCTTGCCCACAGCAAAGGCGCAAGGGATGGGCAGGCAGTGGGAGGGATGGTGAGAAGGAATGTTAGAGATAAGTAGAAACAGTAAGCAGATTTCTTTAATTTTAAATTTGTTTTAAGTTATTTCCTTTACAAATATGGGAACTTAGAAATGCACGTCATTCAACTTGCAAGGCATAATGTTTTAATGTTTTTACTGGTGAGAACAGCTTTTACATAATTGTAATGGGAGAATCTGATTTCTTAATGTTTCATTTAGAGTCACACACTTCAGGAATGCATTTCCAACATTAAGCTAGTAATTACTATAATGTGTTCAATTTTAGGCTCCTAACATTTGGAAAGATACATTGACCCTGGAGTGGGAAAGGTACATATTCACCAGAATGATAGAAAGGAGTAAAATTAAATTGAGGACAGGATGCATAAACATGGCTTGTTCAACCTTGAGTTAAGAAGATTGAGGTTTAATTGAAGTATTTAAATGATGAAATGATCCACTAGGATAGATGGAGGAAAACTATTTCCTCTGAGAGAGCATAATCTTAAAGCTAGAGTTAAGCTGCTTTGCAGTGAAGTCAGGAAGCACTTATTCTGCAGGGGTAGTGGAAATCAGGGAATTCTTACTCTGTGTCACCTCTGCCTCAACTCGTGAGTTAGTGCTCGTGACAGGTGATGTTCGATAAGGTCCCCCATGCAAGGCTTCTAGAAAAAGTGAGAGGGCATGGGATCCAAGGGGCTGCTGCCCGGTGGATCCAGAACTGGCTTGCCCAAAGGAGGCAGAGAGTGGGTATAGATGGGTCTTTTTCTAAATGGAGGTCGGTCACCAGTGGTGTGCCCCAGGGATCTGTTCTGGGACCCTTGCTGTTTGTCATTTTCATAAATGACCTGGATGAGGAAGCGGAGGGATGGGTTGGTAAGTTTGCCGACGACACGAAGGTTGGTGGGGTTGTGGATAGTCTGGAGGGATGTCAGAAGTTACAGAGGGACATAGATAGGATGCAAGACTGGGCGGACAAGTGGCAGATGGACTTCAACCCAGATAAATGCATCGTGGTCCATTTTGGTAGGTCAAATGGGATGAAGGAGTACAATATAAAGGGAAAGACTCTTAGTACTGTAGAGGATCCGAAGGACCTTGGGGTCCGGGTCCATAGGACTCTAAAATCGGCCCCGCAGGTGGAGGAGGTGGTTAAGAAGGCGTATAGTGTGCTGGCCTTTATCAATTGAGGGATTGAGTTTAGGAGTCTGGGGATAATGATGCAGCTATATAAGACCCTCGTCAGACCCCACTTGAAGTACTGTGCTCAGTTCTGGTCGCCTCACTATAGGAAGAATGTGGAAAAGATTGAAAGGGTGCAGAGGAGATTTACAAGAATGTTGCCTGGATTGAGTGGCATGCCTTATGAGGATAGGCTGAGGGAGCTTGGTCTTTTCTCCTTGGAGAGACGAAGGATGAGAGGAGACCTAATAGAGGTGTATAAGATGTTGAGAGGCATAGATCGGGTGGACTCTGAGGCTTTTTCCCAGGGTAGAAATGTCTGCTACAAGAGGACACAGGTTTAAGGTGCTGGGGGGTAGGTAGAGGGGAGATGTTAGGGGTAAGTTTTTCACGCAGAGGGTGGTGGGCGAGTGGAATTGGCTGCCGTCAGTGGTGGTGGAGGTGAACTCAATAGGGTCTTTTAAGAGACTCCTGGATGAGTACATGGAGCGTAATAGGATGGAGGGTTATAGGTAGGTCTAGAAGGTAGGGATGTGTTCGGCACAACTTGTGGGCCGAAGGGCCTGTTTGTGCTGTAGTTTTTCTATGTTTCTAACTCGACCATAGGCCTGAAGTAAAAACTGGGTCACTTGAAATTTTCACAACTGTGATAGATTTTTGTTAAGTAAGGGTGTCAAGAATATGGAGTTTGAGGCTCCTTAGGCAGCACCTTCCAAACCCACTACTGCTGCCATCTAGAAAGACAAGGGCAGCAGACAAGTGGGAACACCACCACCAGGAAGTCTTATTTTTTTAACCAAGTGGAGGTTTCCCTCCAAGTCACTCACCATCCTGATTTGGAAATGTATTGCAGTTCTTTCACTGTTGCTGGGTCAAAATCCTGGAACTCCCTCCCTGACAGCACTGAGAGTGTACCTACACCACATGGACTGCAGTGGTTCAAGAAGGTGGCCCACTACCACCTTCTCAAGGGCAATTAGGGATGGGCAATAAATGCTGGTCTAGCCAACAAAGCCCACATCCTGTAAAAAAAAAAAATACAATTATAAGAGGTACACATCAGCCATCATCTACTAGAATTATAGAGTAACATTGAGGAATGGAATAGTTAACTTGTGCTTCTATGCAAGCTTATCTGTGTACTCTTCATCCAATGAAGCTGTAATCAGTTGTTTTGTCCCCTGGCTGAGTACTGTTATTTTGGCACAGAGCTGTACAGATCATATGGAATAGATTCACCATGATCTTAATAAAATCCTTTTAAGCAAAAATGTTAAGAGACTGATTGCTAAGATCCAAAACTTCATGAGCATTTCTTTAAAAAATTGCGGTCAATGTACGATGATTATTAAGTTTGCATGTAAAATTTGAAATTATTAATGGTTGCAAGAGTAACATTATTACACCAGGTTGATTGATGCAGTGACCATGAAGAAACATATACTGAGGACAGGTTGGGGGAGCGTTTTGGAGAAGGGGCAATAAATTTCACAGCATGTTCTTGTATGTACCCGTTATTGTATTTCTGTCATAGCAGTTGATATTAAAGGAGGCCTTTTGGCATGGTATTGGTGGAAGATCTGCTATGAAATACCTGCACCTAACATCTGGTTTGTCCAGTCACCTGTACTGCAGGTGCCAATGAATCACAGAATACTACAGTGCAGAAGAGGCCCTTCGACCCATTGAGTCTGCACCGACATATGAAAGGCCCGGACCTGCCCACCTAATCCTACTTACCAGCACTTGGCCCATAGCCTTGAATGATATGGCGTGCCAAGTACTCATCCAGGTGCTACTTGAAGGATGTGAGGCATCCCACCTCCTCCATCTTGCCAGGCAGTGCATTCCAGACCATCATTATCCTCTGGGTAAAAAAGTTTTTCCTCAAATCCCCCCCCCCAAACCTCCCACCCCTCACTTTTAACTTGTGTCTCCTCATAACTGACCCTTCAACTAAGGGGAACAGCTGCTCCCTGTCCATCCTGTCCATGCCCCTCATAATCTTGAACACCTCAATCAGGTCAGCCCCTCAGTATTCTCTGCTCCAGAGAAAACAACCCAAGCCTATCTGACCTCTCTTTTTAACTTAAATGTTCCATCCCAGGCAACATCCTGGTAAATCTCCTCTGCACCCCCTCCAGTGCGTTCATATCCTTCCTATAATGTGGTGACCAAATTTGCGCACACTACTCCAGTTGTGTCCTCACCAAAGTTCAGTACAACTCCATCATGACCTCTCTGCTTTTGTAATCTATATCCCGATTGGTAAAGGCAAGTGTGCCATATGCCTTTTTCACCACCCTATTAACCTGCCTTTCCGCCTTCAGAGATCTATGGACAAACACGCCAAGGTTCCTTTGTTCTTCAGAACTTCCTGGAGTCAGACTTTTCATAGTATGCCTCCTTGTCAAATTACTCCTTCCAAAGTGTATCACCTCACACTTTTCAGGGTTAAATTCCATCTGCCACTTATCTGCCCATTTAACCATTTCGTCTATATCTTCCTGTAACCCAAGACACTCAACCTCACTGTTAACCACCCGGCCAATCTTTGTGTCATTGGCAAACTTACTGATCCTACCCCAACATAGTCATCTATGTTATTTATATAAATGACGAACAATAGGTGGCCCAGCACGGATTCTTGTGGTGCGCCACTGGTCACTGGCCTCCAGCCACTGAAGCAGCCATCAGTCACCACCCTCTGTCTCCTACCGCTAAACCATAAATCTGATTCCCCATGGGTTTATTTTATTTGATACATGGCAGTATAACTTGATAGCAAACTACCTTGCTGATGGTTCATGTTGATTTTTGACCATTAGATCTCCACCCTGTTCTCTTTTCCCCACTTTCAACTGTGCACCACTTCTGTTTGGGTTACAAATGTGTAAATACATGTGTATCGAGAAATAAAGCTGGCAATAGTTAAGCTTATTCAGAGAAATCTTACTCAGAAGAATCTTACAATTTAGTTTCCCAATTCTAAGACTCTTGGTGTTTTGGTTTCTGAAAGTAACTATGGAATCTTGTGTATTCACTTTTATTTCCTTTCCAAATAGTTTTTATTTTTGCATCGATTCTTAAATTTGTATGGTGAAATATGGCGCTTTCGCACATGGATATGAACATGTAAAGACAAAATCCATTATTTTGTAAGCACTTGCAATAGCTTTGTTTGAAGATAGGTTGATGTACCTCGCTGTATTCTTCAATTTTGAAAGCCAGACATGGATCATAAAAGTTGAAATAAGTTCATTTAACTGTTTGAATTAGCATGTAGTTTTTAACCTGTATATTTTTAACTGTGGTATGCTGTTTTATTGCAGGGTGTTTGTTGTCCCAGAGTGATATTAGAAGAGCCATCTCCGATAGTACAATTGGACTACACTCAAAAGGTTCTGCTCGTTTCAACTTGTCTGCGCTCTGTTCTTGTTTATACTGAGCAGAACATCATCAAGCAGGTTGGATCCCAACCGAGAAAAAGGTAAGCACTCTAAATTTTAAATAATTCAATCTAATACAATGCATCAAAATCATAACATTGCTCACTTAGACTTCCTAACACTTCCATGGTTTGTGATCATGTCTGGATCGCAAGTCACAGTCATTATGACATAGGCCATATGGTCCATTGAGTCTAAGCCAACTCTCTTCAAGAGCAATTGATACAGTCCCATTCAAACACTGTATCCCAGGTTTAAAATTGTTGTGACCTCCTAGCTCAGTGACTAAATTATTTTGTGCTGTACTGCAAAATCATACAATTAAGAAAAATCCTACATTCCCACTCTGTGCTGATTGCAGCTGAAACTATTGTTAGTTTTATTGACGCCAAGGTTATGGAGGTGAAAAATTCCATTCCTGATTGTCATCCCATGAGTTGCCGTGTATGGACAGGAGAAGGATCAATTGTTTTGCCTCCTGTAGTGGAATAGACTTTACACATTCAAATGCCCCTGCAGCTGTCCCTGACCCTGCAATCTTTCTCTTGGGTAAATCCCTGTCTTCTGGAGAGTTGAGGAGAGGAAGCTGTGAGAGAGGAATACAAATTTCTTTCATTTTTTGAGAAGTATAAGTGAATGAAACAAGTCATCTGCAATGTATAGGAAGCTCTGCAATCGAAACCTAACTGGCAGAGCCAGAATGTCTCCAGGCTCTTAATTGAATTTGCCACAAATGTGATCTCCAGCCTGAATTAAAACTAACCTTTGAATGAACTCCCTTTCAGCACATCTGCAACAATTTTAATGACCAAAAGGATTACTGCTCCAACTTTGCACCGTAATATTTGAAGTTGTTCACCAACATGTTGGGCAGAATTTTACAATCTCCTGTTAGCCGTGGGGCCCGTAAAATTCCCCAGGTGGCCTTCCTGCCTGTCTCTGGCCTGCTGTCCACAATTTAATGTGGAGTGAGCAAGAATCTTGGGATAACTTGAAGTCGCTGTCCTAGCCATTGCTGTCACTGGGGCTACAGAGCTGCTGGCTAATCAGGTTGGTTGGCAGCTCTCACAGATGAGTATCTCCAGTTAACCTTGAAGCATTAAATGGCTATGGGCTGCTGTGATCAGCAGGAATACGTTCCCTGCTGACTCTTCAGGTGGCAGGGTGGGACACCCCACGTTCCAAAAAACTACTGCCTATTGGAAATCTTCTGAGTAATAATTCCAGCTATTAGTTGCATAGAAATGTGAGGTCAATTTTTTCCTCGAACACCATGGCTGAGAACAATCTGTTTACTTATTGATATAGAATGCCATAGTGGTTCGCACTGTTGCCTCACATCACCGGGGACCCAGGTTCAATCCCGACCTCGGGTGACAGTCTGTTTGGAGTTTGCACATTCCCCTTGTGTCTCTGTGGGTTTGCGCTGGGGGTTCCAGTTTCCTCCCACAGTCCAAAGATGTGCGGGTTAGGTTGATTGGCCATATGCTAAATTACCCTTCGTGTCAGGAGGATTAGTGGGGTAAATACATGGGGAGTTACAGGAATAGGGCCTGGGTGGGATTGTTGTCAGTGTAGGCTTGATGGACCGAATGGCCTCCGTTTGTGCTGTACCGATTTTATGATCTATGATTTCTTCAAGTGCAAATTGAGTATCATTGAAAATCAGTTGTCTATGTTAGAAAATAACATTTTATATAAAAGATCTCGTTTTATACTCGCATGAAAACATCTTTAATTTCTCATTTCTCCAGTGCTGGCAGATTTGGAGCCTGTTTCATACCAGGCCTCTGTAAACAGACCAATGTGAATTTATATGCTTCGAGACCTGGACTTCGTCTGTGGAAATCAGATGTACAAGGGGTTGTTCAGTCAACACTCCTTTTAAAAAACGTATTTACTAACGGAGTGAAGCCATTTGAACTGTTAGCTCGAGCAAGTTCGGCAACTGCAAGCAAAGGTGTTATTAAGCCAAATGAGAGAAATCTTGGGCTCTTGGAGTGCTTCTTAAATGATGGATGGGTGCTGAGCTGGAATAAGACAAGTATTTATGTGATGGATGCAGTCAACCAGGTATGTAAAAGGGAAAGCTGGTATAATCCAAGCAGCTGTATTTATGTATGATGAGTTGCTCGCTAGCGTTGATCAACTTGAGTATTGATTCTGTAGATGTGAAAATGTGTATCCTGAGGCAACATAATTCTTGTTGGGTACCAACTAAGGAAAATAAATGTGATTCCAAGTTGAGAGACTTTATGTAGCTCTTTGTGACTGCATCATGCAATGCAAGCTTTCCTTTGGTTCCAAGTACAATTAGTAAACTGATTAACATTAATAACGCATTAAAGGAAGATACTGTGTGCAAAACATTTTTGGTATAAAGCACCGTCCTCTTTTCTCTTTACCCACTCCCCTCTCTGGTCTATGATTTCAAAAAGAAGAATTCACTTTTTTCAGTCTGTTAATTGAATTTTTTATAATAAATTGCAGTTGAGCATGTGCAATAATCAAATTTACCAGCACTAATATTCTTATGGTATAAGCTTCATTGAATAGATAGTCATACCTGCGCAAGAAAGGGGACATTGGCGGTTTGTGCAAGGTGTTTCCGCTTTGCTAATACTTTTCTAAGACCAACTTATTGGCCAGCTGCATGAGCATGTAGAAGCAAACAAACGGATTTGCTGGTGAGTAAAATTTCTGGCACAGTAGCTAGTGATTCTACTAAAGATGTGTTGATTTATTTGCTTTGGAATATTTTTCAAAAATTGGTTAGGTAAACTAATAGATCACATAAAGATTAAAATTCTCCATTACTCCATAATTTAAAGAAATGGGAGACTTGTTGTAGGGAAAATAAAATAGACGTTTCTCCACATTTTTGACTCGCAGACCTGGAACTCTGCATACTGCATTTTGGTCTTGTGGTGAAGTGATGTTTTGATTATTACATTAAAAATCATGCTGCATTGCAGGCAAAGGATATAATTTATAACTTTTTCATGATAAATTCCTATGTCCACATGAAGAATAGCTTATGTAAACTTGTCAGACTGATTACACGCTCCTGCCGATGTAGACATTGAGAGTATAATTACTGTGACAAATTTGCAGCGGTAATGCCATTATAAACGTTGACATTAATTTATAAGGCATATAAAGATAACAGAATATATGATTTTAAAATAGGGACTATATCTGCACTGTTAAATGTGATTATCGATTGCACACTCAGCGCATTTCGCCTGAAGACAGTACTTTCTTGTACAGAGCCAGGTGAAGTTGACTGTGTGGAATTTTTGCGTTCTCCTCGTGTCTGCGTGGGCTTCCTCTGGGTGCTCCGGTTTCCTCCCACTATGCAGGTTAGGTGGGTTGACCATGCTAAATTGCCCCTTAGTGTCGGGGGACTAGCTAGGGTAAATATATGAGATTACTGGGATAGGGCTTGGATGAACTTGATGGGCTGAATGGCCTCCCTCTGCACTGTAGGGATTCTATGACTGGTAGTATTTAAGATCTTGCATATGTAGCATATTTCCTGTGTTACAATTTTATGTGAATGTTCCTAGTGATACAATACTAAATAAACATTTTGTAAAGTACATCTTGCCACCAGGTGGCATCAACCTTGTTGTGGGCATCTTGCCACCAGGTGGCATCAAACATCTATAACAGCAATTGTTTGTCTTCATATGGTGCCTTTAATGTGATCAAATGCCCAAAGACATTTCCCAGCAACATTATAAAATCTGACATTGATATTTGAAGGCATTACCATTGCTGAATCGCCCATTATCAACAGCCTGCTTGTTACCATTGACCAGAAACTGAACCGGACAAGCCTATAAATACTGTGGCTACAAAGCTGGGAATTCTGTGCAGAGTAACTCGCCTTCCATCTCCCCAAATCCTGTCCACCATCTACAAAGCACACGTTGGGAGTGTGATAGAATACTCCCCAATTGCCCGGGTGTGTGCAGCTCCAACAACACTCAAGAAACCCGACAGGACAAAGCTTGATTTACACCCTATCCACATCCACTGGTCCCTTCACTGACACAATGGCAGCAGTATGTACCATCTACAAGATGTAACTGCAGCAACTTGCCAAGATTCCTTCGACAACACCACCTTCCAAACCTGCAACCTCTACCACCTAGAAGGACAAGGACAGTAGATGCTTTGGAGTAACCCCACCTGCAAGTTCCTATCCAAGCTGCACACACTTCAGCCATCCCTGTCACTGTCAAAATTCTTAACAGCACTGTGGGTGTTCCTACACATATGCAGCAGTTCAAGAAGGCAGTTCACCACCACCACCTCGAAGGCAATTAGGGATGGGTAAGAAATACTGCCCTAGTCAGTGACACCTACACCCTATGAACAAATAAAAAAACTAAGCCACATTATGGACTATTAGGGCAGATGATCAAAAGCTTGGTAAAGAGTCAACTTTTAAGAGTCTTAAAGGAGGAAAGTGAGGTAGAGATATGGATTTAGGCAAGGATTTCCAGAGCTTGGGGCTGAATGAAAGTTTAAACATTAAGAAGTCTCACAACACCAGGTTAAAGTCCAACAGGTTTATTTGGTAGCAAAAGCCACTAGCTTTTGGATTTTGCTGGCTTTTGCTACCAGATAAACCTGTTGGACTTTAACCTGGTGTTGTGAGACTTCTTACTGTGTTCACCCCAGTCCAATGCCGGCATCTCCACATCATGAAAGTTTAGAGCCAGGGGAGCTTTAGAAGCCAGAATTAGAGAAGCACAGATATGAGGGTTGTTGGGTTGGAGGAGGTTACAGAGTTAGGGAGGGATGAGATTACAAGAAGACAAGATATATAGGAATAGAAAGTCTGCTTTTCCATAATGGCTTTAAGGGCCCAAAGAAAAAATAAATTATGGAGTTCCCATTGAGACGGCAGCACAGAGCGATAATACAATTTGTCACGAGGTTGTCAATATTGCCCAGAGGAGACAGGCTATGGAAAACGAAAGTCACAATGGTGGAATCTTGGAATGTGATTCTGTTCGCCATGAACTGGACAAAACGCGAGATTCATTTCAATTAGCACTCAGAGGAGAAATGCGCGTCACTGTGCTTGTTTTTCAAATGGGTTTAAACATAAACCTTCCTGCAACCAGATAATTCTTAAATAAAAATGGTGGCCCTAATTGTGACTAGTCAGCCTTTTGGGTTCTTTCTTTGTATTGTGTGGATATTGGCTATCTTGATCTGAAAAGCTCCATGCAGAAAACTTTATGGGGTCTGGTTCAGAAATAGGTGCTGGAAATACTCGGGTCAGGCTGCATCCATCGTGGGAAGCAGAGTTAACGTTTCTGGTCAATGACCTTTAATTAGAACTGGAAAATGTTAGAAATGTAATCAGTTTGTTGGGGGCTGTTGTTGTTCAGCTCATGTTTGTTCCCTTCAAGTAGACAGAACAAAGACTTTTTGGAGTTTCAAACTGGCCTGTTTATTTATGAGCTAGCAGGGCTCTAATACGTCAGGCATTGCATAAACAGATATACTTCCAGATTCAATTCCAAGTAATTGACATATATCAATTTGAGAATGTACATTTGTGTAGGAGTTAACTGTGTTCGCTAATAACTACTATTAGGTTTACATATGGGTACAGTTGTTCAATTGCAACTTGTGCACGTCTACCTAATTATAATATCATCAAGCAATGATAGCTATATGTCTGACCAATCGTATATCAACCTCCCATTTTCCTTTGTTATTTGTTTTAATGGACACATAAGCTACAGCTGCACGTCGTTCAATTTAATTCTTGTGCACATCTATGTGACTGAAGCCTCCCTTGTAACTAGGCATCGATGCTTATCTGGCTCTGCTTTAATAAAAACCCGTGCTTTTTCTCATTTGAATCATCATATGAATCATAGAAACCCTACAGTGCAGAAAGAGGCCATTCGGCCCATCGAGTCTGCACCGACCACAATCCCACCCAGGCCCTACCCCCATATCCCTACATATTTACCCGCTAATCCCTCTAACCTACACATCCCGGGACACTAAGTGGCAATTTTTAGCATGGCCAATCAACCTAACCAGCACATCTTTGGACTGTGGGAGGAAACCGGAGTACCCGGAGGAAACCCACGCAGACACGAGGAGAATGTGCAAACTCCACACAGACAGTGACCCAAGCCGGGAATCGAACCCAGGTCCCTGGAGCTGTGAAGCAGCAGTGCTAACCACTGTGCTACCGTGCCGCCCATTTGCAGCTTATGTGATTTTTAAACTTGTGTGATTATTATCGCTTTCAGGTTTTAATCAAGCAGAGGCCCATTACCTGGTGGTAATGTCCTCCCCCACACCTAACTCTGTTGTTAGGTACCCACCAGTACTCTACCTGGACCCCGCGTCCTTCAGCAATACTCCAGTACTTGCCTCAATTTGAGGGTGGTTGGCAATTGAGGCACCCTCTACCTGCAGCTGTTGCTGCTAGCTGTGCCATTTCATGAGGACCCAACAATGCTTCGGTTGGGTCATTGTCCTTAATTGGACAGTGACCTCGAGGTCGTTCACTGAATTGGCTGCAAATTGTGGCCTAGCGTCCTCTGCTGGTAGAAGCGGGTCTTACTTCTACTTCTGGCCCTGGAAGTGGGACCTTGGCCCTCCCAGGAAGATCCAACCCTAAATGTTCATGTCTCGTTATAAATGTTCTATAATCCTCAAAAGACGAAGTCACAATTAATTAAGCAACAATATCACGTTTTGATATTTCATTCATGACATTTGCAGGCTCTGATTGGTGGACTGGAAGGGTTGAGTGGCATTGTGTGTGTTTCCTGTACAGAAGATGAAATTTTCATGTTGACTGATGACCGTAATATTGTTCGGATTTCCAACAAACCTGAAGGTTTGATGACAACAGGTAAGATAGCTTGATTTAAACAACATGATTTTAGGCTGAGGTGGGAAACCTCCATGTGCACGGCACTGAGTCATACAGATCAGAAGGAAACCAAATTGGATGCTTTGGCTTTGCTTAGTTTGCTGACTCCTGGGAATTCCAGTTAGCCTCAGTATCTGTAGGCTATCAAAGTGGGAAAAATCGATGAATCCCCTGCTTCTGGCTGCACTCATATACTTAATAAAGAATGTCTAAATAAGAGGAGGCTACTCAGCCTATCATGTCTGTGCCTGCTCTTTGGAAGAGCTACTCAGTTAGTCCACTCCACCCTGTCCACCCCCAACTTTTTACCCCATTGCCCTACAATTCTTTTTTCCTTTGGGTTTTATTTATTCAAGAAAGGTGAATCCTACTCTATTTGTCCCTTAACTTCCACAGTAAAAAATGTTCATGATGTTCACTGGACAAATGCATGGAGCGTCCCATGCGGTGAGTACCAGTGAGCCACAGATTTCTATGTACTGAGCCCCAATTCATTGTCTTTAATTCATAGAATCATACAGTGCAGAAGGAGGCCATTCGGCCCATCAAGTCTGCACCGACCACAGTCCCACCCAGGCCCTGTTCCCATAACCCTATGCATTTACCCTAGCTAATCCCCCTGACAAGGGGCAATCTAGCATGGCCAATCAACCTAACCCGCACATCTTTGAACTGTGGGAGGAAACTGGAGGAAACCCACACAGACTCGGGGAGAATGTGCAAACTCCATACAGACAGTGACCCAAGTCGGGAATCGAACCCAGGCCCCGGGAACTGAGGCAGCAGTGCTAACCACTGTGCCACCGTAACACCCCTAATCAAAAAGGATAAAATGGGATGGAATGAAAAGTGAGGCCTAATTTAATACAAATGTGATCTGCTGAAGCACGTTTTGGAAAGTTTCCAGGGAGGGGCTGGGTGAGAACAACATTGGAGATCATCCGTCGGTTGCACAATCCACTAACAGTCCCAAAAATTGCTGAAGGATTTCTGTCACCGAAGTTGAATTTTCTTCTTTGGTATAGTCCTGTACAATCCTGTTTTGCTGTATTTTCCAAGTTTGCGAAGGCTTACACGTGATAATATCTGACGTCAACAGTTTATTTAATGTGATAAAGTCAATGTTGATTTCCACTTTGTGTTTGGCATTTGAAAATTAGGCTGAACTTTTATAAGCCTCAAAATCACTAATGAGAGAAAAACATTTGAGGAAATGTTTAATGATCGCACTTTTAGTTAATCTTAGTCTTCTGACCCTTGGGCTCAATTAGAAGTTGGAGGTGAAAATATGCCCAATGTTACTCTGATTTTTAAAATGTCAAGTTGCATCCAAGTACCCTCCCAGTCTCAATTGAATCTTTCTAAATAAAATTGGTGCAATTGAGGAGTAAACCACCTCAAATAACAAGGCCCAAGCAAACACTGAACCCACACTGGTATTTCTTTTAGCCTTAAAATAGAGTAAAATTAGCCCATTTCATAGAATCATAGAAACCCTACAGTGCAGAAGGAGGCCATTCGGCCCATCGAGTCTGCACCGACCACAATCCCACCCAGGCCCTACCCCCACATATTTACCCGCTAATCCCTCCAACCTACGCATCTCAGGACTCTAAGGGGCAATTTTTAACCTGGCCAATCAACCTAACCCGCACATCTTTGGACTTTGGATGCATCTTTGGACATCATTTACAGTGATACCAAAGTTGTAGTAAAGTGAAGTGCAATTAGTGTATTATTGCAACTGTGTATACACAATAAATTACTATGCAGTGAAGTTGTTGCATTGGATAATTTCCAATTAATTTTCTTTGAAAGCTAACCTTATAACTCGTGAATATTGCTTCATAATTTATGTTGTTTCTGCCTAAAATATCTTGAAAGTTTGGAAATAGTCTATCCCTTAATAGTTTAACTTTTCTCTAATGCGTTGTTTGATGAACCATAGTTTTAACTTTAACACAAATACTATAGAATCCCTACAGTACAGAAGGGAGACCATTTGGCCCATCAAGTCTGTACCAACCACAATCCCACCCAGGCCCTATTCCCGTAACCCCACGTATTTACCTTGCTAATCCCCTGACACTAGGGGCAACTTAGCCTGGCCAATCAACCTAACCTGCACATCTTTGGACTGAGGGAGAAAACCGGAGCACCCGGAGGAAACCCACGCAGACAGGGAGAGAATGTGCAAACTCCACACAGACAGTGATCCGAGACCAAAATCGATCCCGGGTCCCTGGCGCTGTTGAGGCAGCAGTGCTAATCACCGCCAACATGCTGCCCATCTGAGACCTCTTGCTTGACTCTCTTCTTTCGTGGTGACCATCCTCGCCAATTGTAGGTTCACAATTTGATACTGAATTTAACTTGCTAACCAAGCAAATGTAAAGATCTAAAACCAGTGCACGTAATCCGCCAAACAATAATGATGCCTCTGATTTCAGGAAGGTGAGGTTGGTACTGATTCCATGGCCCAGAGCCATTTCTTGTGCTTACACTTAGCACCACAGGAGAGAGAGTAAGAGAAGAAGTGACCCATGGTGTGAACCAGCTCTCGGCCATTCATCTCATTTCTTTCTAAAGCTCTCGAGTTTCTCCAGGACTCGTCCTTTTCTTTTCTCTTTATAAACGGCACAAGCATGAGAAACCTGGTTTCTGCTGGTCGGGAAATCTAGGCCTAGGAGTATAGCCTAAAAATTGGAGCCCCCTTTCAGGACTGAAGTTAGGAAACCTATCCAAACACAAGGGTGGGAACAGTTTGGAAAGGGCACTGATGTTTGTCAGTTATAATTTTAAAGCTGCGATTTAGATTTTTGTAATCCAAAGGTATTGAGGGCAAAGGTGGGTGTCTGGATTTAGATTACAGATTAGCAGGAGAGCAGATCAAAGCTCCAGGGGCTAAATGATCTGCTGTTCTAGGGTCTTGAACCTGATTCCATGTTTTGGCAACTCCGTATATTTTTCCCAGGTTAACGTGCATATTCATTAAGTTCATTTATACAAGATTTACAAGTGCAAGATTTTATTTTTAAACTTAAACTTCAAATGGACATCGACAATGACAGACTGTTGTCTTTAGGTTTTTTTTAAAGATTAAGCTATGTCCGTTGAAGAATCAATACATTCGGGGAGAAGAGCGGTGGAACCATTATTTAAAATACTATTTGTGGAGACTACTGAATTGCGATTTTTTTTTTCCCGTTTCCAAAGCAATTTCTAAATCTGTAAATTGAATGCCGATGCAATTGCATTTTCAGGTGTACATTCACAAGTAAATTCTGCGCCGACAACCAGTTCCAGTGAACCAGTTCAAGAAACAGTAATCACAACAGACTCAAAAGAAGCGCAAGGTGAAAACAGACCTTCAGGAACTGGTAATGTTGAAGTGCACCATCCGAGGTCTTCAGATCCTGAGCAAAGTTTGAATGCAAGAAACAATGCTGAAAGATACATGTGGGATGAGACGAGAGAAAGAAGATATTCTGAAAGCGAACCAAGGAGCAGAAGCAGTTCTATGAACAGTGGTATTAGTGTTTTTAGCCATGTAACAACTCCAGAACAGCAGATCGGAGCACTTTCCTCATCCGTGGCATTAACAAAGATTCCAGATTCCTCAGAAAGGTTCAGGACAATAAATATGGAAGAATTTAACCAGCAGCTCATTGTTGTTCCTATAAAAAAGAAGAAAAAACGGAAGCAAGGTATTTTGCATGTAACCATTTGCTTTATTAGCCTTGATCTTATCAATTTCAATAATCGTTTGGTAGTGCAGTATTGGATTCTTGCTGAGTAAAAAATACATGCTTTCAAAACCTTTTTGTCTTGGACTTAATAGGAAAGATTCGCAAGAACATCAATTTAAAGGGAACAGCAATTTATTTTGCACGAGAAGGGAGTGCTGCTTGGTTGGCAAGTGGACTCTGGTAGAGGAGTTGCCATGGAGAATGCACCAGGGAAAAGTTAACTGCCAAGCTGTGCTTTAAATTCAAACCAGACATCTTGACTCTGAGGTATTGCAATGAGGAATGAAGCAAAAGCTGTCCCCCAAGCTTTTGTTTGGTTGAAAAGGTGCAGTCTGTGGACATGCTCCTTCTGTGTGAATATAAGTAACTTGCAGCACACGTACGTGAAAGACATTGCGAACCTGACTGATGACGTTAAATTGGTTTTCGGTGTAATTCTTAGCACAATCAGGATTGTTTAGCAAGTGCTGTCCAATTGGGGAATGTCATAATGTTGGACGCTATGTTTTGAATTTTGCAAGCATAGTCTGGTTGAGTACTGTCAGTAATTTGCCTGTTGCAAACAGCCGATAGAACATTCTGCTGCTATTTGATACAACCCGCCAATTTTTGGGGTGTCAGGCACATAAATCTGGCGTCACGCATTTTTATAAATGACCTGGATGAGGGCGTAGAAGGATGGGTTAGTAAATTTGCGGATGACACTACAGTCGATAGAGTTGTGGACAGTGCGGAAGGTTGTTGCAGGTTACAGAGGGACATAGATAAGCTGCAGGGCTGGGCTGAGAGGTGGCAAATGGAGTTTAATGCGGAAAAGTGTGAGGTGATTCACTTTGGAAGGAGTAACAGGATTACCAAGTACTGGACTAATGGTAAGATACTTAGTATTGTGGATGAACAGAGAGATCTCGGTGTCCATGTGCATAGATCCCTGAAAGTTGGCACCCAGATTGATAGGGTTGTTAAGAAGGTGTGCGGAGTGTTAGATTTTATTGGTAGAGGGATTGAGTTTCAGAGCCAAGAGGTCATGTTGTAGCTGTACAAAACTCTGGTGCGGCCGCACTTGGAGTATTGCGTACAGTTCTGGTCGCCGCATTATAGGAAGGATGTGGAAGCATTGGAAAGGGTGCAGAGGAGATTTACCAGGATGTTGCCTGGTATGGTGGGAAGGTCTTATGAGGAAAGGCTGAGGGACTTGAGGTTGTTTTCGTTAGAGAGAAGAAGGTTAAGAGGTGACTTGATAGAGGCATATAAGATGATCAGAGGATTAGATAGGGTGGATAGTGAGAGCCTTTTTCCTCGGATGGGGATAGCTAGCACGAGGGGACATGGCTTTAAATTGAGGGGTGTTAGATATAGGACAGATATTAGAGGTAGGTTCTTTACTCAGAGTAATAAGGGCGTGTAATGCCCTGCCTGCAACAGTAGTGGACTCGCCAACATTAAGGGCATTTAAATGGTCATTGGATAAACATATGGATGATATTGGAATAGTGAGGTTAGAGGGGCTTTAGATTGGTTTCACTGGTCGACGCAACATCGAGGGCCGAAGGGCCTGTACTGCGCTGTAATGTTCTATGTTCTATATATACTATGTTACTCATTTGTGTGATGTATTTTTGGTTTGACAGCAACATCCTGTTAATGAAGGATATCACACGTTGCTACTGCACAGTAACAGTGTGAAACAGCCAGCTTCACCAGTTGCTGAAATGTTGTGAGACACTTTGCCCTTCCAGGGTAATTTGAGGTAGATGGGGTGCTTTTCAGGACCAGTGGCATTGGGTCATTTGATGTGTGCATGATATACAGCGAGCAATGATCTCATCAGTGTAACCGTTATCCCGCAGGATGAACAAGTTTTCCACATACACGGTAAAGGATTCCTTCAACCTTGCGAAGACCATAGAGGACACTCATATCGATAGCAATGCTGCATCCATATGCTCGTTTGACATGCTAGCCTATTAACCAGTGTACCACTCAAGGAAGCCATGGATATTTGCACTAAGTCGCTATATCACAGCCATCTAAATGCGTCACCATTGTTTGAATCGATATTTATTGAACTTTTGAACTCAGCAACTCATGCAGTTGAGTTCAGTTTTAACACCAAAGATGCCTCAATTTATGGTGTTTCCACTGTATTCCCTCAAGGCTGTGCTCTCATAAACATCTTTGGCGGTTTCCACAAGAAGTCCGTCTTCGATGGAATGAACCTCCTGCACTTGCACGTTTCCGATACAAAGATGATACATTTGCTATTTAAGACTCTGAATGTGAGAACTTTCTTACACACCTTAATGGCCTCCTTTGAAATGGAGCAGTTAAATGAGCTTCCTTTTTACATGTGCTAGTTGAGAAATCTGCCAATGCATTCTCTACTACTGTCTAGAGCAAGCCTGCCTTCACTAGTCATTATATAGATGAGCTGGGTTTCCTACAGTTCCACGGCACTGAGAGATTGACCTTATCAGCAACCTCATAAATTGGGCCTGAGCCATTTGCAAACTTGTGCAAACTTGTTGCTGAAGTAGGGCATATCAAAGCCATCCTGTGGCATAATGGCTACCGTGATCAGACAACTACTCACTGTATATTATGCAAATTCACTACAGGTCCCACTTTCCATCCTGAAAAGCACCCAGTCTGTCAGAGTGCACTGAAAGGATAAGAAATCTCAAAGATTTGAGCACCAGATGAAGCTACCTATTTCGCACCGCTACTATGTAGTACCAACATGAATGATACCCTCCACTAACAGGTTGCTGCCGTCAAGTCAAAAAGGCATTATGCCTATCTCACACATGAGTAATGTGGTACATGAACTTCAGTGCCAATATGACGCCAGGTATGTGGGCCACATGTCCCAAAGACTGGCAGAGGAAGATTGTATCAAACAGCACATCCCTTCAGCTGTTCACAACTGGCAAGTTGCCAACTGTATCCAACCTGCCTGTACTTACAAAACTCAAAACAAGTGTCCAACATTAAATGTGAGTCTGCGATTGAACAGCAGTTGCCAAACAATCCTGATTGTGCTAAGAATTACGCTGCCAGCTAATTTAAGATTATCAACCAGGCTCGCAGTTGGCTCACTTTCATGTGCTACAAACTACATGTGTTCACATGTAGGGCCTTGTCCATTGCGTACAGAAGGAATATGCCCAGGTATTGAGCCTTTTACAACTAAACAAAAGCTTGGGGAACAACCATTCCTTGGTTCATTCCCCACAGCAATGCTTTGACCAATTGGAGTGGACTTGCATAGTTTGAATTTAAAGAAAAGCTTGGCAGTTAACTGTTACCAAGTCCATGGCTATGCCTTACCAATCAGAGTCCACTTGCCAACCAAACAACACACTCTTCTCAGATGGTGTAAATTGTTGTTCCCTTCACAATTGGTATTTTTGAGAATTTGTCCTGTTAATGCAAAATAAAAAGCTTCGGCAGCATGTTTCTCAGCAATTTCAAGAATGTAAATTTGGGGGCATCTACTTTAGATGCACAAGCCACCATAGAGCATTTCAATGACAACCTCTCTTAATTAATACTTGGTTATACCAAAGCACAATCATAGTAGCTAAATGTGTTATCACATTGTGTTGATCGGGTATGATCTGATTTCCTGTTTTTTCACCCCTTCTCTTTTCCGCCCTCCCATCAAAATGTCTTGTATTTTCAATAATTGTATGTTATCTCTGTTGTACAGCAAGTTCTGCATCAGAAGGCAGTCTGGTAAAACATGAAATTGACTGTTCCACTAGCTCCCAGAGTTCAGAGCCAGCACTTCTGAGTGACTTTGCTAATGATGGCTCCGTAACCACACCTTGTGACTTGTCTGATCAGATGAGTTTGTTGAGCAGCAGCCTGGACCACTTGACCACCGATTCTCCTGAACAAGAGAGCCAGATTAGTACAGAGTTGAATATTCTTTTACAAGAAGAGAATAGTTCCAATCTTTTTGACTCCAAAAAATGTCCTGAATCTGTACCATCGTTACGTGGTGATCGACTCCCTTCAGACTGTTCACCAGAATCTTTGAAGATTACAAACGTGGTGAATGAAAAGACATTTTCCTCTAATCTGTGCTTTGCAGAATGTTTAGACCCCGAATCTTCTGTCAAATTGGAAATCTTAGGCGGTTGCAGCAGTGAAAATGAAGATTGCAGAGGCGAGGTTTCTGTGTTAAATTGCTCTGAACCTGTAATTGGACTGCAAGATAATTTAAATGGTACAATGTTTAATGCAGCTTGCAACAGTGAGCCATGTGAATTAAGATCTCAAGATCCAGAAAGTAGAGGATTGACCGGTGGGCTAAATTTGCGAGGATCTTTAAGTGAAAGCTCAGAGTCTTTCCTGGATGAACGACACGCCCTGCTGATGAGAATTCTTTCACCGGACAAAGATCAGACCAAACAAGAAAACAAAGCTTTTTCGCAATTGTATTTTTCATACAATGAACCACATTTATTAGATTCGACTGAAACTCCACAAACTTCTGAAACTGTTTGTCCTGTTGATAACGGTACCACGGAAAAAAAGAATGTCCAAGCACAATTTTCGTCATCCAGTGATGACGAAGATATTTATGCTCATGGAGGACCCCATTCGTCATCTGAAACCAACGTAACCGAACTCTCTCTCAGTTGCAACGCTGAAAAATCACTAGGTTCAGTGTTTCAAGAACTGAATAATTCTGCTTCAGATGAAATGGAACTTTTAAAATCGGATCAGGTGAAGCAAAAATTAAGTATTTTTCAAGCTCGTGTCGAAGCTTAAATTTAAGATTTATTTGATATCACAAGCTTTCGGAGCGCTGCTCCTTCATCAGGTGATGAAGGAGTAGCGCTCCGAAAGCTCGTGATACCAAATAAACCTGTTGGACTTTAACTTGGTGTTGGGAGACTTCTTACTGTGCCCATCCCAGTCCAACGTCAGCATCCACATCAAGCTTAGAATTTATGAGCTTAAAGTTAAAGTTTATTTATTTATTGTCACAAGTAGGCTTACACTAACACTGTAATGAAGTTACTGTGAAAATCCCCTAGTTGCCACATCCTGGCGCCTGTTCGAGTACACTGAGGGAGAATTTAGCATGGCCAATGCACCTAACCAGCATGTCTTTTGGACTGTGGGAGAAAACTGGAGCACCCGGAGGAAACCCACGCAGACATGGGGAGAATGTGCAGGCTCTGTACAGACAGTGACCCAAGCCGGGAATCAAACCCGGGTCACTGGCGCTGTGAGGCAGCAGTGCCAACCACTGTGCCACCGTGCCTTTGCTTATATATTTTGTTGCTCAGTTACTATGATCATCTGTTCTTTAACATTTTCTGAAAGACACTGGCAGATGAGCTGTGCAGAGAGCTCTGATGTCAGTAACAAAAGTTCGAGATATTTTTGTCAGAAATGCGTCGTGGTCCATTTTGGTAGGTCCAATGGGATGAAGGAGTACAAGATAAAGGGAAAGACTCTTAGTACTGTAGAGGATCAGAAGGACCTTGGGGTCCGGGTCCATAGGACTCTAAAATCGGCCCCGCAGGTGGAGGAGGTGGTTAAGAAGGCATATGGTGTGCTGGCCTTTATCAATCGAGGGATTGAGTTTAGCAGTCCGGGGATAATGATGCAGCTCTGTAAGACCTTCGTCAGACCCCACTTGGAGTACTGTGCTCAGTTCTGGTCGCCTCACTACAGGAAGGATGTGGAAAAGATTGAAAGGGTACAAAGGAGATTTACAAGGATGTTGCCTGGATTGAGTGGCATGCCTAATGAGGATAGGCTGAGGGAGCTCGGTCTCTTCTCCTTGGAGAGACGAAGGATGAGAGGAGACCTAATAGAGGTGTATAAGATGTTGAGAGGCATAGATCGGGTGGACTCTCAGAGCCTTTTTCCCAGGGTGGAAATGTCTGCTATGAGAGGACACAGGTTTAAGGTGCTGCGGGGTAAGTACAGGGGAAATGTTAGGGGTAAGTTTTTCACGCAGAGGGTGGTGGGCGAGTGGAATCGGCTGCCGTCAGTGGTGGTGGAGGCGAACTCAATAGGGTCTTTTAAGAGACTCCTGCATGAGTACATGGAGCTTAATAGGATGGAGGGTTATAGGTAGGTCTAGAAGGTAGGGATGTGTTCAGCACAACTTGTGGGCCGAAGGGCTTGTTTGTGCTGTAGTTTTTCTATGTTTCTAATTCTGTGAATCCATCACTAACTTCAATACAGAGACTGTAAAAATCTTGTTATTGCATTTGACACACATTTTGGAAATGAGGATTTAGCTAATGGGCCTTAAAGAGGAAAACAAAATCAATGCAAATTCATTGACTTGTTTCTTATTATCTTGTGTTGATAGTTTGCTGAGAGCTGGATGGGTTACACTGGCCCTGGGCATAGTATCCTCAGCCTGGTAGTTTCTGAGAAGCACGCCTGGTGTCTAGATTACAAGGGTGTGCTGTACTGTAGCCCTTTTCATGGTACAAGTTTGCGGTGGCAGAAGTTTGAAGATGGCGTTCAGCAGGTGGCAGTATCACCATCAGGTCAGTAACGATACAGTGGCCAAAGCAAATTACTACGGGTGCTGAAATCTGAAACGAACCAGAAACTGCTGGAAAATCTCAGCAGGTCTGACGGCATCTGTGGCGAGAGAGCAAAGTTAACGTTTTGAGTCTGGATGACTCTTCGTGACTCGAGCCTTAACTCCATTCTCTTTCCACAGATGCTGTCAGACCTGCGAAGTACAGTGGTCTTGTTTTGACATGCTCTGCATTACCATAGTAATTATACAGCTGGATTTCCAAGCATTAAGTAAATACCGATCTTCTATTTGTTCAGCTTTCCTGTAAATTTTTAATGGAATGTAAGTTATAAACACATAAATAGTAAAATCCGTGCTACAGCTTATGAGGAGAGTTAACACGGTAATTGCACAATGAACACAGATTCTGTATATACTGCTCCTGTGACTTATTTGCAAAACATAAATTGTTTAAACTGGAGCTTATAAAACCTGTTCTGTTTTAATTTTGGACAACTTTGGGAATTATATTAACTTTGTAAAACACAGGTGCGCTGTTATGGAAGATTGAACAAAAATCGAGCAAAGCTTTTGCTTGTGGTAAAGTAACGATGAAGGGGAAGAGACATTGGTATGAAGCCTTACCAAATGCTGCATACGTTGCTTTAAGTGATGACACTGCGTGGATCATCCAAACCAATGGCGAACTCTATCTGCAAACAGGTATTTCAAGGAGATGTTTATTATTGCAATACTATGGTTGCAGCAGAAAATGTTTCTAGAAGTGGGTGCCAATTAATAGTTGTATTTTCAATTAATTCCATATTTTTCATAGTTGCTGAACTGTTTAATTGCACTGATTGGCAGCAAAGAAAGTAAGGCTTGAATTTGTATAGTGCATTTCTGTAAGAACTCTGGCTGTAATGACTATTGAGACATCCTATTAACATGCATTTGCAGTGGTAGTTACTGCTATAAGGTAGGGAAATTAAAAAGATTATGGTTGTAGAAAGAAATGGGACTTACAATTTAAAGAATTAACCTTACTGGGTTACAGCATGACTATAGAGCAGAGGAGTGGGACAAATTGGATAACTCTTTGGATAACTTTAATTGGCGTGGGTTTCCTCCGGGTGCTCCGGTTTCCTCCGACAGTCCAAAGATGTGCAGGTTCGGTTGATTGGCCATGCTAAAAATTGCCCTTAGTGTCCTGAGATGCGCAGGTTTGAGGGATTAGTGGGTAAATATGTTGGGATATGGGGGTAGGGCCTGGGTGGGATTGTGGTCGGTGTAGACTCGATGGGCCGAATGGCCTCTTTCTGTACTGTAGGGTTTCTATGATTCTTTCAAAGAGGCAGGACAAGGATAATGGGTGAATATGCCAAGTGATTCTATGGAAGTCCGGTATACATAATATTTTTGTCTAGTAACCGTGTTTCCTTTAGTGATTTCGATCGAGACCAAAATTGTAGGGAAAGCTTGAGCTTTCCCATCTAGTTCAGAGCCATCTTTTACCACTAGTAGGAAATACTGCAGGGCGCACGGTGGCACAGTGGTTAACACTGCTGCCTCACAGCGCCACAGACCCGGGTTCAATTCTGGCCTCAAGTGACTGTCTGTGTGGAGTTTGCATGTTCTCCCAGTGTCTGCGTGGGTTTCCTCTGGGTTCTCCGACTTTCTCACTCCAAAGATGTGCATGTTTGGTTGATTGGCAATGCTAAATTGCTCTTTAGTGTCGGGGGACTCGCAAGTTAAATACTTGGGGTAAAGGGATAGGGCCGGGGTGGGATTGTGATCGGTGCAGACTCGATGGGCCAAATGGCCTCCTTCGGCACTGTAGGGATTCTATGAAAAAGAAGAAATTATTTGCCACATATTGGAAGAATTGTTTGGGAAAAATACTTGCTTTAAATTAGAAATATTCAAAATATCCTGAAGTGAGTTAGAACTAACTACTAATTAGGGAAAAATAATCATTACTTCTAAACTTCCTATAGTTTATTTTCCCTTATCTCCATACTCATCACCATACCTTTGTTTTAGGAGTATACTTTTGATAGGGGCAAATCTTGACCAATACCAAATCACCGCTTCCATAGAATCCCAAAATGAGTTTGGATGAGTATCAGCAGCCTACCGGATGCATCACCTAATGGCCACGTACAGGCACCACTGGACACTAATCTTGTCAGGAACCCTCCTCTTCCCTAGCTCAATGGCATTGAGGAAAATTATTGTGTTCATAATACTGGCTGACTACAACTAATTCAGCATTATAGTTACACACTTCACTTTTCACAATCACTTTAACTCTTCCTGTTCCTTTTCTCCAATTGAATTTTGTGCATATTTCCAGTTGATCTATAGAAAATCACAGTGTGTGTAAGTTGAATCTCCTCCACCAATTGCTATTTTCTCCTAATCCTCTATCGCCAATGAGGTTTCAACTCTTCAGATTTTACTGTCTGTTTTATGGCCTTGTTTTAGTGAATGGCAGTGTGTATTACGCCAATACAGTCCCGTGAATTTCATGGATAGCTGTAATTTGACGTGCCCGTCCAAAAATATTTAAGATAAAAGCTACTAGCGTCATCATGTTACTATTTAAAACTGGTTAAACAGAACATGTTGATCGTGGTGTCAACTTGCATGTTACTAGAACGAGAAGCTATGTTGGCAGCTGGTGGTACTAAGATACAGAATAGATTGAAATATTATATTTTCCAAGGGAATAGTAACTGGGAATAGTGCGTGCTAAATACGTGAGCTGGAACTTTCCAGCTGTTCATGCTGGCAGCATCTTCCGGTCCCACCGACAGCACACCCCCACTGTGGGTTTCACGGCACCGAGGGGAGAATTCAACAGGAAATCCCATAGGCAAAGCGAGACCAGAAGGTCGTGCCACCGGCCAATGGCAAGTCAACACTGCTGCTGCTAAACATAGTAAGAAGTCTAACAACACCAGGTTAAAGTCCAACAGGTTTATTTGGTAGCAAACGCCACTAACTTTCGGAGCGTGCTGCTCCTTCGTCAGGTGGAGTGGGAGACCTGCTCACCTACAGGGCATACAGAGACACAAACTCAATTTACAGAGAGTTTTCTTTCTGTAAATTGAGTTTGTGTGTGTCTCTATGCCCTGTTTATGAGCAGATCTCCCACTCCACCTGATGAAGGAGCAGCAGCGCTCCAAAAGCTAGTGGCATTAGCTACCAAATAAACCTGTTGGACTTTAACCTGGTGTTGTTAGACTTCTTACTGTGTTTACCCCAGTCCAACGCCAGCATCTCCACAACATGGCTGCTAAACATGGCAGGTTGCATGGAAAATCCTCCCCATGGACTCATGTTTAGTAGTGAGACAAAAGGTTCGAGTAGGAATGCTGCAAGAGATATAGGAAATAAAAGTCAAGATATGTAATGGTGAATCTTTATAAAATCTTCAAATACCTGTAGTTAGAGTATTTTATGCAGTTTTGAGCTCCACATCAGAGGAAGAATGTTGAGGCAATAGCCAGAGTACTACAAAGGCTTTCTGGTTTGAGGGGTTAGAAATACAAAGGAAGACTTTAAAAATTGGAACTGTTTAATAGAGGTACTTAAAACCATATGGGTAAGACAGAGTATATGGGAACAAACTACTTTTTTTGATTCATGAGGCACCAGAACTGGCGAAAGTGAGAGTTGTACAATTGGGACGGGCTTCACTGGAACCATGCTGGGCTTGGTGTTCTGGCTAGTTGTATAACTAGGGCAGTAGAGAGAGCTTGGAACTAAACAGTGGGGGATGGGTTTGTATGTAGTAAATCAAAAGGTAACAACGAGGTGCTAGAGCAGGGTAGTAATTTGGGTAAAAATAACCAGAATGTGGCAAGAAGGGACAGAGTTTACATAAAAATCCACCAGGAGATAAGGCCAGAGATTGCAAAAGTGGTCAAAGAAGAGTTAAAGGCTCTATCTGAACGTGTGCAGCATTCTTAAGAAAATGGATGAATTGTTAGCAACGATAGAAATAAATATGCATTATCTGATTGCCATCACAGCAACGTGGTTGCAGGATGACCATGGTTTGGACCTTAATACTAAAGATTATTTGATATTTTAAAAAGATAGGAAGCTGGGAAAAAGGTGGTGAGGTATCTCTGTTAATTAAGAAGATCATTAGTACAGTAGCGAAAGATGACCTTGGCTCAAATGAGCAAGATGTAGAATCAGTTTTGGGTAGAGATAAGAAATGAGAAAGGTAAGAGATCATTTGTAGGCCCCCTAAAAGCAGTTGCACTGTAGGTCAGAATACAGAAATAAATAAATGCGGCATGTAAGAAAGATAGCACAATAATTGTGGATAACATTAACCTACATGTAGATTGGATAAACCAGATTAGCGAAGGTAGCCTGGAAGTTGAGGTCATAGTGTCTGCTCTTCAAAATAATGCTATGGGATCTTTTACATCCACCTGAGCAGGCAGATGGAACCTTGCTTTAATGTCCAAAAGATGGCACCTCTAACAGTGCAACACTCCCTCAGTACAGCACAGAAGTGTCAGCCTTGATTTTTGTGCTCGAATCCTGGAGTTGGACATGAACCAAGAGCCTTGTGTTTCAGAGGCAAGAGTGCTCCTAACTGCTGTCACCTAAATGTCCCAAAGCAATGCCAATTCTCTCTCCATCCCAGACAGATATTTAATTATTTAACAAGTCCACTCACACAGCAGGCTAAATGTTTTCTAGCACTTCCTAGTTGAGAGTTCTCAATCGTTTTCACTTTTGTGCCGGTCATCTTCCTTCCCATGAATAGTGTACTTCTGATATTGAGCCTTTCTCCTGATGGATAGTACAGTTTATCCTTCATTACAAAGATGACCATATAATTTCCATTAGTGTTTAATAAAGCTCTTAATGTTCAAAGACACAAGGAATAAATGTAGGAGGGAATAAACAAAAACATTTGGAATAAAAAGTAGACTGAAGTCATTTCGATTTTAGCTCCATGATGGTGAAAGAATGGTAATATGTCAAATCAGGATGGTGTGCGACTTGCAGATGGTGGCGTTCCTTGTGTCTGCTGGCCTTATTGTTCTAGGTTGTAGAAGCCAAGGATTTAGGAGGTGCTATCTAAGAAGCCTTAAGGAATTGCTGCAGTGCATCTTGTAGATACAACACACTATACGTTGGTGGTGAATGGAGGGAATGTTTAAGATGGTGGATAAGGTGCTGGTCGCACAGACTTCTTTGTCATGGGTGGTGTCGATCTTCTTGAATGTTGAAAGAACTACTCTCGTTCAAGCAAGTGGAGTGTTGCATCACAACCTGACTTATGCTTTGTAAATGCTTGGCAGGTTTTGGGAAGTCGGGAGGTGAGTTACTTACTGCAGAATTCCTAGCTTCTGACCTTCTCTTGTAGCACAGTGTTTATATTGATGCATCCAGTTCAGTTTCTGGTCAATGGTAGCTCCGAGAATGATAATAGGGGGGATTTCAGCAATGGTAATGCCATTGAATCTCAAAGGAAAATGTTGGAGCTGCACTCGTGGCCTAGTGCAGAGTATTCCATCACGATCCTGACTTGTGCCTTGTAGATGGTGAATAGGCTTTGGAGAAAGGGAATGCGAGTTACTCATTGCAAAATTCCCAGTCTCGACCCTACCTTGTAGCCACTATATTTATATTGATGGGTCCAGTTGAGTTTCTGTTCAATGGTAACTCCAAGGATGATGGTGCGGGTTTCAGCAATGGTAATGCCATTGAATGTCAAAGGGCTGATTGGAGATGATCATTGCCTAGCATTTGTGTGGTGCAAATGTTGTCATTTATCAGTCCAAGCCTGAATATTGTTGAGGTCTTGTTGTATGTGAACACGGGCTGCTTCAGTATCTGAGGAGTAGTGAATGGCTTTGAATCTACTACAATCATGGGTGAATATCTCTATTTCTCACCTCATGTTGGAGGCTGAAGCAGCTGAATTGGTTAGGTGTGAAAATGTCCCATTCTATAATACTCACCTTCTTTATGTTGAGCACAAAATTCAGCAAAATAATAAATTAAAGATGCGTTGTAACTCTTGCACTTGTATTGGATACGATACTCTGTATACAAATTATTCCTCAAGTTGTTCTATCTGTGTTCACTTATGCAATACAGGCTACAATTCAAAGATGATGTCTTCAATTAGCTCTGATATAGGGTATTGATGTAACTTCATCAAATGTCCTTAGTGATTTTCTTCCTCTTATCCTTTTTCTCTCTTTTTCTTCCATCTGTTTTCTCTCTTGCTTTTCTTTAGGTCACTGTTCTTCTGGTTGTAACTGGAAGTTTACATTCTTTTCCTTTACAAATATTTTGTTTACACAGCAATCTGAAGTAAAAAGCACAAGGAATAATAGATAATGTTTTATAACGTGTACCATTTCTACCATAGTACATTTAATTTATTTGTGTTCCCGTATCTTTAGGCCTTAGTGCAGATCGACCTTGTGCGAGAGCAGTGAAAGTGGAATGTCCTTATCCATTAGTGCAGATTACTTCCAGGAATAATGTGGTATGGGCACTGACAGAGCAGCGTACAATTCTCTTCAGAAATGGCATAAGTAGCTTTTGTCCAGAGGGAGAACTTTGGATGTCTGATATTGTAAGGTAGGCAGATTTTTTGCTGTATGAAATGTTGTTCAGATCACTTTCTTTTGAATAGTTTCTGAAAACTTTTACTTTAAATATATTTTGATTTATCTTCATGATTCTAATTTTCAAACCGTGATTTTGTTCCACACCCAAGCAGTAATCATTTGAAATCATGCCATGGTGTATGCAGGAAGTTGTTATTTGAACAACGACTGTTTAGACTTCAGTTAGTAACCGTTTGGAATGTCAGAAATGTTGTGCAACACTACTTATCGGCATTTGGAGCTAATAAGCTCTCTTTTAGATGACCTACATAAACTTAATGATTCAGTATTTGCAGCTGCAATGCAGGAAATCTTGTCATTACTGTAAAACCCAACAACTTCTGGCATCCACACATGCACAGTTAAACACAGGAAGGGGAAGGGGGATACACTGGTAGGGGGCAGACCTGGAGGACAGATTGGAAAAGGGGGCCTGTGAAGTAAGCAACTCCATTTTCCGCCTGAGATTCGTGCAGGCTTATCTGCCAGGCTCCCGACCCGCCGCCGGTTAGGAAATGGTCATTAATTGGCCACTTAAGGGCCTGACGTGAGGCTGGGTAGGCTGCCCATGGCTTTGCCGTGCCATCCATTAAATTGTGACCAGGTCGGGGGCAGGCTGGCGAAGGCACCTATGAAAGTTTTATGGCTCGCCCACAGGGGACCATAACATTATGCTCAGTGAGAAGTCACTGATTTGTCATGAATTTAAACTATTTACATCTCACTGTGAAAGCTAATGAAAATGTTAAGAATTGCTCAATCAGGTGTAACTCTGCACTCAGTCATGGTGATTGCTGCACAACCTCTCTGGTTCTGAAAAATTAATTTTATAAATGTGAAGTTTCCATTCCCTGAAAAAGTATTGAAAAATTGCAGATTTTAAATGAAGTAATCTGCTTTAAAATTTTCACTTCCAATGTTTATGTATTTGTCCCTATCTTTATTTAGTGCAATGATTTCATTATGATTCGATTCCCTGCATTTTACTGCAATATATGTGGGAATTCTTCAGTGTGATTGGCTGATCAGTCTGTGGATGTCTCACACCCCCTATAACTGGTTCCAAATTGGGACTGATGGCAGAAATGAGAAAATCTCCCCTCTGGGCCTGAGAAATATTTGTGGACAACCTTTTCAAGATCGATGGCAAGCATCTTCCGTTTGACACTTGACTGCAAAATCCAGGCCATCGGAATTTCACTAAATTTTAAATACCTTGTGAAACTTCCCCTTTTCCTCAAAAAGCTCTAATCATTGAAATCATAGAATCCCTACAGTGCAGACGGAGGCCATTTGGCCCATCGAGCATGCGCCTACAACAATCCCACCCAGGCCCTATCCCCCGTAACCCCATGTATTCACCCTGCTAATCCCCCGACACTAAGGGGCAATTTAGCATGTCCAAATAACCTAACATACATCTTTGGACTGTGGAAGGAAACCGGAGCAACTGGAGGAAACCCACGCAGACACAGGGAGAATGTACAAACTGCACACAGACAATGACCCAAGGCCGCAATTGAACCCGGGATCCTGGCGCTGTGAGGCAGCAATGCTAACCACTTTGCCACTGTGATGCCCCCAACCACTGTGCCACCATGATGGAAATGTCCATCTTTACCACTCTGCACTCCATTTTTTCTATTGAATGATTGCCAGCATCCTGGCATTATATGACCATTTGCCTCAAATTGCATTTTCAAATAAAAATGGGTAGGATGTGAAAGATATTGGCTTTAGTTATCATGGATTAATATTTGAAAATGTAATTTAACTTGAACCAATCGTTGATTGTACTTCTGATACTCTGGTTCAATGGTTAACGCATGGGCCAGTTTGGGCCGAAGGGTTTGTCTCTGTGCCATAAATTCTAAGAGAATGCTAAAGATTCCAGGACACTGTTCAAAAGGACAATTCTCCCAGTGTCCTGACCTACATTCTTCCCATGGAGGCCACCATCAAAAACAGATTAATTGATCATTAGTGCATTGCTGTTAGCTCTTGCTGGGCACAAAATTGTTGCATTGTCCCGAAAAGTGCTTCACTGTATGCTGTCGCACTTTGAGATTTTAGAGAGATGAAAATAAGATGCTTTTTCTGTCAAGTCGTCCTAAAGATTTCTATCATCTGATTAGTTTAGCAAATGGGCATAATGTAAACCATGACAGAAGGTTTCTTTATTTACTGCTTCCAGCAAAATAACAAGTCATCCTGAAAGAACTGATTCACCACATCAAGAGGGATCTAAAATGTGTACACAGCAGTAAGGAGCTTGCATTTAAAATAGACTACTGGTATCATTTATACACACAAACAGAACATGCTGGTGAAACTCGGCAGGTCTGACAGCACCTGTGGAGATAGAGTAGAGCCAACGTTTCAAGTCAGGATGACCCTTGTCAGAGCTCAGTTGCTCAGGGCCATTGCTGGTATCATCCCCTTGCACTGATTCTCAAGGATTTATTTGCACGCCTCATTGTTGTATTTGCTTTCACAAATGCAGTTTGGAAGTTGACATTAATTCTGCTGTTATGTGATCAAAAAAATTGAATTAAAAAGTAACATTCTCCCTTTTATAGTGAAAGGCAGATGCTGGAGTCAGTGTGTATAGCATTGGGAGACCAGCAGACAGTCTGGGCTTTAGACACAAATGGCAACCTCTGGTTCCGCACTGGCATCTCTTCAAAGAAACCTCAAGGTGAAGATGACCATTGGTGGCAGGTAAGAACTTAGTGTGTATTATAAACATGTTAAATAAATACTACTTTTAAATGCCTTTTAAGTTGGCCATTTGTATTATCAATGAGGCAGTGAATGGGAATAATTTTAACCACTGAGAAAGCTTTGTGATCCTGTAAGGGATTTGCAACTTGTGTTGTAAATTTTTGCTGACACCTTAAGCCATGAAAATTAAGCCTCATGGAGTTTTGAATGTTGGTGAATATGAGAATCTGATCATTCTCTTTGTTCCAGGTTATATTTTAGAAAATACAATCTGCAGAGTTGGCGAATGTGAAAATACATAATGATGCAGCGATTGCTGTGCTGATCTTGCATAGTTATGATGGATTTGCATTTACTGTAAAACTTGTTATGACCGCAGCAGATGTCAATTGCTGAGCAAACTAAATGCTAGAGGGAAACTTGTCTTACTTTTTTTTGTGTCCTGAAAACTAGAGCAACAAACTCAGCAGCAAGAGGTCTGGTAACACCTTTAGGGTTTTAAAAAGTAAAAGGTTTATTAACAAGAAGAAAAGAAAACTTAAGCACACACGATTATAGTTACACAGTGAAAATTAGTCTTACAAAAATATTCCCCCAAAAGATTCTCTACTTGGTCAGACCTGCAACTAAACACCTTCCAGGCACACTCCCTTACAGATTTTTAACTATAACAATCCAGTTATATTACCCAGGGTAAAGCTGCTATACCTGTAATAAAGGTATACCACATAATCTCTCAAACTCACTTCCACTCTGCTGTGGAAATCCAAGACTTCAGAACAGGACTGCTTTTTGCAGCCAGGACTTTTCTGGCTTGACTAAATGGCTGATTCAAACTGCACCTTCTCCCAGCCCAGAGCTGTTTCTAGGGCTTTTCCCCAAACAGCCAGCACCTAATCAACTCAACATCCCATCTTAAATACCTCATTTCCCTTTCATTGATGGTTCCATTGTCTTCAGCACTTCTTTGAACTCAACTTTTCCAAAATCTTTCATGTTTGTATTTTGTCTCTGCTTTTGGGTGCCAATGAAATATAATATCTTTCCCTTGTTTGCTTATGAAACCTTTTGCAAGTTGTAGAAGTTCCTTACTCCCCTTTGAAATGTAGCAGCTGAAAGAAATGGTTCCCATGTATCTCCTAATGCAAATTTCTAAACATAGCCTACTTATAAAACCAGTTGACCATTGCTCCATTACAAATGTAACACCTTCACTCCTTTTTCATGCCTCAGTTCTTCCAAATATCTAACATTTTCCCAGCTTAATTAAACAATTTACACACCGCTTTCTTCACTGAATAATACCACATTCCCCAAAAGTATTCTTTTAAAAAAGCCATTCTCACATCTCCATCATTATTATATGTATCCTTCATTAAAACTGCACTGTAAGAACTTATGTCAGTATTAAATTGCACAGATGGAATGCATGGTAGGTAGGCTGGATGAACCAAAGGCTTTTTCCTGCCTAGAAACTTGTTGTGCTTCTGTGGTGCGACTTTGCAGTCAGCAGCCAAGTGACAATGCTGTCCTCAAAGAAACCTGCCCACTAAGATCTAGTTGTCCATGTAGCATAGATTTCATCTGTCTCAATCTAACAGGCAAGATACAACCTCTCATCCATCCTGCCCACCTGCCCAAAGTATTCACATTTCCCAGTGTTAATTTGATTCTGACACCAACTACATCCAACAGCAGGGATGTTGCCAAGCAGCCTGTCACATTCCAGAATTCTCAAACAGGGAGTAAAGTGCACTGATTATACTTCACTTCTTAAATCATTCTACAGGCAGTGAAATAAAGATTAGACAAATACTTGGGATTAAGGTAGAATCTGACATAAACTTTACAAAAATCATTTTATTAAAAACCTGCAGGATTTTTATAATGGAGAAATCTAACGTTACAAAATATAAAATTAACTTTCCATGGTCAAAGATATTGTTCAGTAATTATGGAACAGTACATTGAATTCATCCACTCAAACAAAGTTTGACTTTTGCAACAAATTAGAATGTAAAAAGGGAAATTCGCATCCAGCTCCCACATGGCAGATTGGTCAGACAAGTGAGATCTCTCGGGATACAGGGGAACGTAGCAGGTTGGATTCAGTGATGAGAAGCAAAGGGTAATGGTTGATGGATGTTTGTGCGAATGGAAAACAGTTTGCAGTGGTGTTCCACAGTGCTCAGCATTGGGACCCTTGTTGCTTGTTGTATTTATTAATGACTCAAACTTGAATGTGGGGAGACATGATTGAAAATTTGCAAATGACACAAAATTTAGCCATGTAATTGAGAGTGAAGAGGATAATTGTTGACTCCAGAATGATATCAATGGTTTGGTTAAATGGTTGGAGAAGTGGCAAAAGGAATTGAATCTGGAAAAGTGTGAGATGGTGTATTTGGGAAGGGCAAATAAAGCAAAGGACCACTCAATAAATGGGAAGATAAGAGGGGTTGAGGAAGTGAGGGTCCTTGGCGTGCATGTCCACAGGTTCTTGTAGATGACAAGACAGGTGGTCAAGAAAGCATATGGAATATTTTTCTTTACTGGGTGTGGTATTGAACACAAATGTAGGGATGTAATGATGGAACTGTTTAAAATGCTGGTTAGGCCACAGCTGGCATGTTGTGTACGGTTTGGGTCACCACATTATAGGAGGGACATAATTTCTCTGGAGATAGTGAAGAAGAGATTTACAAGAATGTTGCCTGGGCTTGAAAATTACAGCTCCGAGCAGAGATTGGTTAGGCTTGGGTTATTTTTCATAGTAAGAAGTCTCACAACACCAGGTTAAAGTCCAACAGGTTTATTTGGTAGCAAATACCATAAGCTTTCGGAGCAATGCTCCTTCGTCAGATGGAGTGGTCTCTGTTCTCAATCAGGGCACAGACACAGAAATCAAATTACAGAATACTGATTAGAATGCAAATCTCTACAGCCAGCCAGGTCTTAAATGTACAGACAATGTGGGTGGAGGAAGCATTCAACACAGGTTAAAGAGATGTGTATTGTCTCCAGACAGTACAGCTTGTGAAATTGTGCAAGTCCAGGAGGCAAGCTGTGGGGGTTACTGATAATGTGACATAAATCCAACATCCCGGTTTAGACCGCCCTCATGTGTGCGGAACTTGGCTATCAGTTTCTGCTCAGTGACTCTGCGCTGTCGTGTGTCGTGAAGGCCGCCTTGGAGAACGCTTACCTGAAGATCCAAGGCTGAATGCCCGTGACTGCTGAAGTGCTCCCCCACAGGAAGAGAACAGTCTTGCCTGGTGATTGTCGAGCGGTGTTTATTCATCCGTTGTCGTAGCGTCTGCATGGTTTCCCCAATGTACCATGCCTCGGGACATCCTTTCTTGCAGCGTATCAGGTAGACAACGTTGGCCGAGTTGCAAGAGTAGGTACCGTGTACCTGGTAGATGGTGTTCTCACGTGAGATGATGGCATCTGTGTTGATGATCCGGCACGTCTTGCAGAGGTTGCTGTGGCAGGGTTGTGTGGTGTCGTGGTCACTGTTCTCCTGAAGGCTGGGTAGTTTGCTGCGGACAATGGTCTGTTTGAGGTTGCGTGGTTGTTTGAAGGCAAGAAGTGGGGGTGTGGGGATGGCCTTGGCGAGATGTTTGTCTTCATCAATGACATGTTGAAGGCTCCAGAGGAGATGCCGTAGCTTCTCCGCTCCGGGGAAGTACTGGACGACGAAGGGTACTCTGTCCACCGTGTCCCGTGTTTGTCTTCTGAGGAGGTCGGTGCGGTTTTTCGCTGTGGCGCTTCGGAACTGTTGATCGATGAGTCGAGCGCCATATCCTGTTCTTATGAGGGCATCTTTCAGCGTCTGGAGGTGTCTGTTCTATGAAAAATGATTGCATTGCAACTGGAAACTGGAGGTATTTTTCATAGAACAGAGAAAGCTAAGTGGTGACCTAATTGAGGTGTATAAAATTATGAAGGGCCTAGACAGGAAATGCTTGTTTCCCCTAGCTGAGATGTCCGTGACCAGGGACCTTAGATTTAAGATGATTGGTAGAAGGATTAGAGGGGGCATAAGGAAAAAGCTTTTCACCTAGAGGTTGGTGGGCATCTGGAATTCACTATTGAGGCTGAAACGTTCAGCTCATTTAAAAGGCATTTGGATCTACACCTGAAATACTGTAGCCTGCAAGGCTATGAACCAGGTGCTGAAAAATGGGATTAAAATGAGCGGCTAGTTTATTTTTTCTCCCTTTTTGGGTGGTGTGGACACAATGGGCTAAATGGCCTCTTTCTGCACTGTAACTTTTCTATGGTTCTATGCCAAGTGACAGTGAAGCTGTATAAAAGTCAGAGAAAATAAACCTTATCAGAAATGATAATTTAAGTCACTCATTCCATTATTTCCTCTTTGCACCATGTAAAGGCCCTGGTGATATAGGTGCGCTGGTATAATGGTGCAAGTCTCCCAAAGGAAATTGCCTTTGCTAAGCTGTCATTGAGAGAGGGTTGATGAGCAAAGCATTATGGTAGTTCTCCTTTAAGAAAACTAAATAAAAGTGGCGTCGGAAGTATCAGAGTTTTTTTTTTAAAAAGCACTGAGCAAATAATAATTCAACATCTCTAGTAGTGGAATGGATTTTTAATTATAAATTGTAGTTATTGTCTAATAATTGGAGCTAATTAGCCAAATAACAGTATTTTCCCCAAAATATAATTGACACACAGTTTCCAGTTGCAATGCAATCATGCCAGTACCTAAAGGTGTAAAACCAAATTGTTGTTGATTGAAAATTTTCAAAGGTAATATATTTGTATCTCCAATTTAAAAGCTATTGCTTTTTGTGCTAGTGTGGGGGGAAAATAATGCTGTTAGAAAGTGGATTATTTTTCCAAAGTATAGATAAGCACTTTTTATTGCATTCCTTGACTAAGCACAGTGGAATGCTTTTCTGTGCAATATGTTATAATGAACTTGAGGGATTACTTGAGGGATATTTCATACTGTGGTGCCAATAATATTTAAATAAGAAACAATGATTTATTTAGAGAAAATGATGCTCTTTGGATACTATTATTGTTCACATGAAGATCAATAAACCCAAAGAACCTAATTTACCAAACAATTTAACAAATAACTCCAGTGGGAAAGAATTTGTAAGATTTCACCTTTTTATAGCTTTTACTTCAACAAACAAACCCAAATCACCATAAATGAAACATGAACTAACAGGTAAATCGTGGTCGATATCTATTACACAGGAAATGGAGACAGCAAAGATAGACCTCTCGGATTCATCAGTAAGCCCATTCAGCATTTATGGCAGCAATTTCAGTCATATAGTGCCCTTCAAGATTCTGATCTTCCTCTGGAAATTTCCAGCTCTTTTTCCTCAATGATTTAGCCAGCGATTCTCATCCAACAGCAGTTTTCAGTTAACTTAGGATCCACAGGTACTATCTTCAACAAATTGATGCACTTTTCTAGAATTTGTCAGTTCTGCTTCTGTCGATCTTTGTTGTGTGGATTCACCAGAATTACCTTTTGTCAGAGCTGTCGCTAATGACCTTGTGCAATGTACAACTAATCCTGGTCATTCTATTATTTTAAAGTAACAGAAACAGGAGCAGCAATCTTTTATGTGTGCTTATCTTCAGCTCAGGGATCTAGCCTACGGGCTCCCCCTTTTTCAGCCACTGCGCCACCACCACCACTGCCTGAAGAACGCAATCACGTGGGCCAGTACAATCCTCTGTTTTCAGGTCCTTTTTCACCAGTGCAGGTGCACAAGGATATGGCCTGTGAATGTTCCCAATACTGACCTGCAGGAGGAACCTGCTGTAGGCTCCTCCAATGCTTCAAAGCAATAGAATCCCCAGCTCTCTTCCCAAAGATGCACCTCGCTCTCAATGACCACACGCTGTTTCTCTCATTCAATCTTGTTAATGCAGACAGCGAACACAATGTCTTCATTCCACTTCTGTATGTTGGTTTCCATATTGCCAGGCTGCCACTTCACTTGCGAATGATCACACGACTGCTGCCTGGCTTGGGTTCACAGAACAGCTCAGAGGCTGGCTCTGAGACGCGGGTGCAGTGTGCGACTTCTTCCTGCTCCGTTTCTGCCAATTCCATCGCAATACCTTCAGATACCTTAAAGTATTGTTCATTGTTATTACAGTCCACAATTCTATTAATGTTATTAAATCACTCCCCATTTTTGGTCTAACTGCAGCTAAGGGAGCGAATGGGCAGCCCACTCTTAAGCAGCTGCATTTGACCCCATGGGGAACCATCTGAGTGTAATTAGTTCCTCCACTTCTCCAGGGAGAAACAATGACCTCAATTTCACACAGCTCCATAAACAACCTTAGAGCAGGAATTAAATCTGCACCTGCTCCTTACTCAGTGCACTGAGCATTAACTCTTGGACTTAATACCATGTTCTGTTGTGTGTTTGACCTCCTCCTCTCCCTTACTGCCAACATTCATTTAAAAATGTATGTTGTGTTTGAAATGTAATACATATAAATTTATCAACAAACGTTCTCATTGCTTTTACATGGGAGAAAAAAAGAGGCATGAATTTAACATAGCACAGAACTTACCCCAGGGGTACAATGCCATGTCATAGAACATAGAACAGTACAGCACAGAACAGGCCCTTCGGCCCACGATGTTGTGCCGAGCTTTATCTGAAACCAAGATCAAGCTATCCCACTCCCTATCATCCTGGTGTGCTCCATGTGCCTATCCAATAACCGCTTAAATGTTCCTAAAGTGTCTGACTCCACTATCACTGCAGGCAGTCCATTCCACACCCCAACCACTCTCTGCGTAAAGAACCTACCTCTGATATCCTTCCTATATCTCCCACCATGAACCCTAATATAGTTATGCCCCCTTGTAATAGCTCCATCCACCCGAGGAAATAGTCTTTGAACGTTCACTCTATCTATCCCCTTCATCATTTTATAAACCTCTATTAAGTCTCCCCTCAGCCTCCTCCGCTCCAGAGAGAACAGCCCTAGCTCCCTCAACCTTTCCTCATAAGACCTACCCTCCAAACCAGGCAGCATCCTGGTAAATCTCCTCTGCACTCTTTCCAGCGCTTCCACATCCTTCTTATAGTGAGGTGACCAGAACTGCACACAATATTCCAAATGTGGTCCTACCAAGGTCCTGTACAGTTGCAGCATAACCCCACGGCTCTTAAACTCCAACCCCCTGTTAATAAAAGCTAACACACTATAGGCCTTCTTCACAGCTCTATCCACTTGAGTGGCAACCTTTAGAGATCTGTGGATATGGACCCCAAGATCTCTCTGTTCCTCCACAGTCTTCAGAACCCTACCTTTGACCCTGTAATCCACATTTAAATTAGTCCTACCAAAATGAATCACCTCACATTTATCAGGGTTAAACTCCATTTGCCATTTTTCAGCCCAGCTTTGCATCCTATCTATGTCTCTTTGCAGCCTACAACAGCCTTCCACCTCATCCACTACTCCACCAATCTTGGTGTCATCAGCAAATTTACTGATCCACCCTTCAGCCCCCTCCTCTAAGTCATTAATAAAAATCACAAAGAGCAGAGGACCAAGCACTGATCCCTGTGGCACTCCGCTAGCAACCTGCCTCCAGTCTGAAATTTTTTTTAACTGCCTATATATGTCCTATATAGGCAGTTAACCCCTCTCAACAGACAAGGTGTGTCTTGGAAGATTGTGTCCTAACTGGCCACCTACCTCCCGCCCACTTCATGCAGCATGTTAATGCCATTGTTAAATTTCCTTTACATTCACATCTCACTGACCAGCTCCCCACTTGAAATGGGTTTACTCTTCGGTAAGGAAGCAGTCTGTGCCTACATGTAGCAAGACTTGGATAACATTCAGGTTTGGGCTGATAAGTGGCAAATAACATTTGCAGCACACAAGTGTCAGGCAATGACCACCTCTAACAAGAGAATCTAGCCATCCCCCCTTGACATTTAAGGTCATTGCTATCATTGAATCCCCACCGTCAAGATCCTGACAGGGTTAACTATTGACCAGAAACTTAATTGGACCAAATACAATGGCTGCAAAAGCAGATTAGACACCATGAATTTTGCAGCAAATAACTCACATCTGACTCCCCAGAGCCTGTCCACCTGAAACACACTAGTCAGGTTTGAGATTAAATACTCTCCACTTGCCTGGATTAGTGTAACTCTAACAATGCTCAAGAAGCTTGACACCATCCGGGGAAAGCGGCCCGCCTGATTGTACGCCATCTACACTGCAGGAACTCACCAAGGCTCCTTAGACAACATCTTTTAAACCCACAACCACTACCATCTAGAAGGACAAGAGTATCAGAATGCTGCCACCTGGAAATTCTCCTCCAAGCCACTGTCCATCCTGACTTGGAAATAAGTTCCTTCAATGTCCCTGGGTCAAAATCCTGAAACTCCCTAACTCCCTCCTGTGCCAAAATGTGAGACTGGTGGTACCACTTGGCTGGATAAGGCTGTGTTCTGATCCAGTTTACAAAATGCAGTAATGGTGGTTTATTGGTACGTTGCTATCTATTCTCAATTCAGTGTCAAGTATTGAATCTTAAAGTTCAGGGATTTGAGAAAAGGTAACTAAAGGTGCTCTTATTACCTTATTACTTAGTGCTATTCTCCTGCCTTTTCCCTTGCACATTGTTTCTATTCAAATAATCATCAAATGCCCTCTTGAATGTCTCGAGTGAACCTGCCTCCACTACATTTTCAAGCAGTAGATTCCAGACCAAATCACTCAGCGTGATAAGGCTTTTTTCCTACATCATGGTTGCATTCTCTAGAATTACATTGTACAGCATATTTAGATAAACTTTGCCTAGTGCATGGTTGGTAGAAATTCACTTAAATCCTAATTTGTGGATTTGGGAACCATAGGAATATTTTTCTGATACTTTGTAATTTTTTTCTAGAAATAAACCAAAGTATTAGAAACATGCTTTTCCAAAACAGCATATTTTGAAAGAGAAAGTTATGTGGTAGCTTGTTTCTTTAAAAAAAAAATTTGTATTATAGGTGAGCATAACGGATTACGTGGTCTTCGACCAGTGCAACATCTTCCAGACAATAATCCATGCAACACATAGCGTAGCCACCGTTGCTCAGGCTCCAGTAGAAAAAGTAGCGGACAAACTGAGAGGTGCCTTATGGTCGCAACAGCCTCCATCTCAACCAAGTCTCATCAGCGTCAACAGTAGTGGTGTATGGATTACATCGGGAAAAAATGAATTCCACGTGGCAAAGGGCAATCTATTAGGTTGGTCGGTCTTTTGAAGTATGAACGAAATTTAGTGAAACTGTTTTTCCGTTGTGAGTTACCAAATTTTAAGAAAACATAATTATGTAGACATTTTATATTTTTGTATTTTATGTTTTTTGACCCATTATTTTATTCATTGAAGAATCCCTCAAATCTGCATGCAATGTATGATTCCTGACTAAGAGGACTAGTAGTAATCTCTTTGACTTTTGTAAGCTATTGGAAGGCGTGCTGCATTTTTGTGTAACCAGTGGTGTCACTCTCTGCCAACTTTCTGAGCTGCCAGTTTACCCACTGCTTTTCATCATGAAACCATTTTTGTGCAGACATCTTCTACAAGAGCAGATACCCACCTTTTTATCTTCGATAAAGCTTCATCGGAAAAATATTCCTGGAAAAATAATTTTCAATTTATTTGGAGTATTTTTAACCAGTCAGCAGTTGGTGCTGAGTTATGCCAACCAGAGATATCAGTGCAATTTTGCCCTGCCTTAAATATTTTAATACATAAGTGACCATTACAATGAAATGGGTGCTTACTTCCCAACTGTTTGACTACTTTACGAGTATCAGAAAATCCATCTGTCTCATTGCATATGTAAACTTTGAATGTTACAGCCTTTTCTAATTATAATCTTCTGTGTAGTTAATGATTTTGTTCATTGCAATCTTCAGTTGGATTAAATAATTCAACCTCGATGTATTAACTTTGAAGTGGAAATGTTCTAAAATCTAATTCCTTTGAGGGGGTTAACAATATGTTGCAACTAAAGAATAAGAATTAAAGAATGTGTTATAGTTCGGTGCTTGTTCCGAAGCGACTTGTTTTGTAATCATGCAGGATATCACATTTTGTTAGTTACCAATGCAAACTGAATTGGTAAGCTATTAAATATGATTCACTTTTACAGCTACATACTGGAAGACAGTTGTACCTCGAGGAACTGTGTCAGCTACAAAATGGGCTTTTGTCATGGCTTCCATGGCCCCTACCAAAAAAGGTTAGTGGCTGCCACATGCAGCTTTTGCTTATAGTTTGTGCAGTTTGTATCCCTTTTATATTGTAACTTTCACACAGACTAGACTAATTGCTTTGTACTATGGATATAAGAATATAAGGCAGTGTTAGATCTTCTATTTTTGTCTCTGCTGCCGCCTTGTGTGGTTCCAGAATTCCCTTGAATTGACTCCCCCTGTGTGCTCCAATGCAGACATTGGTACACTCCCTTGGGTGGCTTCTGGGAGAAGAAAAAGATTAAAAGGGAATTTTTTTTTAAAAAAGTACTGACACAAAAACTGAAAATGTTTGCTGTAAACAGATCTGTTTGTATCTGGAAGAAGAAAAGATGAGTAATTGATTTTGATGCAGATCCTTCATTAGAATTGGGAAGTCAACATGCTCTTTGAAGGTTGAGGCAGAGATTTGAAAGGAAACAAAGTGGATGTGTGTTGGGCTAGGCTCTGGGCCCTGATTCCACTCCTGTTCATCGATAAATGACGGACCCCTTGGGACTGCAGGCTAAGGAGCTTGTGAAATGAATTCATTATGATTTCTCTTGGACATTACTTGTCATGTAAAGCTATCCTGAATTTGGTGCTATTTAGCAATGTCACGAACAGGCCAAAGGATAGTTGTGTGAAAGGTGGAAAAATATCCCATACTGGTGCAAGTACAGAGTCCTCCTGCGAGTTGGGGCTAGGGCAGAATAGTGGTTAGTAAATTCTCAAAGTTTAGTTATGCTGAGGACAATTGTGCATGATCTCTGCAGGAAACTGTGTTTTCTTTGACACTGGATGCTTCACTCCCCAGCTCCAAAAGCCTGAAGTGTAAGTAAACAGTGGTTTGGGAATAGAGACCAAAGTGAGGGTCAAGGAGGACAACAGTTATTATACTTACTCCTATTAGAAGAAAGTGACCATGGATTTAATAGTTCACCCGCAGATTTTTCAAAGTAACAAAAAGGTGAAGAAAAGTCTAGATGACATACAAAGAACAATCTCAGTTGGGAAATCCAGCAGTATTAGAAAGGCAAGAAAAAAGTGAATATTGATCCAAATGGAAGAAAATTAAGGCCTGATATTTCAAAAATTAAACTTCAACCCAGCCAAGGATGCCAAGGAAAAGGATGAGATACTTGCAGCTACCTTGGTTGGAACCATCTCACGTACTCGCTCTCGTGCGCTTGCTCTCTATCAAGGACCCCCAGGCATTGGTATACAGTTATGCTTGGAAAGGTACTGCGGTGGTTTGCTGTTGCTGTCTGCGGGTTCTTGCTGACCAGGCAAACTCTCCTGCTCTTATCACCTGCCATCGACTTAGAAGCATTTGCAAGTTGTTAATAAACCTGTTTGAACCATCATTTGTGGTCATCAAGTCCCAAAGTAGGAATCAAACCCAGACCTTCTGGCTCAGTGGTAGGAACACCACAACTGTACCACCAGACTGATGGGAGCCATTAAGGATGTAGGCAGAGCACCCAAATGTAAGCTCATGGATGTATCAGAAACTTTCTTATTGGACAAGCAAGATGTAGAACATCTTCGAGGAGGCACAGTGATTGGCACTGCTGCCTCACAGCGCCAGGGACCCGGGTTCAATTCCGGCGTCGGGTCACTGTCTGTGCGGAGTTTGCACATTCTCCCCATGTCTGTGTGGGTTTCCTCCGGATGCCCTGGTTTCCTCCCACAATCCAAAGATGTGCGGGTTAGGTTGATTGGCCATGCTAAATTGCCCCTTCGTGTCTGTAGGACAAATATGATGGGTTACGGGAATAGTGCCTGGGTGGGTTTGTAGTTGGTGCAGAGTTGATGGGCCAAATGGCCTCCTCCTGCACTGTGGGGATTCTATGATTTATTTATACAAGTAGAAAGTAAAGGGGATTTAGCCATGTTTTGTTATATCTCACATCATTTAATAATTTTCTGTAACAGATTCTGTCCAACTGGGTCCAGTTATTTAAGAGAAATAGCTAACTACATTTCAAACTACTTGGAAACCATTACTGTGTAAAACTTCTTCTGTACCTGAATTTAATCAAACAGCATTACTGAAGTCTTAATAGTTACATCATTCTTTGCTGACCAGTTGCTTTCCTGTATGTGGCAGTGTTATGTTCAAGGCCACTGATTTGCACTTTCGTGATTAAAAATAGAATGCAGTCTCAACATTTTGGTAAAAATTCTGACGTAACAAGAAAAATTAATTATGCTCTGAATCACAGCCAACAGATTTACCTGCTCTTATTTTCATATCTTTCAATCTCATTCAGATATTTATTCAGATATTTATTCAGCTGTCTTTAAGCATGTTGATTGTGTTAAGTAATTTTGCTGTGCCATTTGCATATTCTATAAGCGTGAACGATTTCTTAAATTCCCTTCAGCCAGTTTAAGGTTCAAGATTTTGCACTATAACTCTTGCATCTGTTTTTTATTCATTCATGGGATATGGTTGTCACTGGCTAGGCTAACATTTATGGCCTCTCTCTAATTGCCCTTGAGAAGGTGATGGTGTGCTGCTGTCTTGAACCACTGCAGTCCATATGGTGTAGGTACACCTACCATGCTGTTAGGGAGGGAGTTCCAGGATTTTGACCCAGCGATAGTGAAGGAAGAGCAATATAGTAGAGCTGTATAAATTATTCAAATAGAGATTTGCATTTCATTAGCGGGCCTGGGACTGAAGTCTCTGGGCCCACTGGGCAATGCCAAGGGGGTGGGGCCTACAGGGGGCAGGGCTTCGAGGGTGCGGTCAGTGGGGGAGGGGTGTCCTGCTGCCACTCTGCACTGAGATCAATGATAGAGGGAGGGAGGACAGCGATCGAGCCTGGCCATTGGGGTTGGGAGGAGGGTTGGGGGGGGGTTGGGTCGGCCTGCCGGGTGTGTTGGAGCTGCGGGGGATGGGGTTGAGGGAGGTGTCAGGAGATCGGAACTGCCAGGGGTAGATCAAAGTGGGCTGGAGGGGGTCGGGCTGGCCCAGACACGTCAGGGAGGCCAGCGGTCAGGCCATTGGGGGGGATTGGTGGGCCAACGATGGTGGGTTGCTGTGCTGGCCAGTGATTAGGAGATCTTCAATGCGGGGCTACTTCCGCATGTGCCGATCTTTGCGCATGCGCAGTGGCCTGTTCAGTGCTATCCTGCTGCCCTCTCCAGCGGGAATAGGCCCTGCTCACAAATTTCTAACAGGATTCTCAATAGGGCTCTCTGTGATGCACAGAGTGTGGGAGATTAATTTTGAAAGTCCCGCTGAAAAAACAGCGCGATTTACTCCAGTTTTTACGTGAATTTAACACTTCTGGTTTTTTTTGGGAGAATCCCACCCAAGGTGTCTAAAGTTTAACACGTCTTACATGTGAACTTTCCTACATGTATGTATGATTTATAACAATTGCTTGTGAATTACAACTAAACTCCCCTGATGTATCACATCATTTAATTAGTCATGTTGTTGACAGCATCACAGTGACTGGGTGCTTTCAGTGAATGTGTAGTAAACACATCTAAATCCTTTTTCCTTTCCACCTTTGCTAATAGGCATGTGCGACCTTTGAGTGCAAAAAATCAATGTCTGCCAGCTCACTGGATACCTTCCATGGCTGGTGGCTACTACGTACCATTTCTATATTATTTCCTTTGGTTTTATTGTTTAAGTTTAATCTTCTATCAGTTGGGTTGGTGAAGCCCTCCCAGATTCTCTGGTGCTCTCAAGGAAAAGACAGCTGATGATTGGACTTCTCCCAATCTCTTAGTTGTCAATCCATTCCAAAGTGCGATCCAATCACTTTGTACATTTTGTACATTAATTATTTAGTGTGAGCTACTTTGCATTCGAAGCCATTTTTGTGTGCTTTAGCCCATTGTGTACACTCAATTTTTTTTGTCAGACTTCTCAAATGCTGTAATATGCTGCACTGTGAAATTTTGGTAACGAGGATTTCTACCTGAAATTCTCCAAAATCATGACTGGGCACTTGTTCTTAATTATGCAATTGGCAAATGCAGGACAGATGCTGCATCACTGGAAGAAAATAATAAGTGAATCTAGTAGATGGTTTGATTTTTATTTCAGTTTTACCAGAAGAAAGGCTTTGTCCTTCTCTCCAATCACAACCTACTTGTCATTATTTGCTTCACTGCAAGAAATGAATTGGTACTGATTCAAACTCTGTCAATACAGTTGGACAGGCCATGAATCACGATTCAGAAACAGAGCAACAATCACGCTTTGTGTTCCTCTATAGCCAAATTTTGAATATAACTGATTTAGTTCAGGTATCCTGGATACATCCGCTGTCAGTCTGCTCTAGTCACTTGACCACAAAGGGGCGGCACGGTAGCACAGTGGTTAGCACTGCTGCTTCACAGCTCCAGGGTCCCGGGTTCGATTCCCTGCTCGGGTCACTGTCTGTGTGGAGTTTGCACATTCTCCTCGTGTCTGCGTGGGTTTCCTCCGGGTGCTCCGGTTTCCTCCCACAGTCCAAAGATGTGTGGGTTAGGTTGATTGGCCAGGTTAAAAATTGTCCCTGAGATGCGTAGTTAGAGGGATTAGCGGGTAAATATGTGGGGGTAGGGCCTGGGTGGGATTGTGGTCGGTGCAGACTCGATGGGCCGAATGGCCTCCTTCTGCACTGTAGGGTTTCTATTCTATTCTATTCTAAAGTGATATATTATAGTAAAACTTAATAATGTACCCAACTCTATCATTTGTGCATAGTACCGGGGTAGTTACAAATTGATCCCTGAAGAAGTTTTTCAAACAAGGTAAAGGGTAATGAATACCAGCTTTGCTCGTGACACCCAGATCCCATGAGTGGATAAAATAAAACCTTTCCCAAATTGTCCATTCTATTTAGAACCACTGACTGTTGCATAGAACCACCAACCCAGTTTTGCAAAGAGCAAGGTAATTTACCATTTAGCTCCATGAGCCTCAGTCCAGGTAAATTAACTCCACGACGTAGTTATCAGCTACAAACTTAGTAACTTCAACACTTTCCAAAACATGATTCATTGCTTCTAAAACCTAATTTTAAAACCAGGTTTAAAATTGCTTGCGTCAATTTTTTAAACGTATCCCAAAAAAACCTATTGAATGCAACTGAGATTTGTAAGCAGCACAGACATAGAAAGAGGAGAGGTTATATCTACATTAAACAGGATGTAAATCCAAAGACACCAGATAGAATGGCAAAGCTGGCCACACACTCTCTTAGCCGTGGAGCTCTCTTCCAGACACTATGTGGAAAATGGTTGCTAGAATGCACAAGTTTAGGTTCTGAACTAGCAGTCCCCTTTTGATCCAGGTTTGCTGGGCATGTATTGGGCTGAAAAATCCAATACCTGTCAGTGTCCCCTGTATTATTTCTTCAAAGCTTTATGATGCTAATACCACTGGGGTGAATGGAATTAAGGTACCAATCAGCCATGATATTCCATGGTGGAATAGTCTCAAAAGGCTGAATGACCTATTCCTGTTTCGATTCTTTGAAAGCTCTTTACTTACATTTAACTCTGGCTCCACCCTTGTGGTGCTGTAAAATATGTGGGTGTGATGGGAACTATTAACCTGCAGTAATGGCTTTTTTTCTTCAAAATGACCAAATCCTAAAGTAAACATAGGTTTTATTTTTTTGAATGATTTGCATTACGCATTAGTAAATGATAGCTGTGGAATAGATTGCTTGATTAAGGGTCTTTATTTCTTTACACTTACCCTGATTGGCCCATCCATGTTACAACTTCCCTCTAATTTATGGAAATCTCCATGGTGCTTATTGTCTGTACTTGAACTCACAGGATAATTGGATCATGGGACTGTATTAATAATGAAAATGATTCTCCTGTATTGTAACTTCTTCTGTAGGAAGTTTTCTGTGGCTTGGACAAAGCAACAAGGACCTCTTTTGCATCAGTGATCAAAATCCTGAGTTTCGACCCTCTACTGTACAATTACCGCCTGACATAGAGATGGTACAGATTTCCGCCAACCACGATGCATTATGGGGCCTGGACTTGAAGGGTAAAATACATATAAGGACCTTGTCAGAAAACTGCCCAAGTGGCATGCACTGGACCAAACTGGATCTTACACAGTTAGGTAAGATTATTTTTTTATAAACACCTTTTCGTTACAATGTTTTTCCTTTATTTGCTGATGAGTTGTATCACATATGGGGTCCTCTGGCATTCCACTTGTGCCCAAATATGTCTGCTCTTTTTTTCCTACACATTCATTACACTTTTATGATGCTTCTCTCTTCTACATTCATCTTCTTCTAGTCTTCTGAAAATGTTTAAAAGCATCAAACCCAAGACCCTGTCTGTTTTTGGAAACTTGTGAAATTTCACAGAATGATTTGATTTATTATTGTCACATGTATTTAGCATACAGTGAAAAGTATTGTTTCTTGCACGCTATACAAACAAAGCATACCGTTCGTAGAGAAGGAAACGAGAGAGTGCAGTAAGTAGTGTTACAGTCATAGCTAAAGTGTAGAGAAAGATCAACTTAATGCAAGAGAAGTCCATTCAAAAGTCTGGCAGTAGCAGGGAAGAAGCTGTTCTTGAGTCGGTTGGTACATGACCACAGACTTTTGTATCTTTTTCCTGACGAAAGAAAGTGGAAGAGAGAATGTCCGGGGTGCGTGGGATTCTTAATTGTGCTGGCTGCTTTGCCGAGGCAGTGGGAAGTGTAGACAGAGTCAATGGATGGGAGGCTGGTTTGCATGATGGATTGGGCTACATTCATGACCTTTTGTAGTTCCTTACAGTCTTGGGCAGAGCAGGGGCCATACCAAGCTGTGATACAACCAGAAAGAATGCTTTCTATGGTGCATCTGTAAAAGTTGGTGAGAGTCATAGCTGACGTGCCAAATTTCCTTTGTCTTCTGAGAACGTAGAAGCGTTGGTAGGCTTTCTTTACTATAGTGTTGGCATGGGGGGGACCAGGACAGGTTGTTGGTGATCTGGACACCTAAAAACTTGAAGCTCTCGACCCTTTCTACTTGTCCCCGTTGATGTAGACTGGGCATGTTCTCCTTTACGCTTCCTGAAGTCGATGACAATCTCCTTCATTTTGTTGAAATTGAGGGATAGATTATTGTTGCTGCACCAGTTTACCAGATTCTCTATCTCATTCCTGTACTCTGACTCATCATTGTATGAGATCCAACCCACTATGGTGGTGTCGTCAGCAAACTTGAAAATCGAATTGAAGGGGAATTTGGCCACACCGTCATAGGTGTATCAGGGGTATTGTAGGGAGCTGAGAACACAGCCTTATGGGCCACCGGTGTTGAGGATGATCATAGAGGTGGTGTTGTTGCCTATCCTTACTGATTGTGGTCTGTGAGTTAGGAAGTTCAGGATCCAGTCGCAGAGGGAGGTGCCAATGCCCAGGCCACGGAGTTGGAAGATGAGTTTCGTGGGAATAATGGTGTTGAAGGCTGAGCTGTAGTCAATAAATAACAGTCTGACATAGGTGTCTTTGTTATCCAGGTGTTCCAGGGTTGAGTGCAGGGCCAGGGGGATGGCATCTGCTGCAGCAGTAGGCAAACTGTAGTGGATCCAGGTAGTCTGGGAGGCTGGAATTGATTTGTGCCATGACCAGCCTTTCGAAGCACTTCATAATGATGGATGTCAGAGCCACCGGCTGATAGTCATTAAGGCACGCTGCTTGGTTTTTTCTTAGGTACAGGGATGATGGTTGTCTTCTTGAAGCAGCTCGGGACCTCAGATTGTTGTAAAGAGAGGTTGAAAATGCCTGCGAATACCCCCACCAGCTGATCCGCGCAGGATCTGAGTGCCCGTCCGGGTACCCCATCCGTGCCAGTCGCTTTCCGTGGGTTAACTTTTGAGAAAGCTGCTCTGACATCTGCAATGGTGACCCTCATACAGGTTCATCCAGGGCTTCCAGGGTGGAGGGCATGCTCTCGCTGACCTTTTGCTCAAAACGGGCGTAGAATGCATTGATCTCATCAGGGAGGGGTGCGTTGGAGCCGACGATTTTACATCTACATCTTGTAGCCTGTTATGTCTTGCAGACCTTGCCATAGTCGCTGGGGGTCGGTGTGGCTAGCCTGGGACTCTAGCTTGGTCCTAGAATGGCTCTCACCGGTATCTAGTTAGTCCTATTCAGTGTGAGCAATGTCAGGTAAAAGTCTTTGCTTGGCAGTCATGGCCATTCCAGAGCTTTTTGTTTGTAAGACTAGTGTAAGCAGGTTGCATTATGTGGTACCTCTTAACGTAAACAGCCCAAGATGCTTCATCATAGTGTTATCAAACAAAATTGGACACCGAGCCACAAGATATTAGGACAGGTTTCCAAAAGCTTGAGCAGAAAGAGCTAGGTTTTAAGGAGCATTTTACGGAAGGAAAAAGAGGTTGAAAGGTGGCAAGGTTTAGCGGTAGAATTTCAAACTAGGGACCAAGGCAACTGAAGGTGGTGCTGTCAGTGGTGGAATTGTTAAATGTGCAAGAGGCCAGAGATAGAGGAGCACAAAGTGCTCAAAGGTTTTGGGGCTGGCAGAGATTACAGAGCTAGGATAAAGATATCATTTAGTTATCTGTCAACATTGTAGTTGGAGTACTCTCAAAAAAATGTGGGGGGATAGAAGTGGATATCTCCTCTAGTTAGTGATCAGCAACGCGTGTTGACAAAACAGACAAGATCTGATACCAAAGCAAAGTACTGTAGATGTTAAAAATCTGAAATAAAACAAAATGTTGGAAATATTCAGGTCAGGCAGCAACTGTGGAGAGAGTTAACATTTCAGGTCAGGTGAAAGTCACATCTCAAGCAGTGACTCTGTTTTTTGTTCCATAGGCTCACTGCCTGACAAATTCCACATTTACAGCATTGTCTGTTTTTATTATAGAAATTAGTTGGCTGATTGAAGCTGTTTAACCATTAATTGGCTCAAGTGTCTTATTCTAATCCAAACTTCAAATAGGCTCAAGCCCCAACCTTCAAAGAACAAAGAAAATAACAGCACAGGAACAGGCCCTTTGGCCCTCCAAGTCTGCACCAACTATGCTGTCTGATTGAACTAAAGCTCCCTACCCTTCCGGGGACCATATCTCTCTATTCCCATTCTATTCATGTATTTGTCAAGCCCCTGAAAAATCATTATCGTATCTGCTTCCACTACCTTCCCCAGCAGCGAGTTCCAGGCACCCACCACCCTCGGTGTATAAAAAGTTTGCCTCGTACATCTCCTTTAAACCTTGCTCCTCGCACCTTAAACTTATGCTCCCTAGTACCCTAGTAATTGACTCTTCCACCCTGGAAAAAAGCTTCCGACTATCCACTCTGTCCATGCCCTCATAATCTTGTAGACTTCTATCAGGTCGCCCCCTCAACCTCTGTAGTCCCAGTGAGAACAAACCAGGTTTCTCCAACCTCTCCTCATACATAGCTAATGCCCTCTATACCAGGCAACATCCTGGTAAATATTTTCTGTATCCTCTCCAAAGCCTCCACATCCTTCTGGTAGTGTGGTGACCAGAATTGAACACACTATTCCAAGTGTGGCCTAACTAAGGTTCTATAAAGCTGCAACATGGCTTGCCAAATTTTAAACTCAATGCCCTGGCCGATGAAGGCAAGGCAACCTTCATTTAATATTTTATCGCATTTCTTTAGAGATAATGGAATATCATCGATATTGTGAAATTCTGTATCTTGTCACAGCCAGTCGGTTTTTGGTGGCTGGGGGTTTGTTTGGAAGAGGTTTGTTGGGTTGATGACGGACAAAAACATGGCTGGAATTCTCCCCAAAAAATTCGAAGTGTTGAATTCACAGGAAAACTCGAGTAGTTCACACTGTTTTTTTCAGTGAGAGTTCACACTAGAATCTCTCTCACTCTGTGCAATGCAGAGGCCGCCAGTGTGAATATCATTAAATTTCAGGGGGCGGGGCCTATTCACGCTGGAGAGGCTGAAATCAGCAGTGGCCCTGAAATGTCAGCTTTTCGTTTGCTGGCCAGCTCAAGACCCCTCAAACAGTGACGATCCCCCTCCACACTCTGCAGGCAGACCACCCCGCCCCCCTCCCCCAAACTGACCACACCTTACCCCCTACCCCCCTTCCCCCAGCCTTCCCAATTGCTGGCCTCCCTCCAGCCCCCATCAATTGCAATGGCAGAGTGGCAGCGGGAGCCCCATGCCCACCGATCGCCCCCTAGGCCCCGCCTCTAGCCCCCCCAATAGGCCCTGCCCCATGTCTGATGGGCAGTGCCAAGGTGCCCCCTAGGCATGAGCACTTTGTCCCTTTGGCAGTGCCAGGGGGCCCAGGCTAGCTCTGCCAGCCCCCCTCCCCCCTTCATTCCAGCGGGATCAGGCCGCTAGCCCCCCGAAAGTGGGGAGCCATTGTAATCCCCAAGGGAGTGAAACACTCTGGCAGGGTGGGAGAGGCTAGCGGGCCTGGAGAATTCAGTCCCGGGCCCGCTAATAGCATTTAAATAGTATGTAAGATACTATTTAAATGCTAGTCCCACCTCCCAGCCGACTTCCAGTGCCACGCAGACGTCGCTGGAAATCAGGGCCTGGGAGACGCAAGCACGGCACGAACGCTCGCGTGGACTCCGCGAATCGGCCGACGTGCGATTCTCCCGGCTCACTGCACCAAAAAAGTAGTCATGATGTGGAGATGCCGGCGTTGGACTGGGGTAAACACAGTAAGATGTTTGACAACACCAGGTTAAAGTCCAACAGGTTTATTTGGTAACAAAAGCCACTAGCTTTCGGAGCCTTAAGCCCCTTAGGTGAGTGGGAGAGGGGCTTAAGGCTCCGAAAGCTAGTGGCTTTTGCTACCAAATAAACCTGTTGGACTTTAACCTGGTGGTGTTAAACTTCTTGCCAAAAAATTAGCGCAGCGGGGTGAGAGAATCGCAACCCATATCTTTGATATAGCTTAATATTTGCAAGTTTGCAGGTGACATGGACATCAAGATTCCAGAAGCTGTGTGTTAACACCGTACTCGTATTCTATGCTAGTGTTACCATGATTTGTAATGTTTATGTTACAGGAATCTGTCAATTTGTGGTTTACAGCTCTGTCTAATGAAGGAATTTTCAAAATGCAATGGGTTTAATTCCTCAGAAGTTCTGACAAAAAGCTAAGATCCGTTTGGCTACATTGGACTCCATGAGGAATTTCCATAGGGGAATTTCACAGTAACTTCGTTCCAGTGTTAATGTAAGCCTTACTTGTGACAAATAAATTAACTTTAATTTATCATTTAGGGTTCAAGTTATCATGGGATTGCATTCTGTTTACAACAAATCAAAAATATACTTGCTTACAATTTGATAGGGTATTAGAAAAGCTCTAACATGTTTTGTTTGGACAGGTTTTACCTGGAAAAAACTTGACATTATGAGATACTTCATTGCACTGTATATATTTGCATATTTATTATCTTTTACACTTGAAACAGTTTGTAAGAGCGAATCCATTTCTGTCTTCCATGTTAACAGCCACCATGCAAATATTCATGAGCTGAGTTGCTGCTGGTCTGTAATCCGTGAGGGCTCTGCCAAAAGGCAGGTCCTTGGTTTGTAGAGTCGTTGCTAAGAGTAATTGTTAGCCCCAAGCTATGCAACTTAAAAAAATAAATACTTGATTATGATGGACACGGGCCACTTTGGGGGTAGTTTAGTATAACTATTATAAATGGTGTTCAAAAAGCAAAATTGAAGCATGTGTATTTCACCAGTTTAGACTCATTCATTTGATTCATTATTGTGTGAGGTGGTTTATGAGTGACTCTCTGTCATATCCTGAAATAGTCTTGACAGACTGGCCAGACTTAATTCCATAGTTTATTTGTGGCCTCCTATTACATAATATACCTCAACCAGTCAAGCCAGTGACTCTTCTGGCAGCACAGAATTCATAAATCAATCCAAAATCTCTAACGTTATAATCAAATGTATCAATAGAAATAGCAATGAAAGCAATGCAGGTAACGTGGGGATGTTGACCATTTTAATTGTAAGTGGCCAAGTGCGTGAACATTCTTCCATTACAAGAGCTTACTGTATGTTAGAACATTGGATGGAAAATGGAAACAGCAATGCAGAGTAGGTGTTATCTGAGCCTGTGTTTTGGATCACGGTGACGTTGTTTAAAATCAAAACACTTTAACAGCTGTGTCATCATGTGATTGCTCCAGTGATATCCAAAGCATATGACTTGTGGCATTTTGATAATTGCTGATGTGGTAATCTTGTGTGAAAAAACCTAAATGCCAGGCAGACTAATATTCACTAAGGTTTTTTTACATTCTGTTATTTAAATTGACTCTTTCATAAACAATTGTGAGACCTTGTCTGTCATTTTGTTACAGTAATCTGATTAGGTTAAGTCTTGGTCCTGTGATTGTACAAGTACTTAGAAATGAGCCAATTCTATAAAGGCCTTAAAATTTCTCAACATAAATATGGAAAGACACTGCACATGTCTCTACAAATCACCCAGGAATTCACTTAAAGATCAACACATACACGGGGTGCGTGGGGGTGTGTCTCGGGGGGGCGGGGGGGGTGCGTGTATGTGTCTTTCTTGGGGGGGGGGGTGCATATATGTGTATTTTTCAGGGGGTGCATGTCTGAGTATGCGGGGTGTCTGAGGGAAGGTGTGTCTGGGGTGAGGAATGTGTGTGTCTGTGTGGTGGGGGAGGGGGAATGTGTGTTTGTGTAGGGGGGGTGGTGTGTATGTCTGCGTGGGGGGGGGCGCGGGGGGGGAGGAATGTGCGTTTCTGCATGGGGCGGGGGGGTGGGGGTGTCCGTGCGGAGACCCATGCGGTATATTGGCTGCCATCCCTCCCTCAACAAATGTTCAGGTGGGATCTTGCTGTATCCAGAATACATTCACTTAAAATGTTTGCTGTTCAGAAGCAATGATGTGGTACGTGCAGTGCAATCCAAATCCCAAAGGGACACTTGGCAAGCTGTCACAACTATTTTCTAATTGTATTAATCTATGAGCAGATGTGTGAATTGAAGTCAGAAGGCACAAATTCCAGCAATACTTTTGGCAATTTTAAATATTAAATTAGGACATTTTTTAACTAAGGAAAACTTAAACGCACAATTACATTTACACCGTTAAAATTAGTCCTGCAAAAACGTTCCCCCCCAAAAAAGATTCTTTCTTTGTTAGACTCAAACATAAACACTTCTTTAGGCCACACTCCTTATAGATATTGAATCTATGAAAAAACGAGTAACATTCCCACACTGTTGCTGTAAGGAAAAGATGTCACGGGGCTGCATTCACTCACTCGTGAATGACTCATCCATCCCCATTGTTGACCCCAGAAATATTAAAAAATAATGCCCTCTTCTTCACAGTTGGGAAGCATTTTGAAATATTCTGAGGCCATGATCAGATAATATATAAACTAAAATTTATTCCTATATATGTTTATCTTCATCTCACAAGACTGACATTGAAACCACTGGTGCATCTGCATCAGTTATATGAGTGAAAGCATGGAGTACGTCTAAGAGACACAAAGTGATTTGTTTTTCATGTCAGTAAAAATACATTGTTTAAACATCTCTGCTTTATAATTTAATTATATTTGCTAGCTGATTCACTCTGCACACTTTTACGTAGTTGCAAAACATTATTCCGGAGACAGATGGAAGGGCTTCGTCATTACTGTAGCACAGTGCTGCTGATGGAATGTTAACCTTGAAATATTAGCTGTACGTGGCTTTGGAGATACTGCCTCCAGCTAAGTCGTCTGGAATATTGTACAGTACAATGTCTATTTTAGGATTTGTAGCATCTATCAGCGTGGTTAAATTTATTTTTTGTCACTTAAGCCGTTCTGTACTATAGCAAAGTTTTATGTTATTTTAAACAAATTGAAGAGTGTTCATTCTATTCTATATATTCAATTAATGCTCTCTAAATTAAACCAACGTAAGAGGCTAAGTCTATATATAGAATGTGTTGAATTGAACATACAATTTTGGCCTTCTCCACAATCCAGAGTGTTAAATTGAGTCTGCTTTATTAGTTAAGGTATACTGCTGTACTGTAGTATTTTTCAGTAATATGAAGCTAACTAATTTCTGGAATCTGGGACATGCCATTTCTGAAGAAAAATTGATCTTTTAAATAACACGGCATTGAAGCTATTTTCATTTATATTGCTTGTTTCAGGAGCACTTTTTATTTTGCTATGAATAACTCAGTTCGCCAGCTCAGTGTCAATTTAATTATAGAGCTTGGCTATTCCAGCTGCAGTCAAACGATAGCACATGGGCAATTCTGCTGATAATCAGTGCTTTAGTTCAAATCATTTGATGCTATTTTTCTCACTTCTAGCTTTTTGAACATTAACTAACTATCCCAGGCTATAGCTAATGTACGCAGAACAGAGGAAAGTGATACAAGTTAACTTCTCGCTCTCTCGCTCTTTTACGCACAGATTTAACCTCCCCTTTTCCACGAGTACAGAAGCCAGCCATAACTCCACACTTTTTTAGTCCAATTCCTCTGGATCATGACGGGGTGAAATTTGATGTGTGGAAATAATCAGCATTTCCCATTACTTCCAACCATATTTCTAACTTCAATGTAGGAGTTTTTCTTTTCAGGGCCTTCTGTTGTTAATAGTTTTTTTTCTCCTCCAGGAAGTATAAAACTAGCAAGCTTAGCATGTGGAGGTCAACATGTATGGGCTTGTGATGTTGATGGAATTATTTACTTCCGTGTGGGGACACAACCATTGAACCCCAGCATGATGCTGCCTGCATGGATAACCATTGAACCACCAGAGCAGGTAGGCACTCAAGATAAGATGCGTATTTTCTCTTTAGTTTTGACAGCAAGGGATGTCTGTGATGGGAAATGAAATGCTTCTGCACTTTGGCAGCCCAGCATCAAGATTACCCTGCTTACGTGTAAAGTCAAACTCACTGCCCACAGCTCCAAGAGTGTATCTTAACCTAAAAATCCAATGAATGCACCAATGTGCATTTTTCTATTTCCCAAATCAGCTGTATTTATCGCTTCTCAGACATGCTGTAAAAATTAGGGAAAATTTTGCACTGGATTGAAATACTTTTTTATTTTGTTAGCGGTAAGAGTGGTCAGTTAAAGAGATTATATCGGCCTGGGTTTTGCAGTTGGCAGCAAAGACACTCATTGTTTACCTCCCACCTCTCTCAGTAGACCCCCCCCCCCCCCAATAAATTCTGTAGGCTTCTCAGCATAGATTATCTCTAATCCAGTCTTTTCCTGTTCTGGTGCCCTCTGCAAGGATCTGAAGCATTTGTGAGAACAAGAAACAGCAAAACTCTTCAACCAATCAGACCGATGAACCCTTACTGACTCTCAAAATTACAGAATTTGTATAGTGTGAAGCGGATCGTTTAGCCCTTCGTACCTTCTCCAGCTCTCAAAATGAACAACTCTTCTAGTTCCATTTTCCCACCTTCTCCCTGTAACCCTGCGCATTATTTTCAGATAATCTAATTCTCTTTTGAACGCTTCAACTAATCCTGCTACAGCACTCTCTTGGGCAGAGCACTCCAGACCCTAACCACTTACTGTGGGGAAATTTTTTTTTTCTCATATCACCATTGTTTCTTTTACTAATTATTTTAAACTTGTGCCCTCTCATTCTTGATCCTTTCACAAGGTGGAACAGTTTCTATCTACTCTGTCCACACCCCTCATGATTTTGAAGAATCAAATTTCGGCTCAACTTTACTTTCTCGAAGGAAAATAGTCCTAGCTTCTTACAAAAGTCCTAAACTTCTTAATCTATTTTCATAATTGAAGTTCCTCATTCCAGGAAACATTCTCATGAATTTTTTCTGCACTCTCTCCAATGCCTTCGCATCCTTAAGTTCAGCGCCCAGAATTTGATCCAATATTCTAGCTAAGGCCAAACTAGGAACTTATGCAAGTTCAGCATAACCTCCTTGCTCTTGTACTCTATGCCCGTATTAGTGAAATCCTGGCGACGATATGCTTTACAAACAGCTTTCTCAGCCTATCCTGATATTTTCAGCACTTGGCCACACATGCACCCAGGTGCCTTTTCTCCTGCACCCCCTTTAAAATTACATCCTTGATTTTATACTGTCTCTTTCTATCAAAATGATCACTACACATTTCTCTGCATTAACCTTCATCTGCCAACTGTCCACCCATTCCATCAACTTGTCTATGTCCTTTTGAAATTCTACACTATCCTCCTGACAAATAGTCTACAATATAGATAAGGAAAAACAAATAGGACAAAGGGAGAGTGATAAAATAGACTGAAAAGGCAAAACACTTGTTAAAAAAATCTTCCAATCTTTCTGAGAGAATGAGACCCCGCACTTTAATTTTTTTTTTTCAGGGCCAGTGAGGTTGTTCAGCAGTAATTATCACTTATCACTCTATTTAAAATGTGCTCCTAAATAGACCAGCCACAATTCTTTTTGTAATTTTTAGTGTGAAGCCAGTATGCAGGTACAGCAAATTCACCCCTTTGAAATTATTTCAATGCCAAGGAATGTAACGATGCATCCTGTGGAGAAATGAGGTATCTCTGATGGACAATTTTGGTTTCTGCATTTGAGCGTGCATGTGCATGTGTCAGCATTAGGTGTCCGATTTGCCTCATTCTAATGCTGAATGTCGATAACCTCACCATTATTAATGCAAGATCTGGACTGTTGACATTTTAGTTGGAGGAAGACTGACATTTGGAAATTGAACCACGCATCCGAATGGAGATTTAATAATGCCAGTGATATTCAAGTTACTCAGAATGGGATTCACAAGGTTGTTCCCAGAATTGAGTGAATGCAACAATTAGTAAAGATTGAGTAAGCTGAAGGTCTCTTGCTGCAAAAGGGAAGTCTAAAAGAAGATTTGCTAGAAGTCTTATGAAGGTGTTAGATAGGGTGAATGTGGAGAAGCTGCGTGGTGAGAATGTGTAACTTGCTACCACATGATGTGGTTGAGGCGATTAGCATAGATGCGTTTAAAAGGAAGCTGCATAAGAACATGAGGGAGAAAGAAATAGGTTATGTTGACAGGGTAAGATGAAGCTCATATGGCTTATAAACACAGCATAGACACATTGAGCTAAGTGACCTGTTTATGTGCTCTAAAATTCTATTTCATTCTAATTCTTTAGCCTTCTCGTTTTTCTCTTTTGCCCCATTTGTGAAATGCTTAAGATTTTACAGGTGGTACCAATTGAGAAACAAGTACAATAATACCTTTGATAACTTTCTGAAGCTGCTGGCTCCATAACTACTTTTTCCAATTTTCCATCTTTTCTTCCCCACATACCCCTGCCCCATTTTCTCCCTACGTCTTTCAGAAGGCAATGACTCATCCAGTGGTATGGTTCCATAAATGCAACCTGTTATGTTTGAACTTAGACAGTGATTGTAGGCAGGCTGTTCAACTGTGGTGTGTGAGCATGATTATTTCTTTATCAGCATCAGTATGCACACTTTCCAGCAGAGATGATCAGGAAGCATGAAGCCTGATTGATTTCCCTTCATATTATTCCCACCTCCAAACCCAGGACAATGAGGTTAATGGTAGTTTTTCCTCTACTTTCCTAGTCGAGATCAATTAACTCTGTATTGAGTAGAAACTTTTCCAGTTTGTGTGGTCCTCCGCCATTCTGTTTAATTTACTCACAGGATACCTTAGTCTGTTAAAGCTTAATATTAAAAGGCTCCAGTTAATGAGTCACATTGCAATTTGATCCATGTTTAGAGCTAGAAATTCACTCTGAAGACCAAACGGTACACCTGGTAGCTTTATTTAGAAACAGCACTGGCATTTGTTCTACACCATAAGTCCCCAGGTCATGCAATTGGCTAGCTTAAAGACTGAGTGGAAATCCACGTCACTTGCAAATTGAACTCTTCAATCACACATTTTGTCTTAACTACAGCAAAGCATTGTAAATGGTACAGGCTGACTTTGAGTATACCTTGCGTTTTCTCATTCTGTGCACATCAACTGCATTAAGAGTAATTGAGAAATGCAAATTTTAAAAATTATTCCTGGGATGTGGGCATTGCTGGCTGGATCAGCATTTATTGCCCATCCCTAATTGCCCCTGAATTAAGTGGCCATTTCGGAAGACATTAAGAGACAGTCAGATTGCTGCAAGTCTGGTGTCACGTGTAGGCCAGACCAGGTAAGGATGGCTGATTTCCTTCCCTAAATGGGCATTAGTGAACCAGATGGGTTTTACGGCAATCAACAATGGTTCTATGGTCATTAGACTTTTAATTCCAGATGTTGGAGGATAAAAGATTCGAACCAGCATCTCCAGAGCATTGCCTTGGGTCTCAGGATTATAAATCCAATGATAGTGCCACTATGCCACTGTTGAACTGCTTCAATTGAGGTCAGAAAATCCAGGTGGAATTATAACCTAAAGCAACAGACAAGAATTTTCCTAAATCTGTAAACAACTCACAAATCAAGAGCGAGAATAGGCAAGAAAATTAGAAGATAACACTGGTGTGTTTTGTCTGCCGCTTTACATGATTGCCTGGAGAAGTATTCAAAGGGACTATTCTTGGCCTCTCCCTTTCTACATTTTTATATGTTGCCTCGTGGCACAGTAACTGTGGACAAGGGGTTAATTTCCAAATGTATGCCAAATTCACCCTGCTCTGTCTCACCATGGTCACTTCTATATCGATATACTGCTCTCAAACAGCAAGCCGACTGAGCAAAGACTTTGTCAAAGAGGTGAATTTTCAAGGACCTGAAAGAACACATATATATACTGATATTTATTTATATATACAAATCTCCTAAACTTGTGGAGGTTGTGGCGTAGTGGTATTGTTGCTGAACTGGTAATCCAGAGACCCAGGGTAATGCTCTGAGAACCCAGGTTCGAATCCCACCATGGCAGATGGTGAGATTTGGATTCAATAAAAACCTACTGATGACCAAGAAACCATTGTCGATTGGCGTAAAAACCCATCTGGTTCACTAAAGTCCTTTAGGGAAGGAAATCTGCCATCTTTGACTGGTCTGGCCTACACGTGACTCCAGATACACAGCAATGTGGCTGGCTCTTAAATGCTCCTCTGGGATGAGCAATAAATACTGGTCCAGCCAGTGATGTCCACGCCCCATGAACGAATTTTTTTTAAAAAACTTCTTGTTGAAGGATAAGTGAAGTTACACGGTGGCACAGTGGTTAGCACTGCTGCCTCACAGCGCCAGCGACCCGGGTTTGATTCCCAGCTTGGGTCACTGTCTGTGCAGAGTTTGCATATTCTCCCCATGTCTGCGTGGGTTTCCTCCGGGTGCTCCGGTTTCCTCCCACAGTCTGAAAGACGTGCTAGTTACTTGCATTGACCCAAACAGGCGGCGTAGTGTGGCAACCAGGGGAATTTCACAGTAACTTCATGGCAGCATTAATGTAAGATTTGCTTGTGACTAATAAATAAACTTTATTTTATGCCTATGAATTAATTACATCAAAACTTGGCTTCCCAAGTTATCTTGTCTCAGCATTTCTGGTAATCCTAGCGTTTATGCTACCAACCCCCCTTCAGGTTCCACACAATCTCTTGAGTAATAGAATTATTTGTTTCTTGGTGACTTTCAAAGTCAGACACCAGAAATGAACTAAAAATTAGAATTATAGTTAGCTCGCATTAACTTAAACATAAAAGTATATACAGAATTAGATAATAAGGCTAGTTCAATTATATCATAGTGATTCAGATGTAACTGATAAATTTGCCGTTTAGTTCTAAGATTAATACAAATTGATGAAATTAATGTAGGATTAGATTCTATAAATGGCCAGGTTACAACATTAGGTAGCCAGTATATTAAATAGATTAAGGTCTAGCTGCTAGGAGTTAGCAGTATTTCCAGAGCTTGTATGACTTTGTCCTTATGAGCTGATGTAGATGAATTGGTTGCCTCACCTTCCTCTGGGAGGATAGTGTTAGTCTCCTGAGACATAATAGTGACGTCCAATCCTGTTAGATTCACTGCTCCTGGGTAAATCCATCTCCTGCACAGGCAGCTGTATCTAGACTAACTGCTGTACATTTCCTGCCCTTTGACTTTGGGGAAAAAACAATTGGATCTAAATGACATACTTTCAATCTTCTCTCTCCCAGAGAAGCACATTCCTAATTTACAGATTCACCCACCCACGTATTCTGGATAAAGCATGACAAAATTAGCTTAAAACCTAATGCCTCCGCTCCAGTGTCAAGAACACTATCGTGCACATCCATAATTTCCAAATACAATTCTCCAATTGCGTTGACCAATCTATCGGATATTGAAAAGCTCAATCTTTTTGCTGTCAGTCACCCCACACAGCCCTGTTGATCCCCCTTCAGATAACATGCCGATTAATGTCGCACTTTCACCAAGATATACAAGATCACTTGTTCACTCATTGCTTCCAGCCATCGCTAAGAAACAGCCTCCAATCTTTATTTCGGATTTTTAATTGCGTTGTGCATGAATTTGTTTTGTAACATAAAAAGCTTCAGCATTGCAGCAAGATGCAATGTTGCCAGTTCAATGAAGCAGCAAATTGAACGTTTGCTTTGTGAGTGTCCTTAACTTTGTAAGACTAAACACTATTGTGAAGGCAGATTGAAGCCGTAGGTTTCTTGTGTTCATCGAAAATCATGCTGTTGGGAAGGCAGATTGTGAACTCTGATTCCGTGTAACGTCTGAAAACGCAGTGTGAAAAGTAATTCTAATTAGGTTTCCTTTTCAGTTCAAAAATCATCCTTCAGAGGGATTTAAAACAAACTTGTACAATTGGTGGTTAGCTCGTAGGTTATGAATTATAAAGGCAGAATTTTTCATGAATCTCTTTGTACTTTAAATCTGTAATTATACTGTTGCAGTTAACTGTCTCCTAGGCAACATTTTGGGGATTGGAAACTAGGTATTTCCATGGGTGGGCATGTAGAGGCCTAACTTGTATCAACAGCACTCTAATGCACTGTCTAGACATTATATAATGCGTACCATTAGCAGCTTTTATGAAATAGTTTAGGATCCAACAATTGCTCCTTGTTTAGGATTGGAGAGGGAGTACTTTTACAAAAAGTCTAGGTGTATATTTATCTGACTTTTGATCATTCTGAACAATTTAACATCTTATGGGCATTTTTATACAGCAAAATGCTTTGATTATAGTTATTCTTTCATAGCCATTGGAAAAATAAATCTCTCATTCAAATATCAAGAATTGACTTGAGTGGGATTGTCAACATGAGGGAACTTCAGAAGTAAGGCTTATGATAAATTGTGAAACAGATTATAGATTTAGACAGATGTGTATTTATTAATGTACATGAAAATGTTTTAAAACCAAGATGAACAAGTCTTGCAACAAAGAGTGAAATGTGCTTGGATCACTATCCAAGATGGCGCTGGAACAAGGCGACTTCTTTTAAGCTGTGCCCAGCATACCCTCTAATTCTATATTTTACTTTCATTCTATGCTTCCAAAACTCTATTCTAACTGCACTCTAGCTATGACAGGAACACTACATCTACACCCTCTCATTTCCTTCTCTATGAAGGGTATGCTTTGTCTGTATAGCACGCAAGAAACAATACTTTTCACTGTATACTAATACATGTGACGATAATAAATCAAATCAAAGATCAATCTTTGGGTTAGAAAACTAAAAGTAATCCTATAAAAATTTCATCTTTTGTTATGTACTAAGAGGAATATAACATGTGACTGGGGTGGCCTGCATTTTGAAGGTCCTTTCGTCTATAAGCCATGTGGAACATTTATTCCACGTACACAAGCTAGAATAAGTATTATCCTAGGAGCAAAAAAGATAAATAAATATGTGATTTGGAGTTTAAAAATCTTAATTTGTCTTCATCCAAAGGCCCCAAAATCTTGCATGGGCTTGCAGCTAAGCGCAAGAGCAACCCTGGTAGGATTTTTCATTAAACTCTTGCTGCTTGAATTCACTCCATGCTGCTTGTGCGCCATGGTGATTTGTTTGTGATTTGAAACCCCATAACTTCATTCCGGGATGTTTGTTTCAGGTTCAGGTTTCAGATCTTTTCTGAACATGTGCTGATGCAGCAACTAAGCTGTGCAATGCTGAGGAAAGCACAAACAAGTTACCGAAAGACTAGATGTGACTGTTTGTCAGTCCTTTGTATTGATTCTGATCCCACAATTTTGTTTCACTCTGTCCAGATCACTGCTCGTGTCAAAGGCGTGCATCCCAAACTATTTTTCATTGTGATCCTATTTTAACACCTGAAAATCTGATAAACTCTTTCCTGGCGCAGAAGTCATTGCAAAATTGTTGCATTTTTCCTGGTAATCTGTAATTGTGAAAGAGGGCTAACCAGTTCAGACCCACAGTAATGTGGGTTGATTTTCAGTGCCCTTTGAAATGGGTTATCAAACCACTGCAGGAAAATCAAACAGGAACAAAACTGGATGAATAACTGGCATAAACTTGTTTCTATTTTACCTCTCCATCACCAATCTGTCAAAGATGCATCTGTCCATGACTGTATTGGTAAAACTGACCACTGCACAGTCCTTGTAGAGACCAAGTCCCATCTTCACGTTGAGGATACCCTCCATGCTAATTGGGCTAGATTCAAAACAGATCCAGCAGCTCAAATCTGGACGTCCAGGAGGCACCGTAGACCATGAACAGCAGCAGAATTGCTTCCAACCAAATAGCCTAGTGTATCCCTCACTGTGCCAGTACCATAAAGCCAGAGAGGATCAGCTTCAGCTCCAGCTCCATGATGAGTGCAGTCGAGCATGCCAGGAACAGCACCAGGCATAAATCAAAATGAAGTGCCAACCTGGTGAAGCTTAAAAACAGGATCACATCATTCCTCAAGCTTCTAAATCCTGGAAATTACAACCCCAGTTTGTGTAATCTCTCTCTGTAATTTAATCCTTGGAATCTAGGTATCATTCCGGTAAATCTACGTTGTGCTTCCTGCAAGGCCACTATATCCTCAAGTTGTGGTACCCCAGAACTGGTCAGTACTACAGGTGTAGTCTAACTGGGGCTTTATATAGCTGAAATACAGCATTCACCTCCTTGTAGTCTAGTTCTCCAGATATAAAAGTCACCATTCCATTCAACCTTCTGGTTATTATCTATACCTGTTTGCAACATTTAACAATCTATGTACCTAAACTCCCATGTCTCTCTGAACCTCCACTGATTCTAGCTTTTCACTATTTAGAGAATACTCTGTTCTGTCCTTTTTAGGTCCATAGTGGATAACCTCACATTTACCTACATTGAAATGCATTTGCTGTTGTTTTAACCATCCATTTAATATATCAATACCTCTTTGTAATTTTTATGCATCCATCTACATTGTTTACAATGCCACCTATCTTTGCATCATTAGCTGATATGGACATGTGGCCTTCTATTCCATCATTTATGTCCTTCATATAGTGAATAATTTAAGCCCGGATAGCTGAACTAAATTTAAAACATACTTCTCCAAATTTTAATGTAGACTCGGACGTAATAGAGTCAAGGATGGGGTTAGGGGGTGTGGTTTTCTGAAATGTGTTCAGAAATTTCTAATCGGTTTGTTTCTGGCCCAAAGTGAAGGAAGCATTTTTGGATCTGGCTCTGGGGAATTAGGTGGTTTAAGTTGATCAAATTTTAGCTGGAGAGCATTCAGAGAACAATGACCATAGTCCCATAAGGTTTAGGTTAGCTGTGGAAAAGGACGAGAAGCAATCTAATGTAAAAAGTACTTTAAGGGCCAGTTTAAGTGGGTGGAGGACCGATCTGTCCGAGGTAAACTGGAACCAAAGATTGGGAGACAGTGCTGTAACTGAACAGTGGACTGCCTTTGAAGATGAGATGGCTCAGGTATATTTGAGGGGCATTCCCTCGAGGAGGGAGAGATAGGGCAAGCAGAGCTAGAGCTACCCGGATGACAGAAAGCAAGATGAAGGGGGAAAAAATAGTGGGTGTATGACACCAGAATCTGCCCAAAGCACTGCTGGTTTGAATTGAAACAAAGCTGAGCAGTTAACGGCTCCAGTGCTGCATTTTCCGTGACAAATTCTCCATCAATCAGAGTCCACTTGCCAACCACTTCTCATGCAGCATAAATTGTTGTTCCCTGTTATTGTTCGGTAATTTCTTGCAAACTATCCTGATCAGTGCAAGACAGAAAGCTTAGATAGCATGCCTCTTTTCCAGCAATACTCAAGTTTTGCACTACTAAGCGACTTATGAGGAAGTTAACTATATATGCACAGAAGGCCTTGCTAATTCTTCACTGCCATTTGGTACCTATTAAGATTTTGTGTCCTTTTCAGAAAGCCTTAGAGCTAGCTATAAACTTGATTGATCAATCTGGAATAGTTCACACATGTAATGACAGAGATGGTCTTGTTTCTTTTTCTTCCATTTCTCTTCCCCTCACGTGCCTTCTCCCTGCTACTTCCCAGAGTTAGTTGGTTGGGGTCCAGTCCTCTGATGCCTTAACCAAATATAAATTCTTCACATTCAAGTTTAGAAGAGTGAGTGATATTGGATTTTTTATCTGTAGAAGTATCATAGTCCATCCTGTTCTTGTCTGGTATTCTATCTATCCATGTTCTAGTGGAAATCAGAAGTGGGAACACTTATCTTTTTTTAATAAAATTAAAAGAATCATCCTAGTACCTGTATGGCTGCAGGTTGCCTGTAATCCAGTTGTTTCTGCCCCATTTGAGACACTGCTGACTGATACCCCATGAGTAAGTACCCTGGAACCATTACATTTGTGCTATTTTCTAAACAGTAACCAATAAGAAATATGAATATTTTGTCACTGATTTACACATGGTGTGGGAGTACAGTAGAACATGCAAGTATTTTTGATTGCACACACAACTGTTTATGGCTATGCAAGAGCATTCTAATGAAGACCTGTCAAGGCTTGAATGGTGAAGAATTGCGAGCAAATAATCTGGGGAAAGATATTTGGTGCCTTTAGTCAGTCTAGGTTCCATTCCAGGACAGAGGGCTTGAACCTGATTAGCCAGAACTTGGGGATCTGGCTGAAAATCGCAGGCTACGGCGTACAGGGACATAGCGTTCTACAACAGGTCGGATTTTGTTCAGCAGATGGCATTTGAGTCTGTTATAAACAAAGGTTCAGTATATTGCCATGCAGCCAATAAAACAAAAGCAGAGGGATTACTTGTATTTTGTTCATAAATTGCGATTGTACTGATCATACACTTGCCACTTGAAAGATTAAAGAGCGGGGAGAAGGGAAATTCCTGAAGAAGTGGGATGACATTTTTATCACCATCGTAGTCAGTAGCCTTGGCAATGTATTCTCCCTTTTGTATAGCAATGTATTCTCATTTCTCCAGAATATGCACTAGCGAGTGCGTATTCTGGAGAAATGTTTACTTTGTATATTTTTGTTGTATTTATAATTTTATTTGGTGCAACCTTAGAAGGAGGGGAGCGCAGATCGGAGTCTCAGTCGGGTGAATATGTCAGTTCCAATACCGAAAGCATCAGTATTGGTGACAACAACATGTTCTGCAGCATTGGTAGCATTACCTCTTTCCATTTCATGTACTCATTCATCTCAGAAATCTGTTCCCAATTCCCAAGAGTAAGTTGAATTGCAGTATTTCATCCGCAACTTGAAATTTTTAAAAATGCATATAGGAATTCATTTCCTGCCTGTCACACCTGCATTACTGTCGCACACTTTGGTTTATCCCGTCTCTAAACAAGTTAGGAAGTTTATTTCAGGAACAGATTAACAGCAGCCTCTTAATTGATCCAACCAATCATTCTTTAAAAAACAGCCTGAGGCCGGTTTCTCACTCCAAAAGAGCAAATTCTGAGTGAATGCAGTTCACGTCACTGCAGTTAGACTTTGTGCCCTTAAAAGTGCGCAGGTTCAGATTAGCTGAGTAAGATGTAGCACAGCACTCCAGTGATTATGCAACAGTATATCTGTGTTTGTAGATAAATATATAGATATCAAAATAAATTTTAGGCTATTGATTTTTTTAAGGTTTTGACGTGATGTTTTCAACTTAACTCTTCCATTTAAAGCCATTAGGAACACAACTGATCAGCATTTATTCCAGTCCCAATGACCAGATGGTTTGGGCCATTGACAGTCGAGGAAATGTTCACGTACGAGTTGGAATAACAGAGGCCATGCCTGTAGGCACTGATTGGGAACACGTGCCAGGTAAAAGTAGCCATCCTTGTATACCATTGTGCTTAGTCATTTCACAATGTTCTATCTTTACCAGCAGCTGAGGTAAGATTAACTGTCCTACAATTTCCTGTTATTCTTCACTCCATTCTTAAAACTGAAGGCATGTTTGCTGTCCTCTGACACAATTTGCCTTTACACAGAATTTGTCAAACTGTCATCCAGTCCATCTCCTCTTCTTCCCAAGCTTCTCTTGAGTATTTGGATGCAGCTCCAGCAACATTCAAGAAATTCAACACCATCCAAAACAAAGCAGCCTACTTGGTTGTCACCAAGTAACGCCTTATGCACGCACTCCCTCCACACCAATGTACAGTGGCAGCAGTGGGTATCATCTATGCGATGCACTGCAGCGCCTCACCAAGACTACTTTGGCAAATCTATGGTCTCTACCGCCTAGAAGGCCAAGAGCAACAGATACGTAGGAACACCAACACCTGAAAGCTCCCCACCTAGTTGCTCATCTTCCTGACTTGGAAATATGTTGCTGTCCTTTCGTTGGTTCTCAGATAAGATTCTTTCTCTAACAACACTGTGCATGTACCTACACTACATGGAGTGCTGGGCTTCAGGAGGGCTCAGCTCACCACGACCTTCTCAAGGGCAATTAGGAATGGGCAGTAGTTCAGGCCTTGCCAGTGACACTCAGGTCCTGTGATGGATAACAATTTTTAAAAATTTCTCTGGTGATTCTACAGTGCTAATAATCATCTCTTCTCTGAAAGCAGAAGCAGAGTATTTAGTATTTGTGCCAGTCCTTCATTCTCCACTACAAGCTTGCTTCACTTATCTGTTAACTGATGTATCTCTGCCATGATTATATTGCTGCAAACGTGCAACTTTTAAAAATAAACAACTTTTTGTTGCACTTGCACGTTTTGCCAATTTTCTCTCATGGTTTATCTTGTCCTTTTTGCAAATCCTTTTTGCTGCATTTCCTGGGCTCATTGAGTTTAAATTTTTATTATCTGTCCTGTAAGGACTAAATACTCCTTTAGAAATTGCTGTTCCTTTCACACACCACTCCAATTCTTCTTTTCCTTACTGAAATATATTTGATTTGTAACTTCTATCTTCTGTTTAAATATTTCCATTGTTGATCTGTAATTCTGTTTGATGTTTTTTTTTCCCCTTCACTTTAATCTGGGTAAGTCTTTTTGTCTCATTTTGTTTTTTTTACAATCTAACTGCTTGTCCCCCACTTTCTCTATTCTTACACTGATCCCAATTATATTATAAGCACAGCTTCCCGGATGTCTCCCTGCTGTGAGATTGCCTGTGCTTTCTTATCCAGAACGAGATTTTCTCACTCGTTGAAGCAGTGATTGAAGAATAATTTGTACTGGTAATTGGCCTTTTTAAAAAATCAATTTAAATACTGGGACATCAACAAAAAGAGTATCTATTTCTCATGTTTTACTACTTTTTAGAACACACAATAATTGAAACATATTTTCAGGTTTACAAGCAAGTCAATTAACTGTGAGCTATAGAACAGTGTGGGTTCGCTGTTCTAATGGAGATATAGCACGTCGTTATGGAATAACGCACAAAAATCCTGCAGGCGACTATTGGAAAAAGATTCCTGGCAATGTGATTTGCTTAACTGGTAAGTTTGTACAAAATTTGTGAGCACTAATCTTCCTCCTTCTGCACACACGCCACTACCGCCGCCGCCAAAAATAACCTATGGTTATATCTGTTATAACCAAATCTAGATAATTAAAGTTGATTCTTTGAGACAGGAATGTGTTTGCTGGACCTAATGTCCTAACTGTCAAAATATTTTTAACAATCGGAGGATGGTTGCCTTAAAACCTGATGTCATGAGTTATCAAATTTGTGCAACCTGGTCCCCCACAACTCGAGTTGTATTGATGCAAATTCTAATCAATGTTAATTAGCAACAGAATAAGGATTGAGTGTGCAATTTATTTTTTTATAATAGTTTATGCATACATATGCACACAGACACTGACATTGTTACAGTCGATGATTAAGCTCTGCTAAGAATGGTGTTGATCATCACTTCTGAAGAGGGATTAATAAGTGAGGAGAAAAAAACACAAGTACTTACAATGGTCTATGCATATTTGAATGCCATCATTTAGTAAAAAACTATACACCAGAAATATCCTAAATTTTAGTACATTAAAAATAAGTGGTTATTATTTCTAGCAATAAAAGTCATCAAGCTTTTTAAACATGCTTTTAGTTGCATTAGGTGATTTGAAGCATAGATTCAGAAGTTTCAATCAAAACCATCCTCCTACCATTGAGGCAGAAGAAACAGCCTGATATGGCAGCATACTTTATCTTTGCTGACTACAGAATAATCTATTGTGGCACCTGGGCAATTGTACTTCCCCAGCTGATGGTCTATAGAAGCAAAGAATCCCTACAGTGCAGAAGGAGGCCATTTGGCCCATCGAGTTTGTATCGACCACAATCCCAACCAGGCCTTATCCCCATAACAGTAGATGTGTATTCTCATACATGTGTAAATATTCTCATGGTGTAAATTTGAGCCATTTTTTTTTTCTTTCCATATACAATTTTCCTGCCAAGAAAGTTACCAATGGTCTTCCAATATCAAACTTACCATCTTCATGCATCAGTTTAGAAATTAAATGTTCAGTTTTTCAGCTGCCACAGACAGAATTGACATCACTGGTAACTAGCATGCAAAAATCCCTTAATGCAAAATCACGTGAGTGCAATTTATAACAACATTCTGGTTTTATTTTCATCCTGCCACCCCTCTCCTGCTCCATTTCATTGATGGTGATAGTTATTCCTGGAATCCCATGACCTTGCTGACTGAAATTTGATTCAATTGGTGATGATTAGGGTTTCAAGCCTGTAACCACTTGGTTTGCATAACCCAGGTTTATTTATGCACTGACTTTATCAAGGTTATTATAACTGTTGGCACTGACTGCTTGTTTAACTTTACAAACAGTTTGCCCGAGTGTGGTGAAGTAATTATTTGGTAATTGGATAAACTCGCAAAAATATTTTCCAAACTGGGACATTGTGATTTTTACACTCCAAGCAACTTTTACCACAATAATGTAATTATATTTATGAGGATCCAATATCTGTTTGTCCTCTTTTAGAGAAGTTGCTATATAAAATATTATCGTATATTCAGAAAGGAGAACCTCTTCCTAAGGAATAGAAGATGTATTATCCTTTGGAATTGCTGGTTGAAAGAGTTCATACTTTGATATCAACTGAGTTGCAATGTTTATGTTTGTTTCACATTGCTTCATATCGTGTCCCGGGATGTGTAGGTTAGAGGGATTAGCGGGGTAAATGTGTGGGATTACGGGGATAGGGCCTGGGTGGGATTGTTGTCAGTGGGCCAAATGGCCTCCTCCTGCACTGTAGGGATTCGATGATTTCTATGATTATTTCAGTTGTTTGGATGTTTGCTTTCAACCTTTTTAATTACATATGCTGTTCCTATTTTTCATTTAGTTACTCCTCAAGATGAACTGTGGGCCATTAGTACTGGAGGCTCCCTTCTTCAGCGACTTACCAAGAATTTTAGTCACACTGATGCACTAATTAACCCTAACCGTATTACCCTTCTGGGTCAATCTGAGGACTTTGATGATGAGTGGGAGGTCATCTGAAAATCGGAGACATTGCAGCTTGCAGCATCAAGGGCACTTAGCCATGAATATTACCTTTCTCTTTATTTTCTCTAATGTGTTAGTCACAATTGGGTTAACTGTTGCATTCAGTTAAACATTTTGTACAAATTTATTTGTGGTTTCAATATAAATGTTGTAATTAACGCATCTTTTGTGGCTGTGCCAGTATTGGTGTACAAACAGGTACATTATTCAGCAAAGCAGCTGAAGGGCTTGAAATGCTACCTTCTAATTGACAACTGTTGACTCAGTATGCTTTTACAACAGAGTATGACATTTTGACTGGCTTTCTGCATCCAATCACTTATTAAGCCATGTATCATCGTCTGGCTTGTTGCTTTCCTATTGAGATTTGAGATACCCTGTTGTTCTGTTAACTTGCGTAAACTGAGACATACCAGGAACAACAAACTTGCACATCAAACAGCAATAAGAGCAGGAGTTGGCACATTTTATTAATGCAAAAATGATGGGCAAGCTATAATTATGTTATTGTCCTTTTGTTCCTATTATCTCCTTCCTATTCCTGCTAGGAAGAGAAGCAACCTTGAACAGGATGATCGCGCCACTTACACACTTCCATAAATAATCAAGAGTAAACGTATTTTTGCAAAGCAGTAGCGATTTTTGTCAGTGTTTTTAACCATCTCAATATGTAGTAATAGTACTATGTTGACCGAAAACCAAGTGAATTTCCCTGAACTAAGTCACCCTCTTTGATTTCAATTAAACCCACGATGCAAACTAATTCCTGTGACTGAGAATAGAGCAGTGTCCAACTAAAAAACAAATTTACCAATCTATCATTAATTCATTCTAAGAAAAGCATTAATATTGTACAATAGTGTAAAATGAGAATTCGGAACTTTTTTTGTTTTGATTTACAATTATTTAAGGTGCTTCTAACTGCCAATTATAGTCTAAAAATCTTCATCAATAGGAGTTGTAGATGCTGAGCAGAACGTTACTGAGAAGTCTATCTTTTAAAAAAAAGTTTTATATAGATCAGACTTTACTGTCCAATGATAATGCTATCTTCCAAAAAAGCCTTATTAAATACCTTGTTTTTTACTGTAAATAGTATGTGCTCAACTGTAATAGTAACTTGAAGTTCAGTTGCTTTTTTTGCAATTTTTTTACTCCCCTCTTAAAAACTGACATAACTTGGTTATAATCAAGTTATAGTTAAAAGTCATTAGCGAAGCTTTCTTGTGGAAGAAATAACAATGTTTACACTTGCCAGATATATTAATCAGACTCTTGTGTATAGATTCCGTACAGTTTTGAGTACGTTCTGAAAGTTTAGTCCGTTGCATTTTGCACTTTGAGCATTTCTAATGAGTATCTGGTGAAAATCAGATACTCCAAAACTTGTGGTAACCTACTTATCGCAAAGTGGCTTCTTGTATTCATTGTACGGTATACCATGTTCCTGTTAGGTTGAAATGATGACTAACCTTATTTGCTATGATCCAGGAGTCCATGACTGACACTTAATTTTCTTCTGTACAAACAACTGAAAATTCGAAATATCAAAACAAAAATAGTTCACCCCGTGGCAAGTCACCCATTCCCCAAAAAACACATTTTTTTTAAAAAAAGCTAACTGTAGCTTTAACATTAATTTAGATACCTGAACATTTAGTTAATTGTGAAACATAACTGTAATAATGAAGTTCTTTTGTTGGTCTACCTACCCAAATCCTTTAAACTACGAAGGATTTGCATTGTGGTGTTGTAGTGTTAATTTAGCTATCTGAACAGAAGTTCATTGTGAAACATAACCTTCATAATTCAAGTTATTTTCTTGGTCTACCTACCTAAATCCTTTAAACAACTAAGGATTTGCATTGCGATGTTGTAGCTCTGTAGAAAAAGATGTCAAGAGTTCCAGGTAATTATCTGAAAAATTAAACTTCCAAAAGGTGTTGGTAGTTGATGCCATGTTTGCTCTTTAGACTGACATTAGAAATGTCACTCGGAAGCCACTTATCTGATCATTCAAGTTTACTTTGCAATCCAACAAATGGGATACTCGGCAAAGACTGAAGTTTTTAAAGCATAATTTGACAGAATGATGAGCATGATTTAGAGGGATGAAATCTAAAATATGATTTTAAAAAGAGAACTGGACGGTGCAGTGGATCGCCATGCTGCCTAGTATCTGTGTTTGAATTCAGCTCGATTAATTGAAGTTTTATTAAAGGAGTTTAAGTTTTTTTTTAACCAACGGTAATTGTGTTCCATTAAGTAAGCTTGGCATAGTGTCATCTCTGTTCATAACGTTTACAGATGTGCAGCAAAAATCCGTGTATAGTTGAAGGGAAAAATTGGCAGTATCACAGGCGTCATATTTATTGTAAGAAAGATTCACGTTGATCCAGTAGGAGATGACCTGACATGAAAGTAATGATCATGGTGCTAAAAGTGGAAAATATTCCACTGCCCAGCACTGCCATCCTTTACTTTGTTAGACACACAATATAAATGCAATATGAAATGAGAGACTTTGGACTGTTACTTGCACACACTCCAAATGTAATAGTGAAATTAATTGTAAAATTCTGCCAGATGTCAAGAAATTAGTTTACAAATATAAATGACTAACCTGGTTCGGCCAACAAAATTTACCATATTTTAAAATGAGAAATTGTATTTGTCTTTTTAAAGTCTAATTGCTCAATTTAATTTCCATTCTTTAAAAATATTCCTAGCATTTGTTACTCATTCAGTGTTTTAGATGCAGTATATGAATTAGAAATGCTTCTAAGCTATTTAGTAAATATGGCTCTATAGTACTTTATAATTTGAATTCACCATGATTGTTATATCCCCTGATGGACTGCATAACTGTGTGAGTAACTGCTTTAATATTTTCAAAGGAATGCATGCATATATGTGACTTGATTGTGGCCTTTTTGATGTCCCATTCAAACCTTTTACATCCTGAAATACATGGGGCTATTGAAGTACAAGTCATAGATTAATTACACAGTAAATTGGAAAGACTGTTGGCTCTGTCTGTGTGAATTCACTGGAAGAAGCTCGGGTGGTATTTAAGCCATGTTGTATCCAGAAGAATTTTACAAGCATGCTCCTGCATTGTATATTTAATTCTTATTTATGAATGGTTTCTAATTGCACCTAACAACAAAACTTATTTAAAAATCTTTATAATATTTTACATTGTGTAGCAAAGCTGGTACTGTTGCTTAAACATTACCTGTACATGGTTGCATACTCTTTAGCAAAAATGAAATAAACATACTAAAAAATCTTTTCTACACATTTGTATTGAGTTTTTTAAAATTTGATTTATTATTGTCACATGTATTAGTATACAGTGAGAAGTCTTGTTTCTTGCATGCGATATAGACAAAGCATACCGTTCATTGAGAAGGCAAGGAGAGTGTGCAGAATGTAATGTTACAGTCATAGCTAGCGTGTAGAGAAAGATCAACTTAGTGAAAAGGTAGGTCCATTCCAAAGTCTGATGGTGCCAAATCTGTAAATGATTTAATTAGAGCATTGTTAGAGAGTTTAAAAGAGTTAGAATGAAATTTTAGAAGCGTAGAATGAGAGTAGAAGATAGAATTAGGAGGTATGCTGGGCACAGCTTGCAAGAAGTCGCTTTGCTCCGGCACCATCTTGAGAAGCCCTCTCTCAATTTCTGGTTTTATCAGAATTAAATGTACAATCTTCAAAGCTGGCTAATGGATTTTTGCAGGAGTTGGAGACTAAATGAGATTGCATCCTGTCTGTAATCAACCCTACAAGAGGATTGTTAGCTTTCTGAAGCTTCTTGGAACGTTTTGCTGCAAGGATTGATTGACTTCTTTGTGCCTTTTCTCAATATAATAAAATTGCTTCTGAGTACAGCAGAATGAGTGGGCTTTGGTCTTGTACTTTTCTCTTCACTGCTGTTCTGTAATTCAGCACAGAGAGAGTGGGTCCCTATTCAGAGAGTTGATACAACTCCAGGCTCCCAGTACAGACCCTGAGTATCCATATCCATCTGAAGTGCTCATTAGTTGTTCTGATGGATGTTATTTGTGCTGACTTCACTAAGTTTCAGGGATATTTTTCTTGAACCACTCATGATCCTGAGCAGACTTCATCTTCAAATTGAGGGACAGCCAATTACTTTTCCTGATGGTGAGACATCTGCACTTCATCTTTTACGGAATTCAATAGAAAATTGCATCTTTCTGGCACTGAGATTTTGCCCCTTACTCGAATAATAAGTCCTAAAGGCTTTTTAAAACAAAAACAGGAAAGCTTATGCTTTTTACCCCCAAGTCACACATCCTCAGTATAATCGATGTCCCCCTCATTTTTACAGCTTGACACCGTTAGTCATTTGTAGTCACCCTATCCTTCAGATAGCTGTAACATTCATAAACTCCCCATCCCATCAGCAACCAATTCTTGCACCTTATTCTGCCTAGCATTACAGTGATTATTAATCACAATGGTATACTGCACATGTCCATCCCTCTGGATGGCCCACTGGTACCACCAGGGTGATTTTATACCCTGATCAACATTGCAAGGAAAAGATTCTGGTCATAATTACACTGTTACTTGTGGGAGTTGGCTGAACACAAAATGGCTGCCGTTATAACAATGACCATTCTTCTTTTGCACTTCATTAGTTGCGAAGTGCTCGGAGACATTTGATGGTTATGAAAACCTCTACATAAATGTTTCTTTTAAACATGGGATTGCTTTTTGTCTTGTATATTTCATCATCTTGAAATGCAATTTCCTGCACGTGATCTTTCAGCTCATTGTGCACTAGTGCTGCAATCTTGTGAGCTTCTACCTAACGCTGGACAGTAATTCCCCCAGTGAAACCCGAACATTGAATCTGACTGATACTGGAAGTGATGTACAATCAGACTCACCAGTTCTAACTCAAGACACAATGATGAGAGAGAGGCCTATGTGACAGCCTCCAAACCCACTGATGTCCAGTTACCATAGTCCCTTCCCTTACTGGCCACTGGGAATTCACATAACCACCATGCCAGCAAATAAACACACCAGTGTGTTATCCTGTGCTATACGCAATTCACCTGAGAGCAGCAGCATATAGTCAGAGACCTAGATGTTACAGCATGAACCGTACAGCGATTGTAACTTGTGTGGAATGCTATTTTAAGATTGGAAGTTGGAACAAGAGGCATGAGGTCAAACTGATTTATAAAAAATAAATAAATTGGATTGCTATCAGGAGAATGACCAACTGTTGGAATGGATTTGAGCAGTGAAGAGAAAAACCCAGAATCATTCAGGATATAACGGGATCCAGCAATGGAAAGATGTCTGGGACTGTTATGGATGAAATTCAGATGGGCTGAATGGCCTTCCTAATCTGTCAGGATTTTGTGATCAGTATGGGTAGGTGAGAAACAGGCTGTTCCACCATCCTCAATCACTTTAATGATTGCAGCAGTCTCTGCCACCTTAATCACAGCAGATTAAAACTGGGATGTCGGTCAGTATAGAGGAGTTGTATTTATTGTCCTCATAATTTCCAAGATGAAACTTGGAGAATCTTCATATCTGGAAAGTGAATAATTATTGTTCCGTAGACCCTCAGTCAGCCCCTGAGTTGCAGTGCCAGCCATTTCTCATCTTTTGGAAACTAATTGTGAACAGATGATTCTATAGTGAGACTATTTAAAAACTCAGATTTTACCAGGAACATCACTACCTGCAAGTTCCCCTCCTGACTTGAAAATATATTGGAGTTCTTCATTGTCACTGGGTCAAAATCTGGGAATTCCCTCCCTAATAGCACTATGGTTGTACCTACACCACATGGACTGCAGCGATTCAAGAATTACCCTTCTCGAGGGTAATCCGGGATGGGCAATAAATGCTGACCTAGCCAGAAATGTGCAGATTTCATGAATGAATTTTTAAAAAGTAACTTTGCATTGAAAATTACTGTTGTAATTTTATAACATTTTACTAGAATATCGCTATAACACAAGATTTACATGCAGTGCTTTCAGATATAACAGTTGCTACAACACATCACGTATTATACAGATTAGGCATAATGAAACTCTGCTTATAATGAAATCCTGGTTTTAATTATCTCAATGCCAACATTTAGTTGATTTGAATCAGCCCGACTACAACAAATACTTGAACAGGATCTACCTGGACTGACTTAAACACAACATTGGAATTCAAGCTAAGGCCATGTGCTGTATCCATGGGTTACCTGATGAGGCCTACCTTTGCACCCAAGCCTCAACAAGACAATGGTCAGGAGGCAATATGTGTGAAGGTGGTTGAGTGAGGGGCAGTCTTTGTTTCTGAAAACAAAACTTCATATTAATGATCTGGAACATCATTCACTGAGAAGACTAATGTGTTCTATAATTTAACAGAATTAAATGTCATTCATTCAATTTTTTCACATTTTTCTTTTTCTGATGCAGCAATATTTTGTCTTTGTCCAGAATGGGTTCGTAATAGTAAAATGTGACCATGTCTAAGCAAATTCAAAGTTGCTAAGACAACCAAAGTGCAGGGACAATAGCAGACTTATTTGTGTTTTTATAACCTTTGTGCTCAATACTCAAGGCCACTCTTATAAACACACACTTGTTGCTTATGCACAATAACATCCAATGTTGTGAGACTGGGAATTAAATAGAAACCATTGTCTTTGTATGTAGCCCCTTATGATCTAGACTTCAGAAAGCAGAATAATAAACACTACTAGACTGAATTTGGATATAAACCACAATAAGCCTGCATTAGCAAAGATAATGCAGCATATTACAAAATTTCCCTAATCTATAAAAACATGTGACACTTCTTTGATGCTAAACTCCAAAAATGTGCAGGTTGGGTGGATTGGTCATGCCAAATTGCCTTTTAGTGTCCAAAGATGTCTAGGTTAGGTGGATTAGTCACGTAAATGTGTGGGGTTACAAGGATGGGGAAAGGTGGGGAGGGGTTAGGTAGCATGCTCTTTCGGAGAGTCGGCGCAGACTCAATGGGCTGAATGGCCTCTTTCTTCAATGTAGGGGTTCAGTGGCTCTAACTGGTGTTTGTACAGTAGCATTTTACATATGAAATCATATGAGCCATGGAGCCCCAAAATGCCACCTCTATACGTCTCAGTACAATATAGTAGGATGTAAACTGAGGGGTAAATCACTGGTACCTTTTTGACATTCAGCTAAGAACAAAATAATGTTTTAAAATATATCGCTGACAATTGCATCATTCTCTCAAATATCCACAGGATGCACTTTTTATTTACTTTGAAAGTGAAAACGGATGCATTCCGCAGCACAGTTTCCTTAACCTCCTTCAGATGTGAGACAATCATCAGTTAGCATATGTGACCTGGAGGGTGAATTTGGGGTGATGATGTTCCTATGCACTTCATCATAGAATCCTACAATGCAGAAGGCGGCAATTCAGCTCATCGAGTCTGCACTGACCACAATCCCACCCAGCCCCTATTCCTGCAACCCCTCATATTTGCTCTGCTAATCCCCCTGACACTAAGGTTAATTTAGCATAACCAATCAACCTAACTCGCACATCTTTGGAGTGTGGGCAGATACCGGAGCACCCGGAGGAAACCCATGCAGACAGGGAGAATGTGCAAACTCTATACAGACAGTGACCTGAGGCCGGAATTAAACCCGGGTCCCTGGCACTGTGAGGCCATGATGTGGAGATGCCGGCGTTGGACTGGGGTAAGCACAGTAAGAAGTCTCACAACACCAGGTTAAAGTCCAATAGGTTTATTTGATAGCACAAGCCACAAGCTTTCGGAGCGCTGCCCCTTCATCAGGTGAGTGGGAGTTCTGTTCACAAAGAGGGCACATAAAGACACAAACTCAATTTACAAAATAATGGTTGGAATGCGAGTCTTTACAGGTAATCAAGTCTTAAAGGTACAGACAATGTGAGTGGAGAGAGGGTTAAGCACAGGTTAAAGAGATATGTATCGTCTCCAGCCAGGACAGTTAGTGAGATTTTGCAAGCCCAGGCAAGTTGTGAGGTAGCACTGTGAGGCAGCAGTGCTAACCATTGTGCCACCGTGCCGCCCAAAATTCACTAGGATTTGCAACTCTGTTTTGAGTCAGTGGCTGCCCTGAAGCAGTCAAGTAAACATTTCAAATCAGAATTGCTGCGAGGAGGTTCGAACCTGCGCCGGGACACCCCATTGGATTTCGAGTCCAACGCCTTAACCGCTCAGCCATTGCAGCTATAAATTCAATTTGCCATGGCAGGACTTGCTGACCTTTGTCCTCTCAGTGGTAAGGATCACAAGTTTTGGGTTTTTCTGTCAAAGAAGCCTTGGTGGCCCGCAGCTGTGTATCCTTTGGCAGTCAATACTGCAGCCATGGTACTCCAGTGCTGGAGGGAATAGCTGTTTAAGGCAAATGATGTGTTGCCTATCAAAAGCACTACCTTGTAATGACAGGTTTCGTGTTGCACCCATCCAGGTAAGTGGCAAATATTACAGCACACTCCAGATTTGCAGGTGGTGAAACAGCTTTGACCCAACCGTAACCTGAGAAATGTAGTCTGGGGTTGACCAAAACAGGTGCTTAAACTGCAAAAGAAACCGATTTTCTCCTGAAAGTTATTTTCTCCTGAAATTCATTTTCACTGTATTGATAACACAATCTTGGATAACTCATCAGAATTTTCCATAAGGGTGATATTATAGCATGCATTTTTCTGTTGTACCATTTATTTAATGTGCTACTTCATTGGCTGTAAAATGCTTTGGGGAATCCTGGGGCCGTCAAAAGGGTTATTAGAATGCAGTTTCTTTCTTTACTACAAACATTTAATGACAAACACTATGGCCATGGCCAGCACGGTGGCACAATGGTTAGCACTGCTGCCTCACAGCGCCAGGGACCCAGGTTCAATTCCAGCCTTGGGTTACTGTCTGTGTGGAGTTTGTACATTCTCCCCGGGTCTGCGTGAGTTTCTTCCGGGTGCTCCGGTTTCCTCCCACAGTCCAAAGGTGTGCGGGTTAAGTGGATTGGCCATAGTAAATTTACCCTAGTGTCAGGGGATTGGCAGGGTAAAAGTGTGGAGTTACAGGAATAGGGCCTAGGTGGGATGTGGTTGGCGTAGATTTGATGGGCTGAATGGCCTCCTTCAGTACTGTAGGGGTTCTATGTATTACTTTCAAGAGATTTATCGGTGTCCGAAAGTTATATGTCCTCAAGGTCAAATTGCACAATTGGTAACAAAAGTCTGAAAATCTAGGAAAGGTTTCCATAAAACCTTTGTTTTAACATTTGCAGATATCCTCTGGCATTGCTCACAGTGAGTCACTGTTTTAAAGCCATTTGAATGTAATATCACATTGAGCATAACCTCCAGAGCTGTTGCTGTGGGAATCAAATTGCACGGATCTCCATTATCATGTGAAAGTGAATATATTTTTTACTAATATACTAAGACCACCTATTTTCAACTTCATACTTTGCCCATGTCTCAGTTCATCGTTGAAATCCTCGTCCGTGCCTTTATTAACTCTGGACTCGAATATTACAATTCATGCCTGGTCGGTCCATTCACATTCTACCCTCTGTAAACCTGGATTCATCCAAAACTCTGTTGCCAATGTCTTCATTTGCAGCAATTCCCATTCCCCTACCACCCCTGTGCCCACTGACCTACACTGGTTCCCAGTAAAGCAACACCTCAATTTTAAAATTCCCATCCTGGTTTTCAAACCCCTCCATGACCTTGACTAAAATCTCCAACCCCATCACCCTCAGAGATGTCTGTGCTCCTCTAATTCTGGCCACTTGTGCATTCCCAATTATAATTGCTTCACCATTTATGCCCCAACCCTAAGTTGCCTAGGCTCCAAGCTCTGGAATTCCTTCTCTAGATCTATTTATCCCTCTACCTTTCTTTCCTCCTTTAATTCATTCCTTAAAACATACTTATTTGTCCAAGCTTCTGGTCATCGGTCCTAATATGTCCTTATGTGGTCTAATGTCATACTTCCTTTTATTATGTTCTTATGTAAATCCACCCTAAGTTGTTGTGGGCATCGGTGGCAAGGCCAGCATTTGTTGCCCATCCCCAATTTCCTTTGAGGGGGCAGCTAAGTGTCAACCACATTACTGTAGGTCCGGAGTCACATGTAGGCCCAGAGTGACATGTAGGCCAGACTAGGTAAAGATGGCAGATTTCCTTCCCTAAAGGACATTAGTGAACCAGATGGGGTTTTTAACAATCAATGATAATTTCATGGTCACCATTGTTGAGACTATCTTTATATTCCAGATTTTTTTAAACTGAATTTAAATTCCACCAGTTGCTCTGGTGGGATTTGAATCTGTTTCCACACAGCATTATCTTGGGCCTCTGGATTACTGGTCCAGTTTCATTAGTTGCTGTGCTGCTGCCTCTGACCTGTGGGCAACTTTGTGGGTTCAGATGTGTTTCGAAAGACCCACAAGAAAACCCCAATGCTGCCCGAAGGTCAAGGGCAGGTCAGTAGCTAAAAGTTTTCCTGTTTGAAAAATGGTAAGTCCATTTTCTATTTTGGAGCTGGGGGTTTGGGGGTCTTTGAGGGTGCTGCAGAATTATTGTGGCAGGAGAAGGGCTGTTGGAGGGGTGGAGTAAGTTGGGGGTCGTTAAAGGGGTGAGGGAATGTTTGAGGGGTGTTGGAGGGTTGGGTGGAGGTTGGGGTTTAGGGGAGATACTGTGGGGTGTTGGAGGGATAGGGAGGTTGGAGGTATGGCAGTTTCTGGGGAAAGGGGAAACAGTCAGTTCTTGTGTTAAGGCCATACTGAATATTTGTATCATTCTTCTCTAAAGACGTCTGGTAGATGTCTGATTAACAAATCATGGGGATAGTGTAATTGGTGTAAAAAGAGCAGATGCCATTTGTGGCATATTGTCAGTTGGTGCCACAGGAATCAGAATGGTAAGGTTGTATTAGCTACAGAGTTGAACTGTTTTGTAAATGTAGTAATCTATTTGTAGTCATTTTCCCAACATCAGTTTATTGCTCTGTGGTTAGTTACCCTTAGAGAATCAGCATCGTCCCTCCAATTTCACCATTGTCACAGTCACTCTATCTATCGAATATAGGTGTAATGAAAGAAAGATAAAACCTACATTTATAGAACACCTTTCACAATGATGCAAATCATTATAGTGAATTAAATACTTTGGAGTTGTAGTCATGGTATAATGTAGGCAATGGTATCAAATAGCGAAGCAGGCTCGAGGGGTTAAATGTCTTGCTCCTGCTCCTAATGCAAATGTTCATATGTCATTCTGGATGTGTAAGATGAGCTGGGTGAGATGGCCTCTGTCGTATATAATTATCTTGCAAACAGAGGGTGGAATTGTACTTGGAGTTCTGTTTATTTTGTTATTAATGGAAGTTGTAGGGTGAAATTGCCAGGACAGGAGTGTATCATGGGTTCATAATAAATCACTAATCTGTATATCCTCCAAATTATTCTCAAGAAGCCATTGACTTTAATCTTGTCCTTTTGTCTATTTATCTATTATCCCACTCTTTCTTGGTGCTCCATGAGCTTTTTGAGGAATGAAATATCATGATAAAACTGTGTTTGCATAGTAGGTATTGAAAATATATTGTAATAATAAACAGCAATCAGCAGAGTCTTCAGAGTTGTTGATCATGAAAACACAGATACAAGTATGAACCATTCAGCATTTTCCCTCTGGCCTCTTAAAACTGTGTTGCACAGAGACACCTGAAGACTCCAAAGCTTCTCACTGGCAGTGAACACCTATGTTGTTCAATTATTCCATGTTGTTGCTCAAGGGTCATTTGATCTTTTGACTCTGTAAGATTGCTGATAAAATAGAAATAATTAAATTAAATAATATCATGCACCCAGGCAGGAGAATGTTTTCTAATTCTTCTACAGAATGGAGAAGATCTTGTCAGTTTATCTGGGTTGCCAGATAATCTTACCCCCAAAAATGAAATACCCACTGTGCAGCCTTGAATGCAAACAACCCACCTGCCGCGGCCACCAGAGACACAAAGCCTGTCAAGGCAAAAACAATCTGAGTCAAAACATCCCACAAAGGCCTGACACAGGATGAAAAGCCAAATAGCCCCAGAAAATTCAGGACAGTCAGTCAGTCTGATTTTCTATTCAAAGCTTTTGTTAAAAAACACACAAAAAATATCTGAATGGAACTGCTCTCTTCCTGTTGAGGATTAAAAGTGAAATGTTTATCATGTGGACATAAATAAAAAGTATAACCAAAAGAGAAAATGTTGGAAAATCTCAGCAGGCTGGGCAGCATCTGTAAGGAGTGAAAATAGGTGACGTTTCGAGTCCAGATGATCCTTTGACAAAGGGTCATCTGGACTCAAAACGGCAGCTCTTATCACTCCTTCGAGATGCTGCCAGACCTGCTGAGATTTTCCAGCATTTTCTCTTTTGGTTTCAGATTCCAGCATCCGCAGTAATTTGCTTTTATTAAATAAGTACTATAACCGCAATCTGTAAGATTGTTCAGATGGATGATGTGAAGGAGGGAGAAGAGTGGAAGTTTTTTTTCTCCTCTCATTTCTCTCTTGTTTTTGCTTTTACCCTCACAGCCATTCACACCTTCCATAAACACATCTTTTGGTTCTTTAATTGTCTCAACACCCTCCAGCCCCACACCACCAACTCTTGTCATTTAGTCATTCCTGTGTTCTGCCCTGTCGCAGACCTTCCCTTTTAGTCCTTCTTTCTCCCCCCCCCCCCCCCACTACCCCCCCCCCCCCCCCCTCTCCTCCACTGCCCCCAATCCCCTACATGTTTAATACATAATTATATTGCCAACTTTTCTCAGTTCTGGTGAAAACTCATCAGGCTGAAACATGCACTGTCTCATAGTGTTTTACAGCACAGGAAGAAGGTCCTTTGGCCCACCGTGTCTGTGCAGGCCATCAAGAACCTACCTATTCTAATTCCATCTTTCAGCACCTGGTCCGTAGCCTTGTATTCTATGGCACTTCAAGTGCTCATCTAAATGCTTCTTACATGTTGTGAGGGATCCTGCCTTTACCACCTCTTCAGGCAGTGAGTTCCAGACTCCCATCACCCTCTGGGTGAAAAAGTTTTTCCTCAAATCCCCTCTAAATCGTCTGTCTATTACTGTAAATCTATGCCCCCGGTTAGGGACCCCTCTGCTGAGGGGAAAAGTTTCTTCCGTACCTACCGTATCCATGTCCCTCATAATTCTGTACATCTCAATCAGGTCCCACCTCAGCCTTCTCTGCTCTAAAAAAAGACAGTAAGAAGTCTCACGACACCAGGTTAAAGTCCAACAGGTTTATTTGGTAGCAAATACCATAAGCTTTCGGAGCGCTGCTCCTTCGTCAGATGGCACCCCAGTCCAACGCCGGCATCTCCACATCATGGCTAAAGAAAAACTCCAGCCTAACCAACCTCTTGTCATAGCTGAAATGCTCCAGCCCAGGCAACATCCTGGTGAAGCTCCTCTGCACCCTCTCTAGTGCAATCACGTCCTTCCTATAGTGAGGCGATCAGAACTGCACACAGTACTCTAGCTGTGGGCTAACGAATGTTTTATACAGCTCCATCATAACCTACCGACTCTTATACTCTATCTCTTGGCTAATAAAGGCAAGTATCCCGCATGCCTTCTTAACCTTGCTGCCTTCAGGGATCCATGGACATGCACCCCAACATCCCTCTGGTCTTCTGTACTTCCTTGCGTCCCACCATTCATACCATGCGAGGTATTGCCAATGGTTTCTGTTTCTATTTCAGAATGCTAGCAGCTGCCAATAATAAAATGCTGGAATGTAATCAGTTCTGATGAACGGTCACAGACCTGAAGCGTTGGCTTTGTCTTGTTGTTTTTATATAGATGTTGAGTCTTCCCCCCCGTCCCCCGCACCCTCAATCCCGCTACCCCCAGTATTTTCTGTTCATTCAGATTTCCAGAATCTGCATTTTTGATGAGCTTGGGCGAGTTACACTGTGATATTGAGTAGATCTTTATTCTTGTGATAAAAACCAAAAGTGCTGCAGAAACTGGGCGGATCCTGCAGCAGCATTCTGTGGGAAATGAAACTGAAAGGAACATTAACTCTTGTTTCCCTTTCCAAAAATGCTGCCAGACCTGCTGAGTATTTCCAGCACTCTCCCTTTATGTTTCAAATCTCCAGCAGCTGCAGTATTTTGCTCTTATTTAGATAAATAGAGTTTTACAAAAGAGGCCCTTCAGCCCATCTCGTTGGCCATCAAGAACATATCTATTCTAATCCCATTTTCCAGCACTTGGGTGCCTAGACTTGTATGCTAACATGCTTCAAATGCTCATCTAAATACTTCTTAAATGTTGTGAGGGTTCCCACTTCTACCACCCACTCAGGCCCTGAGTTCCAGATTCCCACCACTCTCTGCAAGAAAAGTTTTTCCTCACATCTCCTATAACTTGCTCCTTAACTTAAATATATGCCCCTTGGTTATTGTCCCCTCTGCTAAGGGGAAAAGTTCCTCATTATCTACCCTATCTATGCCCCTCATAATTTTATACACCTCAATCAGGTCCCCCCTCAGCCTTCTCTGTTCCAAGGAAAACAAGCGCAATCTATCCAGTCTCTCTTGATAGCTGAATCGTTCCGGCCCGGGCAACATCGTGGTGAATCTCCTCTGCACCTTCTCTAGTGCAACCACTTCCTTCCTACCGTGTGGTGACCAGAACCACACACCACTCCAGCTGTGGCCTAACCAGCATTTTATACAGCTCCATCATAACCTCCCTGCTCTTATATACAATGCAGTAAGAAGTTTAACAACACCAGGTTAAAGTCCAACAGGTATATTTGGTAGCAAAAGCCACTAGCTTTCGGAGCGCTGTTCCTTCATTCCTTATATACAATGCCTCAGTTAATAAGGGCAAGTATCCCATGTGTCTTCTTAACCACCTTATCTACCTGTCCTGGTATCTTCAGAGATCTATGGACATGCACAACACGGTCCCTCTGGTGCTCTGTACTTCCGAGCGTCCTACCATTCAGTGTAAGACCATAAGACCACAAATCATAGGAGCAGAATTAGGCCACTCGGCCCATCGAGTCTGCTCCGCCATTCAATCATGGATATTTTTCTCATCCCCATTCTCCTGCCTTTTCCCCATCACCTCCCGATCCCCTTATTAATCAAGAACCTATCTATCTCTGTCTTAAAGACACTCAATGACCTGGCCTCCACAGCCTTCTGCGGCAAAGAGTTCCACAAATTCACCGCTCTCTGGCTGAAGAAATTCCTCCTCATCTCTGTTTTAAAGGATCGTCCCTTTAGCCTGAGGTTGTGCCCTCTGGTTCTAGTTTTTTCTACTGGTGGAAACATCCTCTCTACATCCATCGTATATTCCCTTGCCTTGTTAGTCCTCTCAAAATGCGTCACCTCACATTTTTCAGGGTTAAATTCCATTTGCCACTGTTCTGCCCACCTGACCAGTCTGTCAATATTGTCCTGTGAGACTTTACTCACTATTTACCACACCACCAATTTTGGTCTCCTCTGTGAATTAACTTCTCCCACCTCCTACATTCACGTGTTTATCTTTTTGTGTCGCCTCCACATCCTTTCAAATAAAAAATAAAACTCTTGACGTAAGAGCAATGAGTTAACCTGTAAACTTTCCAAAAGGTGCTGCAGCTGTCGGAGCGACTGAGCTGGCAATGCTGAATATTTCATCGGTGGAAGTGTTCAGAGAGGGGTGAGCATCGCTGTTAAATAATAGATGGGGGAGGGGAGGAGGAGGGGGGAGGTTGTAAGTGAGACAAGTGGAAAAAGAGGAGAAGCTGGAACATGAGATGGGATCCAGGACACACTCTGGCTGCCAGGACTCTTGACATAAATGGTCTGGGCTGAGTGAGGGGGGGGGGGGGGGCGGAGAGGAGCGGGGAGCTGGGGGAGAAGGGGGGAGGAGCTGGGGGAGAAGGGGGAGGAGCTGGGGGAGAGGGGGGAGGAGCTGGGGAAGGGGAGGATCTGGGGGGGGGAGGATCTGGGGGGGGGGAGGATCTGGGGGGGGGAGGATCTGGTGGGGGGGAGGATCTGGGGGGAGCCGGAGGGAGGAGCTGGGGGAGGGGGAAGGAGCTGGGGGAGGGGGAAGGAGCTGGGGGAGGGGGAAGGAGCTGGGGGAGGGGGAAGGAGCTGGGGAAGGGGGAAGGAGCTGGGGGGGGAGGGGGAAGGAGCTGGGGGGGAGGGAAGGAGCTGGGGGTGGAGGGGGAAGGAGCTGGGGGGGGAGGGGGAAGGAGCTGGGGGAGGAGGGGGAAGGAGCTGGGGGAGGAGGGGGAAGGAGCTGGGGGAGGAGGGGGAAGGAGCTGGGGGAGGAGGGGGAGGAGGGGGAAGGAGCTGGGGGAGAGGGGGGAGAAGCTGGGGGAGAGGGGGGAGAAGCTGGGGAAGAGGGGGGAGGAGCTGGGGGAGAGGGGGGAGAAGCTGGGGGAGAGGGGGGAGAAGCTGGGGAAGAGGGGGGAGGAGCTGGGGAGAGGGGGAGGAGCTGGGGAGAGGGGGGAGGAGCTGGGGGAGAGGCAGGAGGAGCTGGGGAAGGGGAGGATCTGGGGGAGAGGGAAGGAGCTGGGGGAGAGGGAAGGAGCTGGGGGGAGTACGGGGAAGGAGCTGGGGGGAGGAGGGAGAAGGAGCTGGGGGGAGGAGGGGGAAAGGAGCTGGGGGAGGGGAAAGGAGCTGGGGGAGGGGGAAGGAGCTGGGGGAGGGGGAAGGAGCTGGGGGAGGGGGAAGGATCTGGGGGGAGGGAGGGAGGGAGGGAGGAGGAAGGGGAGCTGGGGAGGGAATGGTTGGGGAGGAACTGGGGGTGGGGGAGAGGAGCTGGTGAAGGGGAGGAGCTGGGGAGAGGGAGAGGAGGTGGGGGAGGGGCAGGGGCAGGAGCTGGAGGGAGCTAGGGGGAGGGAAGGAGGGAGGAGCTGGGGTGGGGGGGAGGTGGAGCTGGGGGAAGAGGAGGATTTGGGGGGAGCAGGGGAGGGCGAGGGGAAGGGGAGGGGCGGGGCTCACCCTCCCTCTGTTCATTGGTCAGGGTGAGGGGGCGGGTCCAGTACAGGTGGCCAATGGGCGGGGCAGTGGCGGGGCTAGATGGTATAAATAGAGAGAGGGAGGCGCGGCGCCCGGCTCCCCGGCTCCGGGGGACTGGGGACTGAGAAGCGGATTGAGCGCCAGGCGGGCAGCCGCCCTGTGGTCAGTAGCCGGCTTCCCTGTGCTTTGGGAGCGGCTGGAGTTGACCGTGAGCCCCGGGGCTTGGGAGGCAGACAGCAGCCGGCTGTCCCAGCCATGCCGTGGGAGCTGGCAGCCTCCTGCTCCCCCGGGCACGCCCAGCAGCGCCGCTGGCAGAAGCGCTGCAAGAAATCCTCCTTCGCCTTCTACCAGGCGGTGCGGGACCGGCTGCCGGTCTGGATGCTGGAAGAGATGCGGACCATGGAGGTGTTCCACTGGGAGGAGAGCGGGCGGGCCAGCAGCTACTCGCCCGCCGAGGCGCTGCTCTACGCCCTGGTGCACGACCACCAGCCGTACGGGCAGTACCTGCTGTCCCAGGAGCCGCGGGCAGCGCTGGCCGTGCCCAGCCCCAGCTTCTGCTGCTGCCAGGCGCCGGGGCCGCAGCTGGCCATGGCCGTGCGCTACAACCGGGCGGCCACCCTGGCGCGGATGCTGGAGGTGCTGCGGCGGAGCTTCCCGCCCGAGGAGCGGCGGTGCTACGTGGACCGGCGGGGCTGCCAGGCGGTGGAGGGCGGCAAGACGCCGCTGCACCTGGCGGCCGAGCTGGGCCGCCCCGAGTGCCTGGCGCTGCTGCTGGCCCACGGCTCGTCCCCTTACCTGGCGGACTGCGAGGGCAACACGGCGCTGGACACGCTGCTGGGCCGCCTGCTGTGCGAGCGGGGCCGGGCGGACACCGAGAGCCGGGGGAGGCGCTGCCTGCACAGCCTGCTGCTCTTCATGCCGCACATCAGCCTCAAGACGCGGGCGGCGCTCCGGGACAAAGCCGGCCTCTGGCGGCCCTTGCTGGGCACGGATCTCTATCAGTGGCTCTCGGGCTGCAGCCCGCCGCCCCTCTTCACCAGCGCCATGCAGACTTTAATCAGGGCGATCGGCCCGAGCATTTCCCGGAGGGTTTGGACCAGTTGCCCATCTCCCACCTCCTGAGAACCGTGGACTTTAAACCGGCCGCAGAGAGCAGCGCTCACTCCAGCTTTAAATGATGCACCTCTCTCCCAGGGATCCTTCCTTTTGATACTGACTGCTCAAGGACATTTCCCTTTATGAATGCTAAAGGACATTTCTTTTTCGTGAATGCTGAAGAACTTTCCTTTTTCAGGAACGCGAAAGCAACATTTCTTCATTGCTCACGAACATTTATTTTTGATCCTGCGAAAGAACCTTTCTCTCTGTAAACAGCTAAAGAACTTTTCCTGGGATGCTAAAGAAACATTTCTTTTTCATTGCTAAAGAACCTTTCTCTTTCAACACTGCTAAAGAAAGGACAGTGGTCAAAAGAAAACGTGTTGTGTTTTTTTTGCTGTGCCTGTAAATCAAAGCCTTGTTTCTAGATTTTAACAAATGCCAAACCATAAGAGATTAACTTTTGTTTGGAAATGAGAAACTTCCAGCACCGACTGTACATTTGAGGAGCTGTGCTTGTCCGCAGTTTTTAATTTATATGTATATAGTCGATTCAAACTTTCGTTTGGACGAATAAAACTCTTTAATGCACTTGGATGGGAAATGTTGTCACTGCATGCATGCTCTCTTGAGTTTTATTGCATACAGTAAATTATTTGTCAAAACTCGGTGTTTGGAGGATTTTCAAGTCAGCCTCTTAACACCTGATGTTGAAGTGAACTTTGTTTTAACGCCCTGTTAAAAGTTAAAAGATTAAAAGGTAAAGTTTGCCATAGTTCCAGATACCCATAGCCTGTGACTGGCGACGATTTTAACCTGAGGATCACTACACAGTAGTGCAGTGGTTAGCACTGCTGCCTCACTGCACCAGGGACCCAGATTCAATTCCCGGTTTACGTCACTGTCTGTGTGGAGTTTGCACATTCTCCCCGTGTCTGCGTGGGTTTCCTCCCGGTGCTCCAGTTTCCTCCCACACTCCAAAGATGTGCGGGTTAGGTTGATTGGCCATGCTGAAGTTGCCCTTAGTGTCAGGCGGATTGGCAGGGTAAATACGTGGAGTTGCGGGAATAGAGCCAGGATTGGATTGTCGTCAGTGCAGACTCGATGGGCCAATGCCCTCCTTCTGCACAGTAAGAAGTCTAACAACACCAGGTTGTTAGGTTTCCAACCTGGTGTTGTTAGACTTCTTACTGTGTTTACCCCAGTCCAATGCCGGCATCTCCACATCATGACTTCCTTCTGCACAGTAAGAGTTTTAACAACACCAGGTTAAAGTCCAACAGGTATATTTGGTAGCAAATGCCATTTGCTTTCGGAGCGCTGCTCCTTCGTCAGATGGAGTGGAAATCTGCTCTCAAACAGGGCACAGAGGCACAAAATCAAGTTACAGAATACTGATTAGAATGCGAATCTCTACAACCAACCAGGTCTTAAAGATACAGACAATGTGAGTGGAGGGAGCGTTAAGCACAGGTTAAAGAGATGTGTATTGTCTCCAGACAGGACAGCCAGTGAGATTCTGCAAGTCCAGGAGGCAAGCTGTGGGGGTTACTGATAGTGTGACATCTGGAGACAATACACATCCCTTTAACCTGTGCTTAATGCTCCCTCCACTCACATTGTCCGTATCTTTAAGACCTGGTTGGTTGTAGAGATTCGCATTCTAATCCGTATTCTGTAACTTGATTTTGTGTCTCTGTGCCCTGTTTGAGAGCAGATTTCCACTCCATCTGACGAAGGAGCAGAGCTCCGAAAGCATTTGCTACCAAATAAACCTGTCGGACTTTAACCTGGTGTTTACCCCAGTCCAACGCCGGCATCTCCACATCATTCTTTCTGCACTGCAGGGATTCTATGATTCTACACCTCAAGCGAGGGGCAAGGTTGAGAATAACCTCAGCTGGAACGGGCATTGAACCTGTGCTGTTGGTGTTGCTCTGTATCACTAATCAGCCGTCCAGCCAACCAATCTCCATTCAAATGGTATACCAAGGTGAACAGCACTGTTCACACAATGAGAGGGCAGGAGTGTAATGTGAACAGGTTAACTAACTGCTTTGCCCTCATTGTAACGTTGCTTAACAAATTCCGATCAGCGCGCTCTGCTCAAGTATGTTGGGAGTAAAATAGAAACTGAAATCCGAATCTCTAAATCCCTTCAGGGAAGTGAGGAGAATATCTACCGCAGATCGACAAACAGCCCTCGTTACCATAGAAACAGTTATAACGGTTACAGAGTGCCCAATAAAATAGCCAAGCAAAAATGGTCGCCTTTCACTAAGCTGTTGCTAACGGGGCTAAAGTTTAGATGGGCTAGTCTGTGGTGTGAGGGTGAGTTTATATAATATGTGGGTCAATGATCTTTGTGATTACACTCAAATAGTTAATTTTATTGTGGAGTATTGCAGGAGTGTTGATACTGTTTGGAGCTCTATTTGTTAATCATCATGTACATAGAAACTGCTAATCAGTGGTCTCAAGTAGAAGTTTGTCTAACAAAGTGGCTAATTTTCTCCGTTACCTCTTTGAAAGCTGAAGATATCACAGAAAGATGGTCAGGTTCAGACAGTGACCCCTCTGCCGCACTATTTCTGTCACGCCCCGGCTACCAGGCTTAAATTATGGTCACTGCACAAACTTAGATTTGACCCCTTTGCCTTCCCTGTAATGCTTCCTCAAGTGAACTGGTGCGATGGTCTGTATTGCCACCTGCCTGATGCTTATAGAAATGGAACCTCTTCCCCCTCACACAGCTCTTCTCGATATTAAAATCCATTCTGCAGTTATTCCAAATTAAGAAGGTGCGATGACTACTGTGGACACTCCTGTTGTGTTGTCCTGCTTTCCTGACCAAGCCTTTTCAAGTATTGATGTTGGCATCATATTAAAGTACAGGAATGTCCTATTTGACCTGTGTTAGTAAATTAGATTGAGAATGAAAATGTAATCACCAGACGGACAGATCTGTTTTATTTTACATGATATTAGGAGGTTATTAGATTTTGAATGAAAATACTTTGCACGTGGGTAGATCTTAACATTAGTTGTTTACTTGTCTGATTGTTTTTGTAACATGGTTAAGGCCATCCCGGTGAAATAGGTAGTAGTCGGTCCTTCATTTTCTTCCTTCTAATGTTGCCATTTTTATTCAACATAATGATATAATTGGCAGATGTCCTGAAAGTTAGAGGCTATAGCTTCAGGGTTCAATATGGGGGCACTTAGCAATGTAGTTGAACCTGCAACACTGCAATAAGAAATGTGGTAGCTACAGTTAAGATGCAACATCATCTAATGCATCTTGGATTTGATCATTGTCAAGCTGTTTAATTTATAGCAGTGTTGTATTATGCAAACTCAGCATCTCTCGGTAGGACAAGGTCACCAACTCTGAGGTCCTGGAGCTTGTTAATCCCAGCAGCATACACTCTTTGCTAAGCCAACGACACTTGTGCTGATCCAGCCACATTCATGAGATGGATGAGGTCGCATGCCCAAAGACCTTCTGTACACTGGCCACTGGGTCACATCCTCCTGGGCACCCTTACTTCTGTTACAAGTGTTTGGATTTTTCAGTCCTGCCCACCATGGGACTGGAAATCCACACCCAAAGTCAACAAACCTTTGGCTGGTCCATTAAATTTTCCATCCTGACCACGGAAAATCCCAGCCAAGGACACCTGCGAGAGGGCAGACATCAACACTGCCACCTGGGAGGCACTCGCTGGTGGCTGTGATCTCTGGAGGTTGACTGAAAGGGGTATTGGAAGAGGTGAGCATAAAAAACACTCAGCAGACAAAGGAGAGGGTGCAGAGAAAACAGGCCAATGAATCTTGAACCTTCTAAGCCCAGTGGCTCCCTCTACAGTAAATGCCAGAGTGGGAGTCCTGAGCTACACCAGGTTACACTTAACACAAAACTGGCAACCATGGGAGAAAACCATTGTCTTATTAGGCAAAAGACTGCTACCATTACTGTTGAATCTACATTTGTTTAAAAAGAAAGTCTCACTCAACAAGATCTTACTGAGTATGGAGTGTTACAGTGAAGGGCATGTCAAAAATGCCAACCCATTCAGTATAAGCAGTGGGGGCTGTAATTGAGAGAACACTGCATTGTTGTTCTGGCTTTTGAATGCAATATTCAATCAAGTGGTCATAAAGATCCTGTGGCACAATTTCAAAAAGAGCAGGAACTTTTCCCTGCGTCCGTGCCAACATTCCTCCCTCAGTGAACACCAAAAAAGGCAGATTGCCTCTTTGTATGATCCTGCTCTGTACTAAATTCACCTAAAGTTTATTTATTAGTCACAAGTAAGGCTTACATTAACACTGCAATGAAGTTACTGTGAAATTCTCCTAGTCGCCACACTCTGGCACCTGTTCGGGTCAATGCGCCTAACCAGCACGTCTTTCAGATTGTGGGAGGAAACCGGAGCAGCCGGAGGAAACCCGCACAGACACAGGGAGAATGTCTGTTTGGAGTCTGCACAATGACCCAAGCCAGGAATCGAACCCAGGTCCCTGTCGCTGTGAGGCAGCAGTGCTAACCACTGTGCCACCCCTATATTATATTTACCCTATTTCAAAGGTCATTTATTACATATGAAGTGCTCTGGGTTGTCAGAGGATGTGATCGTGTGATGGAGAAATGCAGATTTGTTTCAAACTGTCCGATGAAGCCGCAAGATTCTTTCAGCACGCTTGCAGTACAGTGTCCGCCCCACAATGGAAACACTCCCTGATGGAGCAAAGGATCCTCTCTCTGTGCGCCCTTGTTCAGAAGAATGTTCAGAGCAGCAGGTTGCCATGACAGTTGAACAAATGTTTCCAGGAAACAATCTATCATTAAGTAATCTTAGGATCTAATGCAGAGTGCTCCAGAGCGCCACCTGAAATGCAATCCCTCACATTTCATTTGCATTAATAATCTGCGCTGGTTAGCACTGATTAAACATTCTGATTAAAATATTTTACGACACAGTAATTGCTTCTCTAACCCATTAGTATTTCTTCCATTGCTTTCTATGATCTTTTTGCTGTTCTAGGCAATTACTGTCTCAATTCGCCATTTCATCATCACAATCACTAAATAAATTTGATTTGGCTTGGCATGAATTTACAGTAGCATGTTTTTGATTAACTTGAAAACTGAAGGGTAAAGCATCAGAATCTAAGTTTTAAATTATTTTCCTTTATGGGCCTCCTATCTATTGGAAGAAAAACTGCAGTAAAGCCTGTAAAAATATATTCTTTATATTATAAATTTAAAGTCAATTAACAAACAGCCTATATGACAGCACACAGGAATGGTAGGATCTTTGAAAATTGTGTGCAGGCAAATAACATGATTTAAAGTGCAATTTTAATAAGATGTGGATTGGGAAACATGCACATTTAGCACACTGAAGTGCGTTGAATAACTGAGGATAATGGCAATGATTGAGCCTCTACGTCCTCTCATTTATTCTTTTGATGAGATTGCACAGATTAGCTGCGAATTTGTGGATTGCACTAACACATAACAATGCTAGTCTCTGTACCGATCTCGAGGTCAGAAACTTAGGGGGCAATCTTACCAATCTTATACGAATGAGCGTGAAAACGGGAGAGATTCAGAGATTCTCCAGCCTCCCAGCTGCACGCTTCCCGCCATTGGGAGGTGGTGCGTTTTTTGCTAGCGGCGGGATTCTCTGGTCCCGTTGCTGTCAACGGGAATTCCCATTTATGCACCCCACATTGGTGGGAAGCCCATGGACAGGGGTGTGATGCTGGTGGGACTGGAGAATCCCACCGACATAAATGGCTGGACAATTCCAGCCCTGTTTTTTTGGCGAGGCCCCAAGTGAAATCTTATGGCACTTAATGTAAAAAATGATGCTCAATCTGATTTCTGCCATTAGAGGGAGTGGACAGAGTCTATTCTCACCAGAAAACCAGCTGCTCACACTAGAGTGCGCTATTGCGCATGCGCAGATCTGTGCAACAGGGAGACCTGCCAGGCATCCCTCCCGCAGATATTGCGTGCACCCCCAATCGCTGGATTCCCCAGCCGACCCCCCCCAGCCCGGTCGATTGCCGCCTGAAACCCCCCAACCCTGGCCCAGTTGATCGAACACCATCCTCTCCGGCCCAGTTGATCACAGCCCGAACCCCCCACCCCAGGCCCATCGTTCACCGATTGCAGAGAGCACCATCATGGTCCCACCCCTTGGCACTGCCTGGTACCTGGTGGAGTTCTAGGGTGCCCGGCTGGCACTGCCCAACTGGCACTGCCCCTGATCACCGAGGGGGGCCTCAATGGCCTCCGGACCTACTGGCAAGGCCATCACATCAAGTCCCAGTTGGTGAGGACATTCACCCGCGAGGCTTTTAAGGCAAGTGAACCCAGACGATAGCGGACAATAGCACTAACAATATGGAAATTAGAATTTAAATATTGAAATCACGGCAGAAATCCGGTGCTCGTAAGATCGCGAGATTTTCGCCTCACGCGATCTCTCGCGTGTCCTGCCCATTCACCAGCATGATGAGCCGGTAATATCGCCTCCTTAGACAGAGGGGGGGATTCACCAGCCCTGTTCACCATTAGTGGGATGGTTCGATGGTCAATAAGTGGGGTGTCAGGACCAAAACGGGATCCTCGCTGGGGGACAAACTCATCACAATGCTCCTGGCCTGCCCCACCGGCCCCAATCAGGTTCCCACCCAGAGTGGCTGAGAACCCCAAAACTATTCCAAACTTCTGTTTTAAATGTGGGTTTCACATCCAATACAAACCCTCCTGCCCTTCACTCGCCTCCCCAGCAGCCTCTGCACTGGGTGGACTTTTGTGCTGGTCATGACCAGCATGGACCTGGCACATTGGACCCAGAGAGAGATCGAGGAGGTAAGTCCAGTGCCCGTGTGCTTCTCTGCCACTGTCAGGCTGCAAGAGGGAGGGTCCCCCAAGAGTCTCGGGGGTTGGTTGGGCTCGGGCTAGGGGCAAGGGCTTGATGTCGGCACACTCCCTCGGCATGGCGGTCTCGTGGCTGGACTGCCCCTTCCACCCTAGGAAAACCTGAAGGCTTAAAGTTTTTAGTTTATTTATTAGTGTCACAAGTCAGCTTACATTAACACTGCAATGAAGTTACTGTGAAAATCCCACACTCTGGCGCCTGTTTGGGTACACTGAGGGAGAATTTAGCATGACCAATGCACCTAACCAGCACGTCTTTCAGTTTGTGGGAGGAAACCGGAGCACCCGGAGGAAACCCACGCAGACACGGGGAGAACATGTAGACTCTGCACAGACAGTGACCCAAGCCGGGAATCGAACCCAGGTCCCTGGCGCTGTGAGGCAGCAGTGCTAACCACTGTGCCACTGTGCTGCCTTGGTATGGTGATATCAGGTATCCCTCTGATCAAAGTCTGAATTCTGGCCTGTGAACTGTGAAAGCTTTGAAGCGAGTTATTCACTTTAATTTTCATATTCCCTTGGACACCTGGCAGGCTTCCAAATCCCAACAACACCTCAGTCTGCAGTCTGACTTTCCCTCTTTCAGAAGCTGCAGGTGTGAGAAGACCCCTCCCAGTCCTCTGACTGCCACAGGAGGAGGAATTGTCTTCTCTGCAGCTGCTCACTCAGCCCCATTCTTTTAACACAGCATTTATTTCAAATCTCCGTGTCTTCATGGAAAGCTCAAAGCCTTTGAAATCTCTCAAAACTCTTTGAAAAGCTTCGTTTCCTTTGACTCTCCTTTGATTGACAGCTTAATGGTTTTTATTCAGCACCTCTGACCGCAGGCAGCTGCAGGCAGCTCCAAAGCGGCTAAGCGCTCTCAGGTCCTCCTCTGTGTAAACATTGTGGTTAGGAACAATGTGGGGGAGGAGGGGTACTTGTTACGCATTAAACCCTGAAGGGAAAGATTAACAAATGGAGCTGACTGCATGCTGTCTGAAAATGGTTGGGGGTGGTGGGGGGGGGGGACGCTGAGGGGGGGACTGAGGTTGGGGGGGGGTGCGGAAATCAGGTCGCCCTCATGCTTGTGTGGAGGGAGTGGGGGGATGACTGATTATCTTAGTGGTGTGGGGTGAAGATGCCTCTCTTTGCTGAGGTGTTGGAGGTGCTCTCCTAGTCAGCAGGGGTTATCATTTCCATTGTGGGGGTGGGGGTGGGGGGGTGGGAAGAGGGCCTCTGTCTAAACATAGATATTGGGGCCCCCTTTAAAAGCCGTGCCCTGGTCTCTGAACAGCCGGGCTGGGTGGCGGGAGGGGGGTGCGGGGGGGGGCGGAGCGGGTTTGCACTCCACATAAATTTAAATGGGTAAGGTGGGTAATCCCACCTCACAGCGGCTGTTAACGCCAGTGGGAAACTCTCCGGTATTCTCCCTGGCACGGGCACTTAAAACTGATTTGGGTGAATTGTGCTCAAAGTTTCCTGTGGAGCTCGGTCGAAGCCTCGCTTTATTGGCATTGGGAATTTAATTTCACCCAGGCAACCTGGGTGAGCAAAACAATTCATCTTAAAATGTGAGTGTGTCACTGATGACACTCGTACGAGTCTGTGTACCTGTCCAGATCATTCTTGCTTCAATAAACTGAAAATGATATTAATCCCTTCATGTGGAAATAGACTGCACTCAGAGTGCTGCACTGTCACTGGTGCTATCTTTCCAATGAAATATTAAGACGGGACCCCATCTGATTTCTCAGATGAGAATAAAAGATCCAATAGTATTATTTAAAGAAGAACAGATGAGTTTCCCTGGGGTCCTGGCCAACATTGTTCCTCAATCTGTGAACTGATTATCTGTTCATTGTGATATTGTGGGAGCTAGCTGTTCACATGGCTGTTGTGTTTCCTACATTACCACAGTTACCTATGGTTACATAACTCATGTACAGCAACAGAATAGTATTTATCTCTCCCACTTATCACCCTGACATTACAGCTTGACCTCTCGTTTGCTTATCTAATAGCCACGTAGTACTGACGTAGAACTTTAATGATTCACTGACATCAAGGTCCTTCTCTCAAGGCTCGAATGCTTCCCTCTTTCCATTTTCATAATTACAAATGGACAATGGATGCATTGGTCTCTGTCACCAGTTTCTCAGTAAAATTATTTTTCACACCCAGTGCTAAATATCCCCAAAGGTACAGTTGGACTGGAGCAACCACAGTGACTGTAACAGGAGATCATCATTATTCTACACACAGCTAACCCAATAACTTTCGCAGAACAGTACAGTATTCCGAGTGAAGGAAGGCAGCATTGAAATCCTTGTCATGATCATCCTGAAACTTAATTAATCTCAATGGTACATGTCAAGGCTGCTAAGTGGAGCACTCAGCAATAAGATTAACAGTTAGGCATCTGTTGAGAAGTTATTAGCATTGATAAATGATAAATACAGGGATCCAGAAACATTCGTACAATCCCTCCAGCGTTGGAGGAGGCCATTCGGCCCATCGAGCTTGCACCAACAACAATCCCACCCAGACCCTATCCCAGTTATCCCATGTATGTACCCTGTTAATCCCCCTGATGCCAAGGGACAATTTAGCATAACCGATCCACCTAACCGGCACCTCTTTGGACTGTGGGAGGAAACAGGAGCACCCGGAGGAAACCCACGTAGACACAGGGAGAACGTGCAAACTCTGCACAGACAGTGACCCGAGGCTGGAATTGAACCCTGGTCCCTAGCGCTGTGAGGCAGCAGTGCTAACCACTGTGCCCCCCATGACGTTGTTGTAATTAGAATAATATTTATGGAACGTTGGTTGTGTATGAGAGATGGGAATGTTTTTACAAGATTTTCCATGGAGATGCAGAGACATTCGTTTCTCTATGTTAAATATGACTTTGATGGACAAGCCAATATATTGTTTGGTTCCTTCAAAGGAACATGGAGAGAGTTAAGAAAGACTTCCACTCCAATCATGCTGTGTGAACAATTGCTGCTGGAGGGTCATCAACTTGGTGAAAGACGCTCTCTGGTCCGCCCGAAACTTGCTGATCTTTCAGTGCAAAGATTTGTCCCTGACCGAGTGTTACAGACTGGCACATTCCAAGTTCCAGGACTTCGTGCTGATGGATGCTCTCAAACTTGGGGCAGCCACTGTCAAGGTACAATGGGGAAAGGCCACAGTTTAAAGCATCTCAACCAATGCAGACCGAGGGGCCAGTAACTGTAAAAAAAACCCGGACTGCATAACTGTGTGTTAATCTGTAAAAACAGCACACAGTGAAACGTGACGATTGTATATAGTTTGTTGAAAAACTGAACTCTAATGTCTGTCATGTCTTGGAACGGAGCACTGTAAAATATTGAAGTTAAGGAAATTGTAAATATGACTGTTTTTGCACTGTTTGTAATGATTGGAAATGTCGTTTCTGTTATAGTTTATTTCAGAGTATTCATGAATAAAGTATATTTTTGAAACTATAAAAATAAACTGACAGGCTACTGGAGTTCAGTGACAGTAATCAGGGAAATATTTACACCAAATACAATGAAGAAAATCACTGATTTTCTCCAACTAAATTAAAACAAAACACGGCTCAATTGAAAAGAAAACTGTGCATTGTTTAATAGCACTGAAGTTGCATGTACAGGCTTCATCATTATCTATAGGTCTATGCGACAAATTATTACTTTTCATACCACACTGTTAGTATCCTCTTGAATTTTGTCAAAGAGAGCATTTTCTCTGACAGTACTTTCCAGTGACCACAACCAGCAAGAAGAACAACCCCTGCCAGTATATGGGAACAACACCACCTGCAAGTTATCCTCCAACCCGCACATAACCCTGACTTAGAAATATATCACCATTCCTTCATTGGCACGGGGGGAAAATTCTGGAACTCTCCCTAATAATGGCGACACAGTGGCACAGTGGCAAGCACTGCTACCTCACAGCGCCAGGGATTGGGTTCAATTCCAGCCTTGGGTCACTGTCCGTGTGGAGTTTGCAAGTTAGAACATAACATAGAACATAACATAGAAACCCTACAGTGCAGAAGGAGGCCATTCGGCCCATCGAGTCTGCACCGACCACAATCCCACCCAGGCCCGCCCCCCACATATTTTACCCACTAATCCCTCTAACCTACGCATCTCAGGACTCTAAGGGACAATTTTTAACCTGGCCAATTAACCTAACCCGCACATCTTTGGACTGTGGGAGGAAACCGGAGCACCCGGAGGAAACCCACGCAGACACGAGGAGAATGTGCAAACTCCACACAGACAGTGACCCGAGCCGGGAATCGAACCCGGGACCCTGGAGCTGTGAAGCAGCAGTGCTAACCACTGTGCTACCGTGCCGGTCTCCCTGCATCTGTGTGAGTTTCCTTCAGCTGCTCCAGTTTCCTCTCGCAGTCCAAAAATGTGCAGGTTAGGTGGATTGGTCATGCAAAATTGTCCTTTATTGTCCAAAGTTTTAAAGTTTATTTATTTAGTTTTATTCACTTGTGAGACATGGGTGTCGCTGGCTGGCTAGCATTTATTGCCCATCCCTAGTTGTCCTTGAGAAGGTGGTGGTGAGCTGCCTTCCTGAATTGCTGCATTGTGGGTTGACCCACAATGCCATTAGGGAGGGAATTCCAGGATTTTGACCCAGTGACTGGAAAGGAATGGCAATATATTAGTGTCACAAGTTGGCTTACATTAACACTGCAATGAAGTTACTGTGAAAATCCCCTAGTCACCACATCCCGGCACCTGTTCGGGTACACTGAGGGAGAATTTAGCATGGCCAATGTACCTAACAAGCACGTCTTTCAGTGGGAGGAAATCAGAGCGCCCAGAGGAAACCCACGCGGACACGGGGAGAATGTGCAGACTCCACACAGACAATGACCCAAGTGGGTATTGAACCTGGGTCCCTGGCGCTGTGAGGCAGCAGTGCTAACCATTGTGCCACCAAAGATGTGTAGGTTAGGTGGATTAGACAAGGTAAATGCACGGGTTTATGGGGATAGGGCCGGGGAGGTTGGGTGGGCCTGGGTAGGATGCTCTTTTGGAGAGTCGGTGCAGACTCGATGGGCCAAATGGTCTCCTTCTGCACTGTAGAGATTCGATAGATTAACATGGTGGGAGTAGTTTCAACCTACAGACAGCCATCGATCATCCTTTCCCAGGGAAATTAGGGATGGGCAATAAAATCTGGCCAAGCCAACAACGCCCACATCCCATGAAGGAATAAAAGAAACACTGAGTTCTTTCACTTGATCTGGTGCCATCAAAGCATTTGGCCAGAAACACTCAGTAAATAGATTTAGATTAAGCTGTGCTGTGTAAAGTTCAAATCGTTGTCAACAATTTGGGAATGATGAGACCATGACCATACTTGTTCGGCCCAAAGAATACAGATAGCTTTGCAGAGTTCCCCAAAATAACACTCTTCCTTCTGATTTATCCATAGCTCTTTGGTAGAGGAGCTGTGTTAAGTGCTTGGCACTGTATAACTACGAACACACAATACATTGTGGACTACTTGAAATGGATTCTATTTTTGGAAATACTGAAACAAGGGGGGAGCGATTCTCCTAAAAGTGCTGAATTGGTGGAAAAACTGTTCTAGATCACGACTGTTTTGTCAGTGCAGCTTCACACCCGAATCTCCGCACTCTGTGCACTGCAGAGGTCACAATCGGGAATCTCATTAAAAACCTGGGGGGGGGGGGGGGGGGGTGCGCCTATTCGCGCCGGAGTCTGACAGTTCCGGAACTCTGCGCATGCGCAGTGGCCCCGATCTGCCAGTCTCCCCATTTGCTGGCCAACTCGATCACTGGCCAGCCCGGGACCCCCGCAGTGCTGCCCCTCCAACCTACCCCACGGCCCGATCGCAGCCCCCACAACAATTCCCGTGCCAGCTCCGACCCCCTCCCACCTCGGAGCACCCCGATGCCCCCTGCACCCAACAATGCCGATCCCTCCACCCCCTTTGCCCCAGCAGAGCCCCCCCCCCACTGACCTGTCCCCCCCCCCGCCCCCACCCCTGCAGACTACCCCCCTCCCCCAGCCCACCCCAATCATTGGCCTCCCTCCAGCCCAGACTGATCCCCATGCAGAGTGGCAGCGGGACACCCCCACCGATCACCCCTAGGCCCTGCCCACAATGGGCCCCACCCCCGGCATTGCCCACTGCCCGATGGGGAGTGCCGGGGTGCCCCCTGGGCATGGGCACTTTGCCCCTCAGGCAATGCCAGGGGGCACAGGCTGGCACTGCCAGGGTGCCCATGGCCAGGGGGAACGGCACCCCTGCCACCCGACCTGCTGGGGGTCCCCGATTGCAGGCCCTTCATTCCGGCGGGTTCTCCCACTAGTTCCCCAAACGTGGGGAGCTAGTCTAAACCCCGTCGGAATGAAGTACTCGTGGCGGAGTGGGAGATTCGATCGGGACCAGTAAGTTCCCGATAATGACCTGCTAAACATATTTAAACTACATTAAAAAAAGATTCAAATGACTTACCTGTCCTCCCGCCGGTTTCCAGCATGGTCTGGATTCGACTGCTCTCCGACTCTGGGAGATGCGCATGCGTTCCCGGCGCATGCACAAATTCCGGAAAAAGACCGACGACGCACATCTCCCAGCCCGCCCCGCCAGGAAAGTTGCGGGTCGCGATTGGAGAATCGCCCCCAAGATTTCTGTAAGCAACGTGTAAACAGTGTCAAAAGAATAGAATTTATTTTATTAATAATTTCACAAGTGTAATGTGTGGAACTCAGGCTTTGAAACCTCAAGGAAAGAGCTATTAAAACATGGTGTTTTCATTTTCAGTCTATATGGGTGGCCGCTGCAATTGTATCACCTACATGATGGTGTCAGCAAGAGGCCTTGAAACCTGTCGATGGTCGGGCTTCATCTGCACTCCATCGCTGAGCCACCAGTACGTTGCAAGCATTGATAGATAGCTCACCACCTTGGGGGCGATTGTTGCTTTGTGGTAAGAGGTCGAGAAGGTAATCAAACAGAATAGGGACGTGCAGCAAGAGATCAAAAGGGAGGGTTGAGCAGAGCTAGGAGAAACATGACTGAGAGGATTGTTGAAGAGAGATTGGCAGCAAGCCACAACTCATCTTGCTGCCCAAAAAGAGTCAGATAAATCAAGTTTTATTCTTGCCAGAGTTGCTTCCAACGATCCCTTTAAAGGATGTTGGTTCTGGCCATTTATAGAGAATAATATGTTTATTATACGTGATTTTGTTGGAGTGTTAGATTGATTAGAACTTTACAATGATTGGGGCAGCACAGTGGCACAGTGGTTAGCACTGCTGCCTCACAGCACCAGGGACCCAGGTTCGATTCCCAGCTTGGGTCACTGTCTGTGTGGAGTTTGCACATTCTCCTCGTGTCTGCGTGGGTTTCCTCTGGGTGCTCTGGTTTCCTCCCACAGTTAAAAGATGTGCGGGTTAGGTTGATTGGCCATGCTAAATTCCCCCTTAGTGTCAGGGGGACTAGCTAGGGTAAATGCATGGGTTATGGGGATAGGGCCTGGGTGGGTTTGTGGCTAGTGCAGACTCGATGGGCTGAATGGCCTCCTTCTGCACTATAGGATTCTATGATTCTATGACATGGAGTAGTTCAGGTGAATAGCATTTGAAAGAAAGATAGTTGAGCACATGAGGCAGAAAGCTGATGGGTTAGGTTAAATGGAGTGATTGGGAATCGTGTGGAGAATAAACACTGGCATAGGCCAGTTAGGCTGAATGTGGTGTGGTACACCCAGCCTACACTTTACTGCACCAAAATGGTATTTGGGTTCCTCAAGTCTCACAGAACCCAAAAGCGTATTAAAAATGAGGCTCCTCATCGCTTCTCGGCCTTTTGGCTAAGATCAAGTGTAGTATCGACATGCTGTCATTGGTTGAAGTCATTAGCTTACATTTTAGCTTCATTTGAAGCTATTTTTAAAAGCGGCATCTCGGCCTTTTGGCTAAGATGCAAATGAGATCAAACCTTGGAAGAGGTGCAATGCCTACTCCAATCAGTTTGGATCATGTAGATCAAGCCCAAGACAGGAGGCGAGAGCCCTGTTTCGTCAGCTTGGATCGGGAATGTCTCACTTGTTGAGACTCTGAATTGGACTTGATTTGATTGAATTGGATTTTAAAAAGAATTAGGCTCCTCTCAGCCTTTTTTTTGGCTAAGATCAAGTGTAGTTTTGGCATCCTGCATTTGGTTGAAGTCAATGAGGTTACACTGAGGCTTCATTTGAAGCAATTTTTTAAAGTGGCATCTAGGTCTTTTGGGTGAGATGCAAATGAGATCAAGGCTTGAAGAAGGTGCAATGCCTACTCCAATCAGCTTGGATCATGTAGATCAAGCCCAAGACAGGAGGTGAGAGCCCTGTCTTGTCAGCTTGGATCGGGAATGTCTCACTTGATGAGACTCTGAATTGAACTTTGATTGGATTGAATTGGATATTAACAAAAAAAAAATGAGGTTCTTAGCACTTTGAGGAGATCACTGGACATCTAAATTGAGGCCTGTCAAAAATAGCAGCAGGCAGTTTGCAAAAGGTTTATTTTTGCCATTTTGTAAAACAAGAAGCCTTTAATCAGAATATGTATATAATCCATTCTCCACCAACACTAAGTCAGCTCTGTATCAGTGGAACTAAATTAATGAGTAGATTGGGGTGAGACTGAGGGGTGAAAGGATGTAAGAATTTTGTACTCATTTCTGTACATTAAATACGAGCACTTTTGAAAATCCACACTTAACTAACACAATACAGCAATGTACACACCTATATCTTTCACTTGCCCCCAAGGTTTAGACTGATTAGGAATTGAAAGAAAACTAGTTTGTTAAACTCACGAATCAAAGCAGGTCAATTTTGTTTTTCTTTTAATTGATTTAGATATTTTACTTATGATTATGGAAATAGCCTAAAATAGATTTGAAAAGATCTCACAGTGCTTACGCAGAAAATCTTAAGAGAGATCACAGAAATCACAGAAACCCTACAGTGCAGAAGGAGGCCATTCGGCCCATCGAGTCTGCACCGACCACAATCCCACCCAGGCCCTACCCCGACATATTTACCCGCTAATCTACACATCTCAGGACTCTAAGGGGCAATTTTTAACCTGGCCAATCAACCTAACCCGCACATCTTTGGACTGTGGGAGGAAACCGGAGCACCCGGAGGAAACCCACGCAGACACGAGGAGAATGTGCAAACCCCACACAGACAGTGACCCGAGCTGGGAATCGAACCCGGGACCCTGGAGCTGTGAAGCAGCAGTGCTAACCACTGTGCCACCCCAGAGAATTGGACTAAGATACAAACACCGGTCATTTCTCGGGTGGCAGTTAGTGTGACAATGTAATGCAAAGGCAGTGAACTCGCCTTATGAAACTCTGTCAGGCTGTGATACTGATCTGAAATCATTTTCTGCAGAGTGCAAGGTTCAGCCAGACCTCAGTTATACAGTCAGATTTATTGTGCTACAGACTGCAATACCCAAACAGGCCAAACAAAGCACATGTGCAAATCTTGGCATCAGGGCAGTCCATTCTGATCTTATGAGTCCAAAAGCTGCAATAGCTCCTTGATCTTAGCATTAGAACAACTCCTAACTACGTTTAAATGGTTTTAGATGTTCCAATGTGCAAATGTGCAAACTCCACTTGGCATTTTTAAAATTGAAACCACAAACCGGTGGGAGGTACAGTTGGTGTGGGTGGCTCACTGGTTGATTTAATCAGCCCACCAGTCAGGACAGCAACCTGAACCTGGTGTGATACTATTCCCATTTTTTTGCTGACACGAACCTCAGACTTTGCATAAATATAAAACTGCAACATTTTGGAAGGGACAGAATTCTCACGGTTTGATAAATCAATCTCCGTTTAGCTCTCAATGGCAACAATGGCCCTCCAGTATCTCGTCAATGTGCCGGTATTTAAGTGTGAGCTTGAATAGCTAATGGCCCATTTATTTAACTGGGAAGCAAGCACAACCAAACCCAACTGTATCAGGAAAAGTAGCTTAAGAATCTGTCCTTTTAAATCTTTTGTTCACTTCCCTCCTGAAGAAAGTGCCCTGCAGTTTGTAAAGTGCACTGGGATGTCCCGAGACCACGTGAGGCTCAGTAAAAATGCAAAGGGCCCTGTCGCCCCCGCCCCCCCCCCCCCCCCCGCCCCCGAAGCACAGATGTGTTTATATGTTCATACCTGCACATGTTATCTTGCGCTTTCTCCTCAGGCTGAAATAAGATTTAGGTGTGGTTCTTAACATCCTTAGATTTTTCTTCTTGTACCAGATCTGAGTTTCAGAAATTAAAAGTCTTTTCCCAAATTTCATTGTGACACAGAATTACAGGCAACAGTAGAGTAACACTGACTGAGAAATCTGTTCACAAGAACATAGAAGCCCTACAGTGAAGAAGGAGGCCATTTGGCCCATCGAGTCTGCACCGACCACAATCCCACCCAGGCGCTACCCCCATAACCCCATGCATTTACCCTAGCTAGTCCCCCTGACACTATGGGCAATTTAGCATGGCCAATCCACCTAACCTGCACATCTTTGGACTGTGGGAGGAAACCAGAGCACCCGGAGGAAACCCACGCAGACACGGGGAGAATGTGCAGACTCCACACGGATAATGATCCAAGTCAGGAATTGAACCAGGGTCCCTGGTGCTATGAGGCAGTAGTGCTAACCACTGTGCCACCGTGCTACAAGGTTTGTCACTATGCATCTTTTTGGTGCAAGGATTATAAAGGTTTACGTTGCTATCACATCAGTCAACTAAGGGTAGCCCCAGAATTCAAGGTTATGACAAATATAATTAATCCTCAAGGTATTCTTGAGACCTGTTTATGTGGTCTCATGACCCAGTGATATTCAAATCATAGATGCATAGAATGGTTACAGCACAGGAAGAGGTCATTCAGCCCATCGTGTGTGTGCCGGCTCTCTGCAAGAGCAATTCGCCTAGTGCCTGTAATAATTCAGCCAAAGGCCAATTTCCTATCATCAACATCCTTTATTTTGCACCAAAGGAACAGGCAGTGACTGCTCCTTACAATCAGATAGTCTCCACCTCAGGACCTTCAGTGATGGTCTGGGTAGATTAACAGGTTTAAACGCCCCCGCTAACTGCCTCCCTTTGAGTGAGTTTCAGCTCACTCAATAAGGCAGCTCATACTCCACGGAGCCCAGAGGAGATCCCTCGTGGCCTACATGGCCATCATAATATCCCTCCCCCTTTAGGGCTGCGTCTCTCCCAGCATCCCTACTGTAAGGACATCCTTTCCTTCACTTGGTGCTCAGTTGGAGATCGATGGCAGGGCTGGGGCAGGTGGCATAAATTGAACAGGGGACCTGAGTTTCTGGAGGGAGCGTCACAGGGTTAACGATGCAGGTTCCTCCTCAGGTTTTGCTTCAGTCTGGAAGCCTGTTCCTTCAGCCTCCATCTCTGAGTCCGTACCTTCATTATCCGGAGGGGCCAACGCAGCTTCAAGCCAAGGGCTGGCACTGGCAGTGTCTATCTCCATGGCCGGTGGTGGGGGTGGTTCGGGCAGGTTCTGAAATGGTCTAAGTGCTGCTTTAGGATTGGAGGCAGGGCCTGGATAGCCCAAAGATGGGGCTGGAGAATGAAAAGTGAAGAGGAGATGTCCAGGCATCAGTCCTTGTTCAATTAAATAAAGGCACGGAGGAACAACTGTTTGCTGGTGCATTCTCAATGGTAACATCTCAACCAACCAGAGTTGACTTGCCTTCTTTTGAATTTAAACAAAAGCTTGGCGGATGACTGTTCCCTGGTGTTTTCTCCATATCAACGCCTCGACCAGAGTCTGCTTAGCGACCAAGTAGCAACTAGTTTCTCACACTCTATCAATTGATGTTCCTTTTGAGGTCTTCAGGGGGGTGATCTTATCTTCTCATCTCATTGGTCAATGGACGGGCGAGCCGGTAAGATCGCGAGAGAGGCTATACAAATGCACACATTTCTTTCTTTATTAAAGTTGATCTGTAAATGAAAGTTGTTGTTGATGTCAAAGAAACTGAAACCCATCTTCTCCGCAGTAGCATTCCTGGCAAGCTCCGTCACCACCACCAATTCATAATGTCTTGGCGTAAAATTGAAATGATTTAGGCGATTTTTTTACTTAAATAACTTACTGACTCATAAGCTGCTCTGCGAATGTGCAGTGAACAAAATGCTGAAAGTAATTAAGGTTTTAATGTGTATCCAAACACAAAGAGTTGCTTCACATCATTAGTCACCAAAGTGCTATCCCACAGTGTCTTTATAAAGGAAGATTTACTCATCCTCTATAAGCTGCTCTCTCAGTAGTGTCTGGGAGCTGGTAGTAAACTGCTGTGGTTGATGTAGAAACTCTTCAGAAAGCGCATGAGCAATGATTGACAGCTGCACAAGCCCTTGAGAGCATCATGTAGGGTTTTGATGAGGGGGCGGCAAGAAGGCAGACATTCTCTCACCCTGTCCTATTGCACCAGCAAACCTTCTGGGACTATGTCGTAACACTCCCCCTGATTTGAGCAGGAGCAGGCTGCAGGGAACACGTTATAAGCAAAGGAAGATGGTCGTGGTTGTTGGAAGCCAATCACCACAGCCATACGTCACAGCAGGAGTTCCTCAGCGTCGTATCTGAGACGCAACCATTTTCGGTTGCTTCCCTCTGACGCAAGATCAGAAGTGGGAATGTTCATTGATCAATGCACGGTGTTCAGTCCCATTCACAATTCCTCAAGTACTGAAGCAGTCCACGTGCACATGTTATAAGACCTGGACGACATTCAGGCTGATAAGTGACAAATAAGTTTCATGTCACGCAAGTCAGATGGGCAGTGAAGTGAAAAATGGAATTCAATCCACAGAAATGTGAGGAAATGCATTTGCAACAACCCTGGGGTGTACAAAATAAATGGGAGGACACTGAGTAGTGTGGAGGGATAGAGCAACCTTGGGGTGTATGTCCATAAGTCCTTAAAATGACAGGTTGATAACGTGGTTAACAAGGCAAATGACATCCACACGTGTGCCAGGAAATGACCATCTCCAACAAGAGAAAATTTAATTATCTCCACGTGACACTTAGTGACATTACAATCGCTGGATCCCCCACAATCAAGATCCTGGGGGTTACCATTGACCAGAAACTGAAACTGGACCAGCTACATAAATACTGTGGCTGCAAAAACAGGTCAGAGGCTGGGAATTCCACAGTGTTTGAATTTTAAGTTTATTTATTAGTGGCACATACCCCATGAACGAGAGGAAAATGTGGTCCACCAGTTTGTCAATTGGCAGCACTGGTCTCTCCAAGGTGGAGCAAGTGTTGAAGCCCAGTGTTTGGGTGGCAGAACTCTTGAGTTTCCATCACAGCTTCCAACAGCAGGGGAACAGGCACCCAGTTTGATAGCCCAGTTACAGTAATGCTGGAGCTGAACATTCACTCCAAAACAGACTGTAGAGAGGAACTGCACCAATCCTGTCACTGGATTCCTCCACACATTCAGACACAGTCCTCAGGCTTTTTAGCTGTCCTTTACAAACCTAATTGAATCACTGCTCTGCCTCAAACATTATGCTTCACATTGCATTGCCCCACCCCCAAGCACCACGGGGAGGTGGGGGGTGGGGGGGGGGGGGGTCCACATGACTCCCATACAGGAGGGCTAATAGAGGATATCACCTTCTGGTAGGTTGCTTCTTGCTGCTTCTACTGTGAGTGCCCGCTCCTGCTGTGTGTTTCAGAAGGTGCAAGCCCCTCTAATACTCACTATCTGTCCCACTCAGCTGCCAATCTCTGTACTGGTGCTCAGGAGCAATGGAATGCCTGATGATCCTTTCTGCAGGAAGGCTGCCCTCTTCGAGGGTGTCTTCTGGCAGAGTTTCTCAGGGGAGGTTCTTGCTGCTGAGAAAAGACCTGGAGAAAGATGAAAGGGACAAGTTTGCAGGTGCCAATGAGAGGCTCTCACCTGTACATGAAAGGCTTGAGCTTAATGGCTGAGTTATTGAAGTTAGCTATTGGTGCAGTTGCTTGTGGTGTACACAGGGGTGCAAGTGATAAGCCTTTACCCTGCTCCATGGAGATGCCAGCCTTGCCATCTACAACTCTGTGCCACTTATTCCCAGTGCTTCCTGGGCGAGGGCAGCTGGCCAGCTGCTCCAGCCCTGGTGAAGGAGAGGATTGTGAATAGTTACAGAGAAGGGGGTAGGTGCACATGTATGGGAATGTCACACGTGGTGCCTGAGCTGAGAGCGGGGAGGAAGGAGGTGTTGGGGCGGCACAGGGATATTGACTGAGCACTAAGTGGCTTGAGTGGGAATGGGGAGGGGGTCACGGGAGGAGGTGCAGACAGTGCAATTACAGCAAGTGAGGGGAGCAAAGTGTTAGTGAAGGCAGCATTGACAGGGATGTTAGGAGTGAACATCTCGTAATCTTGTGCGCTCTTGTGATCGATGGTGAGAGAAGGAATCATTGAGTCACGGCTCTGAAGGCTGGAGATAGGAAAGGAAGAAAGAATCAGTGACCTGAAGCAGTGTAAGACGTTGGGAGAAAGGGAGCTGCACGCATTGTGGTCAGGAAACGTGGATTGGCATATTAGCGTCAACATGATTGGCAACCAGCCCTCCAATCACATTTTAATCAAAGCCGACAGTTTCATCATTAACATCTCCAGATGCATCACGCAGCTCCAACACCAATGCAGCCATTTTGCTTTCAGTTAAAGTCAACCCCGACAGGTCAATGGAAGTCATCATCAAATCGTACAACACCCTTGGTCAGGCAGGGGTTGCGTCTTATAGCCACAAGTTGGCCAGGCTGCCCCTCTGCACAAAAATAAAATGAGATGTGATGAGATGAAGTAGCACGGTGGCACAGTGGTTAGCATTTCTGCTTCACCGCGCCAGGGACCCGGTTCAATTCCGGCCTTGGGTGACTGTCTGAGTGGAGTTTGCACGTTCTCCCTGTGTCTGCGTGGGGCTGCTCCAGTTCCCTCCCACACTTCAAAAGCGTGCAGGATAGGTGGATTGGCCATGCTAAATTATCCCTTAGTGTTATGGGGATTTGCAGAGTAAATCCATGAGGTATGGGGGTAAGGTCTGGGTGGGATTGTTGTCATTGCAGGCACAATGGGCTGAATGGCCTCCTTCTGCACTGTAGGTATTCTATGACAGTAAGAAGTCTCACAACACCAGGTTAAAGTCCAACAGGTTTATTTGGTAGCAAATACCATAAGCTTTCGGAGCTTGCTGCTCCTTCGTCAGATGGAGTGGTCTCTGTTCTCCAACAGTGCACAGACACAGAAATCAAGTTACAGAATACTGATTAGAATGCAAATCTCTACAGCCAGCCAGGTCTTAAAAGGTACAGATAATGTGGTTGGAGGGAACATTAAACACAGGTTAAAGAGATGTGTATTGTCTCCAGACAGAACAGCTGGTGAGATTATGCAAGACCAGGGGCAAGCTGTGGGGGTTACTGATAATGTGACATAAATCCAACATCCCGGTTTAGGCCGTCCTCATGTGAGTGGAACTTGGCTATCGGTTTCTGCTCAGCGACTCTGCATTGTCGTGTGTCGTGAAGGCCGCCTTGGAGAACGCTTACCTGAAGATCTAAGGCTGAATGCCCGTGACTGCTGAAGTGCTCCCCCACAGGAAGAGAACAGTCTTGCCTGGTGATTGTCGAGCGGTGTTCATTCATCCGTTGTCGTAGCGTCTGCATGGTTTCCCCAATGTACCATGCCTCGGGACATCCTTTCCTGCAGCGTATCAGGTAGACAACGTTGGCCGAGTTGCAAGAGTAGGTACCGTGTACCTGGTAGATGGTGTTCTCACGTGAGATGATGGCATCCGTGTCGATGATCCGGCACGTCTTGCAGAGGTTGCTGTGGCAGGGTTGTGTGGTGTCATGGTCACTGTTCTCCTGAAGGCTGGCTAGTTTGCTGCGGACAATGGTCTGTTTGAGGTTGTGTGGTTGTTTGAAGGCAAGAAGTGGGGGTGTGGGGATGGCCTTGGCAAGATGTTCGTCTTCATCAATGACATGTTGAAGGCTCCGGAGGAGATGCCGTAGCTTCTCCGCTCCAGGGAAGTACTGGACGACGAAGGGTACTCTGTCCACCGTGTCCCGTGTTTGTCTTCTGAGGAGGTCGGTGCGGTTTTTCGCTGTGGCGCGTCGGAACTGTTGATCGATGAGTTGAGCGCCATATCCTGTTCTTATGAGGGCATCTTTCAGCGTCTGGAGGTGTCTGTTGCGATCCTCCTCATCTGAGCAGATCCTGTGTATTCGGAGGGCTTGTCCATAGGGGATGGCTTCTTTAACGTGTTTAGGGTGGAAGCTGGAGAAGTGGAGCATCATGAGGTTATCCGTGGGCTTGCGGTATAGTGAGGTGCTGAGGCGACCATCCTTAATGGAGATGCGTGTGTCCAAGAATGCAACCGATTCCAGAGAGTAGTCCATGGTGAGTCTGATGGTGGGATGGAACTTGTTGATGTCATCATATAGTTGTTTCAGTGATTGCTCACCATGACTCCAAAGGAAGAAAATGTCATCGATGTATCTAGTGTATAGCATCGGTTGAAGGTCCTGTGCGGTGAAGAAGTCTTGTTCGAACCTGTGCATGAAGATGTTGGCATATTGAGGTGCGAATTTTGTCCCCATGGCTGTTCCGTGTGTCTGGATGAAGAACTGGTTGTTGAAGGTGATGCTATTGTGGTCCAGGATGAAGCGGATGAGTTGTAAAATTGCATCTGGAAACTGGCAGTTGACGGCATTGAGTACTGAGGCCGTTGCAGCAATGCCATCATCGTTGGGGATGCTGGTGTAGAGTGCCGAGACATCCATTGTGACGAGGAGTGCTCCTGGTTCAACTGCTCCATGTGTGTTGAGTTTCTGTAGGAAGTCCGTAGTGTCGCGACAAAAGCTGGGGGTTCTTTGTACAATGGGTTTCAAGATGCCCTCGACATAGCCGGAGAGGTTCGCGCACAGGGTTCCATTTCCTGAAACGATGGGACGGCCGGGTGTGTTTGCCTTGTGTATTTTTGGGAGGCAGTAGAGATCTCCAACGCGTGGAGTACGTGGGATGAGAGCACGGAGGGTGCTCTGAAGGTCCGGATCAAAGGTTTTGATCAGAGTGTTGAGTTGACGGGTGTGTTCTTTGGTTGGATCTGTGGGTAACTGTCTGTAGTGTTCCTCGTTGTTCAGTTGTCGGTACACTTCTTTGCAATATTCTATGACACAGGTCAGCAATGCAACGTCATTATGCCAGTTCCCGAAATTAGGAAAGTTGAGCAGGTATGGGAATCAGAACCCTGGCATTTTGAAATGATTAGTAAACGAGCCTTTGAGCTGGTTAGCAACCTGACTGTCTGTAACATTTCCCCGCTTACTGCATTTTTCAGGTGTTGGATATGAAACGGAGTTTGGGAGTGGTTTACAGTGATTTTGATAAAGCAGCGTAAAGGTTGCAGGGAAGAGCAGCCACTGAGACCACAGCTGAATGTAGCAGCAGATTCTCCTGCTGAAGGTGACAGTGCCTCAAAGCTTTTCTTTAAACTCAATGTTTCACCTTTCTGGAGCCTGCCATAAGAAATAAAGAAAGATTGAAAGAGCATTTGGGCCTTTAGCTCTGACCAACATCCTGTTAACAGCATAACCCACCCCTCTGTCACATGACATCCCAGTCTAGACCCCCAATGGGGTGCGGAGCCCACCTTTACACCTTTAATTGGCTGCCTTCCCAATGGACAGCAATAGATTGGCCATCGAGGCTTAATTCGGCAAGCTGAGACAGCGGGAGCAGGTGGCCCTCTGACATTAGGGGAGGCGATGGCCAAGTGGTATTATTGCTGGACTATTAATCCAGAAACTCAGCTAATGTGCTGGGGATCCGGGTTTGAATCCCGCCGTGGCAGATGGTGGAATTTGAATTCAATAATAAAAAATCTGGAATTAAGAATCTAATGATGTCCATGAAACCATTGTCGATTGTCGGAAAAACCCATCTGGTTCACTAATGTCCTTTAGGGAAGGAAATCTTACCTGGTCTGGCCTACATATGACTCCAGAGCCATGGCAATGCGGTTGACTCTCAACTGCCCTTTGAACAAGGGCAACTAAGGACAGGCAATAAATGCTGACCAGCCAGCGACGCTCATGTCCCATGACTGAAAATGTTTTTTAAAAATCCTGTTACGAAAAATGTAAAATCCAGCCCCGTGCTGTCCTGTTCTAGTTACTGGGACAGATCAAGGCCATGAGGCTGATATCTGGTTCCGGATCCTCTCCTTTCCTTCTCCCCCTATGTACTCCATGAACGGTATGCTTTGTCTGTGTAGCGTGCAAGAAACAATACTTTTCACTGCATACCAATACATGTGACAACAATAAATCAAATCAAATCAGAGCAGAAACTGGAGAAACTGCCTTTGCAGTTTGCGAAGGAAGTGTCTGAGTCATGATATGAAATAATTGGGCATGTGTCATGGTTTGGAAATTTTGAGTATTTTGTTCCCTCGTAGGAAAGATTTAGAGTGATTCATGGTTAAGTTGTGCTTTTTAAAACAAAGCAGACTTTCACAGGTTTAAGAACTGCAGTCTGAGAAAGGGAGAGAAGTTTGAGGCAATTGTAGGTTTCCACAATGATTAGGAATGACAAACTATTTGTTATCTTATCTCGAATTACCTAGAAAACAAATCACAGCTATATAAATCAGGTTGAATACATTCATGTGACTAGCGTGAGGTATCTGGGGCGTAGTTTGTTTGACAGATATATCAGTGAATCATAGAATACTTCTGTCTCTGTAACATCGTTTTACTCACCTCACCTTTACCTCATTCATCTGTTCTGAAACCCTCAACCGTGACTTATTAAAAATTTCATTTATGGGATGAGGGCGTCGCTGGCTGGACAGCATTTATTGCCCATCCCAAGTTTCCCTTGAACTGAGTGGCTTGCTTGGTCATTTCAGAGGGTATTTGAGAGTCAACAACATTGCTGTGGGTCTGGAGTCACATGTAGGCCAGACCAGGTAAGGATCTTAGAATCTTAGAAACCCTACAGCACAGAAAGAGGCCATTCAGCCCATCGAGTCTGCACCGACCACAATCCCATCCAGGCCCTACCCCACATCCCTACATATTTACCCACTAATCCCTCTAACCTACGCATCCCAGGACACTATGGGCAATTTTTTTTAGCATGGCCAATCAACCTAACCCGCACATCTTTGGACTGTGGGAGGAAACCGGAGCACCCGGAGGAAACCCAAGCAGACACGAGGAGAATGTGCAAACTCCACACAGACAGTGACCCAAGCCGGGAATCGAACCCAGGTCCCTGGAGCTATGAAGCAGCAGTGCTAACCACTGTGCTACCGTGCCGCCGATGGCAAGTTTCCTTCCATTAAGGACATCAGTGAACCCGAGTGTTTTTACGGCAATTGACAATGGTTTCAGGATCATCGTTAGACTTTTAATTCCAGATTTTTACTGAATTCAAATTGCACCATCTGCGGTGGTGGGATTCGAACCTGTGTCCTGCTGCATTACTGAGTCACTGTATTACTAGTTCAGTGACAATAGCACTATGCCACCAACACCACCCCCCCCCACCCCCCCCCCCCCCCGAGTAGAGACTTGACCAATGTCACCTCTAAGATATGTGGATGTGTGGCCACACAACAGTCTAGAATGTGCCAAGCAGAGATCACGCACAAGCAACATTCCCTTTAAGATAGGCCCATTCACGTCATTCCTAAATGGAACACTCAGTGTAACAAACCAGCTACAACCAGCAAGAAGAAGTTTGAGGAGTAATTGGACTTGTGTTCCAACTCTGTCTGATTGTACCTCCTACATACATTTCAACTTATCCAAAATTCCCGTATCTTGGCTTCCATCGAGTCCCCTTTATCTGTCATTGACCTTTGGTTGCTGGTCCATCAGTTGTGAAATTCTCACCTGAATTTTCAAAACATTCCATGGCCTCCCTTTCTCAATAACCTGCGACCTTCCCGAAGATCGGCACTCCTCCAATTCTGGCCTCTTGATGATGTATGATTTTTATCACTCCATGAAGCATGAAACACCACCTGCCAACTGAGCCCGGCCACCGTTCCGGCTGCCGACCCCTCACACACACAGACCTCTCGACCTCTCTACTTTGCTTTTTTCCTCCATAACATTTAAAACCTAGCACTGACCAGGAACTTGGCAATTTGTTCCAATATCTCCTTTTGTGGATGCAATGTCAAATTTTGTTTGCTAACACACCTGTGAAGTATTTGCGATGTTTCCCTATGTTATAAAGTGTACATGAATGCCAGTTGTTGTTGTTTGTAACAGTTAGCAGTCCATGTCCAAATTCAGCAAGACCTGGACTTGAGCTGACGAATCGCCATCACCATTCACGCCACACAAGTGCCAGGCAATGGCCATCTCCAACGAATAGAGATTCTAACCACCGACCTTTTTGGGCCTCGGTGTCTGATTTTTCGCTCAGAGTATGCACCTGGCTTTGTTTTACTGAGGCACATCTGCCCCATGTACCTCGTGGTGATTTGTCAGGAAATGTCTAACTGACCTTTGACACTTGCTGATGCGTTCTGGAGCATCTCTGGTTTTCAATTGTCTGAGCTTGAATCTTGCAAAAGCCTGTCTCCGGGCAGAATTGCCTCCGTGTGTTTGGACTGAGCAAACCTTGCTTTTTGGCTAATTTCTGTGCCCTGTTTTTCATTTCAGCTGCTGTGCTTGTATTGGCAGCAGGGTGACAAAGTGGTTAGCACTGCTGCCTCACAGCATCAGGGACCTGGGTTCGATTCCCGGCTTGGGTCACTGTCTTGTGGAGTTTGCACATTCTCCCCGTGTCTGTGTGGGTTTCCTCCCACATATTGAATTGTAAGGAGAGGCTGGATAGACTGGGACTTTTTTCTCTGGAGCGTAGGAGGCTGAGGGGTGATCTTATAGAGGTCTATAAAATAATGAGGGGCACAGATCAGTGAGATAGTCAATATCTTTTACCAAAGGTAGGGGAGTCTAAAACTAGAGGGCGTAGGTTTAAGGTGAGAGGGGAGAGATACAAAAGTGTCCAGAGGGGCAATTTTTTCACAGAGGGTGGTGAGTATCTGGAACAAGCTGCCAGAGGTAGTGGTAGAGACAGGTACAATTTTGTCTTTTAAAAAGCATTCAGATAGTGATGCACGTTATCACACACGAGGCTTGATGCTCAGGAAATAAAGGCTTTTATTGGCTGTAACAAGGCAGCTACTAATTATATACACGATCCCAGACTGAGGGGTCCCAGACAGAGCAGAGACCTTTATACCTCTCCCAGGAGGCGGAGCCCGACTGGGATGTATCACAATAACTATAATACAAGGTGTAACAACCCAACCCTAACCCCAACAGCAACATATATACATACTTGTAGTACTGGCCAGACCCTGGCTCAGTACTATCTAGTGGGAACCAATGATGGTTCACCACAGATAGTTACATGGGCACGATGGGTATAGAGGGATATGGGCCAAATGCGGGCAATTGGGATTAGCTCAGGGGTTTTTAAAAAAAATGGGCGGCATGGACAAGTTGGGCCGAAGGGCCTGTTTCCATGCTGTAAACCTCTATGACTCTATGACTCTATGACCCTTGACATTCAATGACATTACTATCACTGAATCCTCCACTATCAATATCCAGGGGGTTACCGCTGACATGAAACTGAACTGGACTCAATTACAGACCTCACTCAGCTCAAGCCCAGAGCCAATCAGAGTCTGGTTGGCCAGGAAACAATAAGTGAGCTTGTTAACAGGACTGCCTGGCGTACCTTTAAATTCAGTTCATTATTCTCAAAGATGTTTCTGCAGTTACTTGGATTGAAAGGAGCAGGCCTGGGTATGATGCTCTGTCAGAGAGTTGGTGCAGACTTGATGGGCCGAATGGCCTCCTTCTGAACGACAGGGATTCTATTCTAAAGGAGGGGAGGGAGGTGGAGAAACAGAGGAATTTATTGGGAATTCTTGAAGATGGGGTTAAAGCAACTGAAAGTAACACTGTCACTGTGGGATGGAAGAGGTGGGGAGATGCACAACTGATCGCAGCTGGAGGAACTCCAGGTTCAAGGAGGGGTTGTGGGGTTTAGCACAGGTTACAGATAGAGAGGGATGGAGCCATGAAGCAATTGAAACACAAAGAGTGTTTTCCCAGAAGTGGGTGTGTGCTGCACATACAATTCTGCCCCAAGCACCACATGATCTTCACGCTACAACTTATAAGCATGAGTCAGGTGTACAGCCAGAACACCCTGTGTTATTCATTGGCTGCACACTTGTTTGGGAAGCCAGATATCAAGTGTATCTAATGCACCTTAAAGGCAACCAACACCTCTTAAAGGGGAACGACACCATCATGTCTGCAGACAATAGGGCGGCATTACTGAATAGAGAAATGGCAGCAACAAGGACTGGTGGGCACCAATGCTTTCCAGTGTTGCTTTGACGACCCTGGTGCAGGTTATGGGGAAAAGGGGAGGGTCCTTTCCTCCTAAACATCAGCCTCCAGGTTCCCCACCAATAGGAGGAGATGACAGAGATGGTCAATAACAGGAGCTAAGCTCATTTGTTGAGTGACCTCGCCATAGATGATCAGCCAATAAGGCTGCTCCCTCCATCGCTGCTCAGACCCATTCTCAGCTCTCTTCACACAGCCTACAGCCTGGTGACTGACAGCGCTCCCCTCGCCATTTCCTTTGGCTTTGCGCCACTTTTGCTCATCCTCTTCGCCCTCGAACCCACACAATCAGTAGTATTGCAACCACTCCCCCCCGACTTCTCCACACCACAGATAAGTTATTCCACCATGGAAGACACCACCATTAAATACCTCACAAGACGGTCACTCACGCACTGCTGTAGAGGAAGGACACCCACAACTCCAGACAGGAGGCTGCCCTTGGAGAGGGCCAACACACCCTCACTTTGAAGGAGCCATCTTGACCTTCACAGACAAGGGCAGAGCAGGATTGGCAACTGTCCCGTTTTTTATGAGGTCATCCTGTAATTTTCCTGCGTCTCTTATTGTTTCTTGCTGGGATTATATTTGTCCCATTTTTCTAGTTGAATGTGCAGCCGCACTCCCGCCTTTTGCCACAAGGTGGCATTGGATTGGCAATCCAGAGAAGCAGGTACCGCTGCCCTCTTTACAGAGAGCAAAGTGCAATGGGGAACATACACACTCCTTTATTTTACAGATGTAATGATGGCCATGAGGTTCGTCAATAGATCTCCCTGTGGACCTCATCGAATATGAGCTCCCCCTCACTCCCACCTATCACTCAGTGTGCCAGACCCTCCCCCCTCACTGATCACCATCCGTTTGCAGAGCTCCCCCGGCAAATCACACCCGCTTCTGCAAAGTCCCCACCCCTTGCTGATCACCACCCATGTAGAACTCCCCCCTTGCCTCACCAACTCCCCCGTCATTTACCCACCACCACCCAGGCCCACCCCCTTGGCAGTGTCCCTTGGCACAGTTATGGTGCCCAGTGGGCATGGCCATGTCCCCGATGTGGAGATGCCGGCGTTGGACTGGGGTGAACACAGTAAGAGTTTTAACAACACCAGGTTAAAGTCCAACAGGTTTATTTGGTAGCAAATGCCCTGTTTGAGAGCAGATTTCCACTCCATCTGATGAAGGAGCAGCGCTCCGAAAGCTAATGGCATTTGCTACCAAATAAACCTGTTGGACTTTAACCTGGTGTTGTTAAAACTCTTACTGTGATGTCCCCGATCACAGAGGTGATTTCAATGGCCTCTGAACCCCCCACCCCCTCCGGCGAGGCCACCACACCCGGTCCCTGCTGATGGAGATCAGCTCTGATTCTCACCGGTGTGAGGCTTGGCGTGGTAAGTCCACATGGGCCCTGACGATAGCTGCCGGGACTCACTAATGGCAAATTAGTCGTGTCATTAATATTTAAATCAGCTTTGTGCCCTTCCTGGATGCAAAGCCAATTTCACCATCAAAACAGGGTAAGATCAGGTGAGGCAGAAATCCGGCGCGAATCAGACTTCTGGCCTCTCACGCAATTTTACCAGCCTACCGCACCGGTCCATTGGTGCGGTGAGCCGGTAAGATTGCACCCTCTTGCTCCTTGTTCACAATTACTCAAAGCATGATAGAATTTGTAGGTTAATATATCCAAGCAAGCATGAACATGAATCTGCTGACTGCAGTTCACCCTGAAAAGCAGCATTTCATTTTAGATCAGAAAAGAGCAGATTAAAATCTTTTTCTCTCTAATAGATAGCAGTTGCACAATATGTTTGTAAAGTGCATCATTCCTGGTAAGTTAAAAGGAACGGAGAACAAAACTTAACAAGTTTACTTCATCAAATGCATTTTTTTACAACGCAAACTTACTCCCATTGTCTATTATTAATATAAATACATAGAAATCACGTTTGCTTGGATGTTCCTCGCGGCCCCCGACGTAATTCCAACAGGAATCCAAGGGAATGGTTTGAAAAAGACGAGACCCAGATACACTGAGTTCCAAACTGACTTGGGAATTCTTGTTTGGTCCCGTATTTAGATCCATCCCTTCCAGGCCTCTGTTGCTGCGAGATCCCATTTGCTGTCCGTGTGGGATGTGGTGTAAGATTGAATCATGTGAGCTTTATCAAGTCTCCAAAGTTTGTGCGTGGTGCCATCAGCAGGCGGGGACCCAAACAGGGAAATGCCTTGACCTCCAAAGATGGGCTTTCTTTTTTAATGCGTATTAGCCCTTTACAGACAGAAGGTCAAAGGGGAAGGGGATAGGGTCTCACAGGAGGCCTCAGCAAGTTCCCCCTCTAACACCATCACCACCACCACCCCACACCATTGGATTGCTGGTAGGCACCAACTTACCTGGCGGGGGTGAAACCATGATCAGGCAGGGGATGAGCGTAGCCCATTGCACTGGGGATGTGCTGATGCCTGCAATGGTGGTTTGCCTAAGCTAGGGTAGAGTAAAGGATCAGGGGAGCCAATGAGGTTAAACTGAGGCTTTACCTGATGCAATTTTTCAAAGCCATCCCAGCCTTTTAGCTAAGATGAAACGTCAGGTCAAGCCAGGGATGGGGTACAATGCCTCATCCTGTCTGCTTGGATCTTGTTTGATCGAGCTCAAGATGGAATGCAATGTCTTGTCTTGTCGGTTTGGATCTGGTTTGTCCTTGATGTGGGGACCATGATTGGATTTAATTTGAATTGGCTTTTTTTGACTAGAAATAAAGTATCAGAAAAAAAAAACATCTGGCCGCAAGAAACAGGTGCTTGGACATCTGCTGTGTCCAAGCTTAATGCCCTCCCATTCACCGTGCAGTGCTGGGGAACTGGAGGGACTGGATTCCAATATAACTGTCAGCATCATGGTGCACAGGTTTTCCACCCTGGCAAGGACGGTCTTCACTTATTAGATAACCTGTCATCACTTTTCAGCTACTAAAGTATGAGTCACATATTAAGTGGTCCATTAAATGAAGCCATTCAGCAGAGGAAGACATGAGTGGGTTTTCCCAACAATAGCACGAGAACTCTGAAACTCTGTAACATTTAACATCAATCTCCCGGCTGAAGAAAGATATTTATATCTGTAAGTTAGTGGATAAAAATGAATATAGAGCAGCCCCCTCTCTATTGCTTCATAAGGTAAGAACCACACTTCAAAATAATATCAAACCTCGCAAAGAAGCACTGTGCCAAATCACTCGCGCTGCATGTTTATTTAAAAAATAATTCATCACATTCTGACAGGTTCTAGCAAAATTCTGTTAATGCAGTACAAAATGTATTGCAATTTTATCAGATGTGTCGGCATGTCAGAATAGCACCAGGCGTTCCTTAGAATAAGGTACGAACCTATTCAAGCTGCTACTGACACCAACAACAACAGATTATAGACCCAAGAGAGTGGTCCAGAAACCAACAGATCAGATCAAAGCTCTGTATATACACCACAACCAAAGCAAACAAAAAGCAATGGGCAATCAACTAACAGGAGAAGAGGCTGTCTGAATATCTCAATTGTCAACCATGTTAGTGTGTGAGTGCAAAAGGCCAGACTGATACGTTTGCAAAGATCTTGAAAATGCTTGGAAATCTCAGCAGGTCTGATAGCATCTGTGGAGAGAGAACAGAGTCAGGATGTTCCTGACTCGCAACGTTGGCTCTATTCTCTCTCCACAGATGCTGTCAGACCTGCTGGGATTTTCCAGCATTTTCTGTTTTTATTTCAGGTTTCCAGCATCCACAGTATTTTGCTTTTATCTTTGCAAATATCTCGTTGGATGATCTTATTTAGCCACCTCTGGAGGTCTCCAGTGTCCAACAAATTTGATTCACTCCACATGACACTGAGAAAGAGCTGAGTGCTCTGGACAGTGCAAAGGCTATAGACACTGACCACATCCTGGCTGTAGTGTACCAGACTAGATGAACCCTCGGAAAGGCTATGAACCTGACATCTCATTGAAAGCAATCAGTTCCCCAACAACTTGTCCGAAACACTTTACTTGAAACTTTATCCCGGATTTGATCTAGACATGGATGCTAGCGCTATATTCCAGAAGAGGCATTGCTGCCCTTGAATTAAAGACAGCACAATGGCACAGTGGTTAGCACCGCTGCCTCACAGCGCCAGGGATCTTGGTTCAAATCTAGCCTCAGGTCACTATCTGTGTGGAGTTTGCACGTTCATCCCGTGTCTGTGTGGGTTTCCTTTGGGTGCTCCAGTTTTCTCCCACACGCCAAAGATGTGTGGATTGGCCATGCAGAATTGCCCCTTAGTGTCAGGGGGTCTAACAGGGTAAACACATGGGGATGCAGAGATAGGGCTTGGGTAGGACTGTTGTTAGTGGAGGCTCAATGGACTGAATGGCCTCCTTCTGCAGTGTAGGAATTCTGTGGGTGGGACTTTACAGCTTCGCTTGATCAAGACCGGAAATTCCTGCCCGAGGTCAACAGAAATTTTTGTTGTCCACCCCTCACCCGCTCTGATTCCATGGCAGGCGAGGCGGTAGAATTCCAGTGTATGATTCTATTCTATGAGTGTTGTACCAATCAACTCCAGCAAAATTAAAAGGATTGATGGGAAAGCCCCTTAGTGGCTGGAATTGTGTATGATACGAGGTAAGATGGCTGCCGGTAAGATTGGCAACTGCCGGTCATCACAGTCCCAGGGTAACAGTGCAGGAGTTCCTCAATGAAATGACCTCAACCATTGATGACTGCTTCCTCACGTCCTTTCCTCCATCATAACATCGGAGATGGGACCATTCACTGACGATTTCACAATGTGCAGCTCCACTCACAATTCCCCAACAGTGAAGCAACAATGGTATCACTATCACTGAATCTCCATCATCAACATCTTGGTGGGTCACCATTGCCCAGACACTGAACTGGAGGAACCACATCATCACCATGGCTACAGGAGCAGGGTAGAGGCTGGCTACATTATGACAAGTTTCTCTGTTTCCTCAAAGCACTGTTTTCAAGATTCAGGTGAGGGATCTGATGGAATACTTAACAGTTGACTGAATGAGGTGCAACCATACAACAGCATCTAGAAAACAGCTTACTGATAGGTGTATCTGCTGCCAGACTCAATACGCATCCCTTTCGACAGTAGTCTGTGGATACACTGTGTGTGATGTACAGGATGCACAGCAACAGCTCACCAACATCCCCCTCACCTGTGACTTCCACCGCCAAATGATCGGAGCAGGAATATTGAAGTCTCCATCCGAGGTTTGGACATATATCGCCGTTCTTTCATCATCACTGGGTCAATATCCTGAAATTCCCTTGCTGCCGTGAATACAGTAGCGCCATCACCAAGGAATAGTCCCACAATCACTTTCTCAGGGTAACTAGGGACGGGGCAATAAATTCACCCTTGCTCATGTGCTCAAATGCAAGAACCATTTTCCCCCTAAAACTGACGGTCACCTTCATTGCAGCAGCATTCAACCTGCTTTAAGAAAATGGTTTAAGAAGAAAACATTTTTTATCCAAATTGAATCAGTTGTCCAATGAATAATTTCTGAAACATGAAACTGCAATGTATGAGGGACTGGACTGTGCGGTTGACAATATGGTCACCACCTCTGGGTTCAGTGAGGGCAAATATCAGCCATTGTTTTTATTTCTGATCATTATCCAGTGATCCTCTGCTGAACCATCTGCTTCAGTGAGTATTAGACGAAAACAGCATCAGACCTAACTGCGATGTCCCCACTAGGTGAACAGGCTGTTAGCATTCACTGTGTCGGCTCACATGGCCATTTTAGAGACAGATAATTACCCTTAGAGGTTAGTCAATGGTCAGAAAACGATTGTAATGTCAGGCTTTATTGAATGACCTTGTGTCCTCTTACATTGTAGTTTTCCTGGAGCAGATACGACCATTCATTGTTTGAAACCTACCAAAGAGGGATAGCAGGCTTGTAATTACTGTAAATATGCAGTGTGCAGGCTTCTGTTCAATTCTCGATTTACCATTTAATTTTTTTTGGCAATTTAACCATAATCGTTGTCTGATGTTTAATCTGCTGCCTTTCACCATGTGAATTTATCCAAGGACAAAGGTTTTCTCAACTCACAATGAATGACCTTAATATTGAAATTGCAAGAGTTGCAGCTAAATCTAGAATGCGGAATGACGTCAGAAGGGACACGCTACCTGAATACAGACAGAATTCACAACAAGGTGGATTATTTAACAGCACAAATCGAAGTAAATGGCAATGATCTCATTGTCATTACAGAAACATGTCTTCAGGGTGACCAAGACTGGGAGCTGCATATTCAAGGGTATTCGACATTTAGGTGGGACAGACAAGAAGGGAAAGGAGGTGGTGTTGCGCTGATAATAAGGAATGGGATCACAGTCAGGAGGATCTCAGATCAGAAGAACAAAATGTGCAATCTGTTTGGGTGGAGCTGAGAAGCAGCATAGGACAGCAAACACTGGTAGGAGTTGGTACAGGCCACCAAACAGTAGTGGTAATGAGGGGCGTGGTACAATCAGGAGATTAGAGAAGTGTGTAGCATGGAGTGATACAATCATCATGGGTGCTTCAATCTGCATATAGACCAGCTAAACCTAATGCTATGGAAGATGAGTTTGTGGATTGTGTTGGGGATGGCTTTCTAGAGCAGTATGTTTAGGAACTGACTGGAGAGCAAACTGTTTTAGGTCTAATATTATGTAAAAAAAAAGAGCTAATTAACAATCTTGCTGTAAAAGAACCTTTAGGGATGAGTGACCATAATATGATAGAACTTTACATTATGTTTGAACGTGAGATTGTCCAATCTGATCACAAGGAAAATGTTAATGTCTTCAAAAAAAACTCATGAGATGAACAAAAAAGATAATTCTGGAGAACATGCCTTCACGTTATGAGGGAATATTACAGAAGTTCACTGTGTTTTCTTTGGAATAGTGGAGGTTTTGACGCAAAGCTTTCAAACTTGACCAAGTTGCAGCAGGAAAGTGAATCACCATGGTGAGGAATTCAACTACCATGGGCTGCTCTTCAAAGTGAAAATGTTAAGAGTAAATGTGTCTGTTCCAATTAGTTTAGATTGTGCCTGGTGTTTACTAATGGTTCAGGCTCTGGTACAAACTGGTTGTTTAATCTTCTCTATATTTATCTTTAGCAGTTTGACAGCATACCTCTGTATAATGAGAACAGAAAACAAGCAGAGCCTGAAATTCAGGAAACGTGCTCACTGTAACTTCTGATAAATGGACAGTAAGGCAGATGATCAACTGACTGAAACAGACAAAGCTAACGGACAACCTTTTTAAAAGAAAACTAAATCAGTGGGATGGATTCTGATTTTGTGTGATGAAGGATGATGGCGAATCAGCAATCCCTTTTACAGCTGTCTCAAGATTTATTTATATTGAAGTTAACAAAACGTGCAGTGAAATAAGTTTATTTTAGATTTTCTTGACAGTTGAAAAAGGCTTTGTGGACACGAAACCTCTGAGTGACTCTCAAACCCTATCATCAGCTATAAGTCAGGGTGAAAGTTTGCAATGTGTATAGATATGACTGGCTGTATAAACTGAGTGCTGGTGACAAATGCCATTAGGTCCTTGACAAAACCCTGGGACTGGATTTAACACTCCCCCTGCTGGCGGGTTTGTAGGCAAGGGGCTCATTAGATCCAGCAGACAGCATGACAACCACCTACACACGGCAATCTCACCGCTGGTGCGGGTAGCATTTGGTGGCCTGCCTGTCGGTGGACCAATTGAGGAATTAGGTAGGCAATTAATGTCTACTTAAGGGCCTAATTCGACCTCTGCAGGGCATTAAACCAACAGAGGATGAGGCCTACATTAAGCGGCCAGTTCAGCGTGTTTCAGTGCAGGCTGGTGGAGGGCAGAGGGGAGGCCCCTCTTAGTTGCACACCTGGCTCCATCAGAGAACCAACTGCACCACCCCCAACAAGATGTTACCCCACCCCTCCCACCCAGCAGCTTCCCCTCCTGCATGTCCTCTCAAATCCAGCAGTCAACCATGCTGACACACTTCACCTAATCCCAAACATTAATGGGATGTGGGCGTTGCTGAGTGGCCAGTATTTTATTATCCATCCATAATTGCCCTTAAGAAGATGGTGGTGAGCTGCCATCATGACCTGCTGTAGTCCCTGAGGTGTAGGTACAACATTTTCTCCACTCCACCTGATGAAGGGGCAGCGCTCCGAAAGCTAGTGGCATTTGCTACCAAATAAACCTGTTGGACTTTAACCTGGTGTTGTTAAACTTCTTACTGTGTAGGTACAACCACAATCCTGTTCGGGAATTCCAGGATTTTGACCCAGCAACAGTGAAGGGACAGTGTTATGTTTCCAAGTTAGGGTGATGAATGTCTTGGTGGGGAACTTGCAGCTGGTGGTGTTCCCAGATGTTTGCTGCCCTTGTCCATGTGATGGCTGTGGACGTAAGTTTGGAAGGTGCTGCCTAAGGAACCTTGGTGAGTTCCTGCAATGCATTTTTAGATGGTACTCACTGTTGCTATCTTGTGTTGATGTTGGATGGAGTGGATGTTTGTGAATGTGGTGCCAATCAAGCGGGCTGCTTTGTCCTGGATGGTGTCAAGTTTCCTGAGTGTTGTTGAAGCTACATTCATCCAGGCAAATGGAAAGTATTCCACCACATTCCTGGCTTGTACCTTGTAGATGGCAGACAGGCTTTGGGGAGTGTGGTGGTGAATTACTTGCCACAAGATTTCTAGTCTCTGACCTGATCTGGTAGCCACAATATTTATATGGCTAGTCTAGTTCAGTTTCTGGTCAATGGTAACTCCCAGGATATTCACAGTGGGGGATTCATTGATGGTAATGCCATTGAATGTCATGGGGTGATGGTTAGATCCTTTCTTGTGGGTGATGGTCATTGCCTGGCACTTGTGTGGCGCGAATGTCACTTGCCACTCATCAACCCAAGCCTGGAATACAGTCCAGGTCTTGCTGCATTTGGACACGGACTGCTTCAGTGTCTGAGGAGTCGCGAATGATACTGAACATTGTGTTGTCATCAGCAAACATCCCCACTTCTGACCTTATGATGGAAGGAAGGTCATTGGTGAAGCAGCTGAAGATACTTGGGCCTAGGACACTCCCCTGAGGAATTCCTGCAGAGATATCCTTGAGGTGAGATAATTGATCTCTAACAACAACAACCATCTTCCTTTGAGCCAGATATCACTACCACCAGTGGATAGTTTTCCCCTGATTCCCATTGGCTCCAGTTCCTTGAAGTCATACATGGCCAAATGCTGCCTAGATGTAGGAGGCAGGGCCTCTCACTGGGCCTGAAAGCTAGGCCCAGATTTGCAGCATAAAGGAGTGCTATGGCAGTATGGGGGCCATGCAAGGTGGGTGGTTTGGCATGGATGGAGCATAGGCAGTAACATGGGGTGGGGGCGAGGGATGATTTTTGTTTCTTATTTTTTATTTATTTAAGCACAGTGCTGGAGCACAGAGGCCGGCCTTGTGCCCAGCCTACGCTCACACCCCCCCTCAATCCCCCGGGCGCGGGTGGACATTTTTTAAGGTTGGGTTCGCTGAGTTGGGAAATGTTCCGACTTGGTGAATCTGACCCAGGGATGAAAATCTAGGCCCTAGTCTCAGTAGTACGGTCATGAAACTAACATCAATCAATGTGAAAATGCATCTGGTTCACCCATGTCCTCTGGGGAAGGAAATCTGCCACCCTTACCTGGTCTGGTCTACACGTGACTCCAGATCTGAAGCATTGTGATTAAATCTTAACTGCCCCTGAAATGACTTAACGAGCCACTCAGTTCCAGGGCAACTGGGGATGGGCAACAAATGCTGACCTTGCCAGTAACACCCACATCCCATGAAAGAATAAAAACCACATTATATTTCCGTTAAAAAATATATAATTCAATGCATATTATTTTGGCTCCGTGAACTTTCTATCTTGCTGTCAGGAACAGTGCTGAACAATAGTTTGTTAATTTATTGGTTATGATGTGTTAGGGGTGTCCCTAAGATTGTGAAGGACACTGTATAGCTACAATAAGTTCCTTCTTACAAAGCATAGTTTTTAATTTTCTTAATTATTGCATATTAACCATTTTAAATGAATAACCATTTTAAATGAATAACCACTTTGGGAAAATGTTCCTCTCATTCCATTCGTTGTAAAAGTGTCTCCTACATTTTCAGAATTTGCCAAAACCAGGCAGGGGGTTGGGGGTTGGTGGGGGGGTGGTGGGGAAGGCAATGGCAGAGGCATCTGGGATGCTTCTGTTCACGTCACCCTTGATTTGCCGTGCACTATGCCTCCTACCAACACAAGGTGGCCATGCAAGATGGCCACTGATGCCCATCTGCACATGTGCACTTGTCCCCACATGCACAGAAAACGAGTGACGTAATTTGCAGGAGTCAGTGCCAGTTGGGTCTTAGTCTCACCTAGTTTCGGAGTCCCGCAGCAGGTGGGACACAGCCTACCCTCAGTTTCCGGAGATTGGGATGGGGAGGGAGGGGAGGCTTCTAATCCACCCGAGGGTAACCGCAATTCTGGATTACAACCCCCATAATCCCGCGTTATGACACAGAAGAGTCATCAGAGCAGGAGATTCAGAAGTGGCACAGTGGTTAGCACTGCTGGGTTTGATTCCTGGCTTGGGTCACTGTCTGTGTGGAGTTTGCACATTCTCCCTGTGTCTGCATGGGTTTCCTCCGGGTGCTCCGGTTTCCTCCCACCCTCCAAAGATGTGCAGGTTAGGTGAATTGACCATGCTAAATTGACCCTCAGTGTACCCGAACAGGTGCCGGAGTGTGGTGACTAGGGAATTTTCACAGTAACTTCATTGCAGTGTTAATGTAAGCCTACTTGTGATTCATAAATAAACTTTAAACTTTTGGGCTGCGTCCCGACCATCCACCCATCACAGGGCTGAGATATTGATGAATGGTTTCAAGGCGGGATCATCATTACTGAGACTAGGGCCAATAACAGCTTAAATAAACAACTCTCTAACTTCCAAATGTTTTGCAAGCAATAAGTACTTTTTATCAAAAGTACTTGAATATTTCATAAAATTTTATGTAAAATAAACAATGAAACCATTTGAAAATTTCCCTTTAAAAAAGCACATTGCACTTTGCTGAGCTCTGGAGTCACCTCATCTTTGGAGCTGGCCCACTTGGTCACTCTCAATGATATAACAAAGTAACCCAGTCAAACTGCGCATGCACTGCATTGGCAGGAAGCACAGCCTTTGATGTGTGAATTGGTGAATCATAGAAATCATAGAAACCCTACAGTGTAGAAAGAGGCCATTCGGCCCATCGAGTCTTCACCGACCACAATCCCACCCAGGCCCTACCCCCATATCCCTACATATTTACCCGCTAATCCCTCTAACCTACGCATCTCAAGACACTAAGGGGCAATTTTAGCACAGCCAATCAACCTAACCCGCACATCTTTGGACTGTGGGAGGAAACCGGAGCACCCGGAGGAAACACACGCAGACACGAGGAGAATGTGCAAACTCCACACAGACAGTGACCCGAGCCAGGAATCGAACCCAGGTCCCTGGAGCTGTGAAGCAGCAGTGCTAACCACTGTGCTACCGTGCCGCCCTGTGAGTTACGTGTAAGCCTCCAACTATAACAGTATTTCCCTCCTTTCGGTTCTGATGATGGAAGTTGGTGCCCGGAGAAAACTTGAATGAAGCCAAAGTTTGAGCCGGGGTCTCGTGCCTTGATGACGTGCCCCCTGCCGCTGTAATCCATTCATTGCTGCTCATGATGCTCTGAAATCAGTTCCATTAAACCCTGATCAGTTGATGGCATTTTTAGGATTTCATGAATCTAATCCGAAATGGTGGTAAGAGATGTAATGAGCGTATGGACTCTCCATGACCCCACGGTTTTCAGCAGGAATACAGAAGGATCTGAAAATATGAAGAGGTTTACCAGTTTCTAAACATACTCATACAATTCAATCAGATTTAGTCACATCAGGTAATATTGATTGACTCTCCCTGTTTAACCACATTGATGATACTTAATTATGAGCTTGTTGGAAGTGAACCAGCATCGATTACCAAATGATAAGAGAGCTAATGAGGAAAAATATGCGAGTCCTGTATTGTTCTTGTGTTCTTTCTCAGCTGCCTGGCAACTAATTTTCTGTTCCCGAGGTACTTGGTTTGAACGATTTCTTCATTAACTCTCATTATACCCCTAAAGGGAGTGATTATATTACATCTGAGGTTTTGTCCTTGACAGCTGCAACTTTACCACACACTCCTTTAATGGCAGATTTTAAAAAAATTACACAGATCTCTGGTTCAGTGAATCCATTGATTAATTATTTCAAAGTTCACCAATTAGCCAAGCTGTTTTAAAAACAACTGCTGAGTTGCACAACACAGAAATATTGTAGCATTAATATCACACCTTTATGGACTGGAACACATGAATTAGACTAACCAAGAGAGTGAAATGAAAACAGTAGACAGTCTAAGTGGGAACAGTTGTGCAAGAACATTGTCTGGCTGAAAATGCTTGGGGATGATCATCATCTGAGGAATGTAACATGCTCTCAGCCTGGCCAGTGGTGTGACCTATTGCTGGGTGATGAAGAAAGTAATCGGGCTGGGTGGGATTGTTGGGGGTGCTGGGGCTGAAGAACTGCAACCGTATGTTGTAGGGAACTGGAGAGAGAGAGAGGGATTAGTAAGAATGATCAGATGATGGTTGTGGGGACGGCCATGATGCCTTCATCTTATCTATACACCACCACCAAGACTTGTTAACGCTTGGTGACAAGGGATATCCTCCAGACATGACGCATGGCTTCTATCAGCAATTAAGCCCAGATGCAGAGGTGCCTCACACCAAAAGCCATGTCGCCAGTGAGGATCTTATTGAGCAGACCATCGATATGCTCAAACAGCACTTTCACTGCCTGGACCATTCAGAGGAACTCTTCAATTTACCTTCCTCCCCTGTCTCCAAACTGACCTTACTCACTCTGATCTTTTTAGCCTCTTCCCTCCTCCTTCATCCCCAACTGCAGACCTACCAGATCGCACATTGATGAACTTAAATATTCCCAAGGCAAAGCTGTCCTACATCAGAAAAATTTACAAGTCAGTGATTGAATTAAACAAATAGCCAAATGATGGGCCCAGTTGAGCAGTCTATCAGGACAAACAATGCAGTTACCCGATATGGGGCAATGAATCCTTCCCAGCAGAACCTTAGCTTCATGATATACTTAGTGAGTTTATCACACGGCAAATCAGGCATTAGGACAGAGCAATTTCTCTCAAGGATCCCACAACCAGTTTAGGGCCTTTATTTTAATAGGTTAATAGGCATCTATGGCAGAAGTTCACTTTTAGCCAGGACAACATCTGCCAGATTGGATATTTGGGCATCTATTTCATGTCTAAAAATGTGTAGGCTCAATCCAATGTCTCTGCCAATGTGCCAGGGCACAGGAGTGCATCACCTGAACAAGGATTAGAATCATAAAACCATTATGTACAGTGCATTAGCTAAATGCAGGATAGCGTGTGATTGCTTTTCTTACACCTTTCCGCACTTCTCGCCTCCAGTACAACACTGTGCAAAGATTTTAAACTAGGGATAGGCCAAAAACACTGCTCCTTGGGAGCTCTGCCAACAGCATTGCTTTAAAGGGTAATATGATGGCTTTGGATCTTTGTCATAGATTCATTGAAATTCAGTGGCAATCACAGTATTATTGCAGCCAATTCGTCTTTACAGGAAGTAGAATTTTAACACCAAGCACTCTGTTCTTAATGGAAGTTTAGCACTTTCCAAAATTACTGATTGATTTTTTTAACAATGGCATAAAGTGTGAATAGATTGCTCCCTACCTAAAAGTGCTTTCAATTTTCAATGAGGTTTAAATCAGTTATGTACCCGACAGAAAATGAGTTTACAATTTAGGATTAAAATGTCAGTGCAAGCATAAATATAGGTTAATGCCATCTGTTTGGCATTGTTCATTTTTATCCTCCCTCATCTTATCAATGTATCCCTGGACTTTGCACTCTATAGCTGAAAGATGTTGCAAATATCTAGTTCATAATTCATTTAAATTATAACTTCTGGTTAAAAGCATGGCGGAAAATAGCTCCCTAATGCATTTGCCATGGCAACATCTCAACCAATCAGAATCAGCTTGCCAACCAATCAGCACTGTTTTTCTCATGCAGTATAAATTGTTATTCCCTTTGAAATTTGACCTTTGTGCGTTTGTCCTGATGAGTGCAAAACAAAATGTTTCGTCAGCATGTGTCTTCTTTTTAAACCACACTCAATACCTAGTTTCATGAATATAACTTTCAAAGGCTAAAGCGATAAATGCAAGATGAATGGACATCTGCCCAGCAAACTGATAAGCAACCATAAGTGAACAAGTCTGGGCTTAATTAACCTCTATTTTTCTTAAAGGATCAGTGTTGATACTGAAAGAAAAATTGAATAATGAATGATCCATCTGTAAACTTTCAACGGAGCTAGAGATTTGGAGAAAAGGTCATAAATTCCATTAGCAATATAACTTATTCATTTGATTTAGGTTAAAGGTGCGAGGGGCAAGATTTAAAGGAGATGTACGAGGCAAGTTTTTTTACCCAGAGGGTGGTCGGTGTCTGGAGCTCGCTGCCGGGGGAGGTAGTGGAAGCAGATACGATAGTGACTTTTAAGGGGTGTCTTGACAAATATATGAATAGGATGGGAATGGAGGGATATGGTCCCCGGAAGGGTAGGGGGTTTTAGTTCAGTCGGGCAGCATGGTCGGTGCAGGCTTGAAGGGCCGAAGGGCCTGTTCCTGTGCCGTAACTTTCTTTGTTCGTTGGTTTCCAGATCAAACAGTAGCATGGAAGGTAAAATAAGTTGTTTAAATTTCTTTTTGAGGACATCCCAAAGCATACAAATTATCATAGGGACAGACTATGGGGGTGGAAGGTTCTTTTGTTTAATCTACCTGTGAATGTTTACTGACAATAGCATGCAATTCAATTTGGGCAACAGGTAGAGGCACTTGCATCTTTACTTTGGTGTAGATTTTATCTCACCGGATTGAGAGAGCCAAGAAGAGATAATTGTCAATTATGCCGGGTACCTCAAGCAGAGAAAGTACTAGCTTGATTGTTCACCACATGGGATACGATAGGGCTCAATCTCACTTTGGATGTCATGGGGGAAAAGCAGTTGGAATATTTGCTCTAGCTCGCTGCTAGTGGAAGAAATCTACTGTGGTCCTCATGGAGCCTTGTGGCAAAAAGTACTCAGCAGAGTTAGCTTGGAAAGCTCCGGGAAGGCACATGAGTGCTTGGAGGTGACCTGAACAGGAAGCTGAGGCATCGACACTTGCGAGGTCTGTAAAGAAGAGGTGGGGTGGCTCAAGTAGCCAAAAGAGCAAATTGAAGGACCTCCATAGAATCTTATCTGGAGAATAGCTGGAAAACCGAGGAGATTTAAATTGGAATCTAGAGGGCTATGGGACATCTGTGGGTTGGTCTCCAGAGAATTGAATGCACCTTCACACTATAAAGGCATTCATGAGAGGGAAGTAAAAGTAAAACTGAGATCATTATATATGTCGTTAATAGTGTTTACTCCATTTACATTTGAAACACAATCGTGTTCATTTTTAAAATTGTGAAATCTTGTGGCATAGCTCTATCAGTTAAACTACTGGGTGTTTGGATTTATTCTTTAAACAATAATGGTCCCTAAAAGGATTGTAACACTGGATACAGATTTTTCATCATTGTGATTTATGTGATAGTCACTGGGATGTGCAAAATACTGAAGTAGATGATCTTCATTTTCTTTATTTTGTTCTTCCCTCTTTATTGGCTAAGAACCAAGCTTCTGACTGGTGCCCTCCGATGATATGATCAGATTCAGACTGTTGCCACGTGGTTAAAAATGGACATTAATATGGATGAATGTTTGCCCCTGCTGGAGATTACGTAGAATTACATTGGACAAATCAGCTTTTGAACTCATTACAGATTTGACACAAACAAGGTCACAAGATCAAAATTCCCGAGGTGAGGTGAGAGTGACTGCCCTTCATATCAAGTCAGCATTTGACAGAGTGTGGCATCAAGGAGCCCTTCTAACATTGAAGTCAGTGGGAATCAGGGGTACACTCCACTGGCTGGCGTCCTTGTAACACAAAGCTGAATTGGTTAAGATGAAACAAAAACAGAAAATGCTGGAGAAACTCAGCAGGTTTGACAGCAAAAGAGAGAGAATCGAGCCAACGTTTCACGTCTGGATGACCCTTCGTGGTTAAGATGATTATAGTTGCAGGATGATAATCTCTCAGCCCGAGATCATTGTGGCCCTGCGGAACCCCACCCCTCCCACCCCCACCTCCATCAGAAGGTCAGCGGAGATGTTGGATGATAGCACAGTGTTCAGTAACATTCATAGCCCGTCAGATAATGAAACAGTTGTTTGTGCACACAGCAAGACCTGGGCCACTTTTACATTTGGGCTGAGAAGTGGAAAGTTTGCACCATACAAGTGCCAGGCAATGACCATCTCTCACAAAAGAGATTCAAACCATCTCCCCTTGATATTCAACACCATTGAACCTCTTAGCCATCAACATCCTGGGGATTAACACCAACCAGATACTGTACTAGACCAGCAATATGAATACTGTGGCTACAAGAACAGGTCAGAGGCTGGGAATTCTGCAGAGAGTAACTCACTTCCTGACTCCCCAAAGCCTGTCCACCATCTACAAGGCACAAGTCAAGATTGTGGTGGAATACTCTCCACTTGCCTGGATGAGTGCAGCCCAGACAACATACAAGTAGTTCAACAATAGTCAGGACAAGGCAACCTCCTTAACTGACATCTTATCCACTACCTTAAACATTCACATCCTTCACCACCAGTGCAGCAATGTATACCGTCTACAAGATGCACTGCGACAACTCACCAAGGCTCCTTTGACAGCACTTTCCAAACCCAAGACCTCTATCACTTAGAAGAATAAGGGCAGCAGATGTGTGGGAGCATCACCACTGGCAAATTCTCCTCTAATTCTGTACTTTGACTTTGCAGGATAACATTCAGATCTTCATTCATTTGGAATATTAAAGGAGAATTTTCAGAAAAAGGTACATGCTCGCTCTATATGGAACAATACACAGAAAAGCTGCGATAAGGTAAAATGGAGTGGGAGGAGACGTGTGTGGTGTATAAATACCAGTGTAGATTGGTTGGACTGAATGGCATGTTTCTGTGCTGTATATTCTGTTTAATTCTATGAAAAGTCACAAAACATACTGGCTTGGAAATATATTACCATTTCTTCATTGTCACTGGCTCAAAATGCTGGAACTCCTTCCCTCACTATGTGTACCTTCCCCACATGCTCTATAATAGTTCAAGAAGGTGACTTACCATCACCTTCTCAAGGACATTTTGAGATTGGCAAAAAAAGTGCTGGCCTTGCCACTGAAGTCCACAACTCAGGGACAAATGGAAAAAAAGCATGATTCTTCCCTGTGAAATAAATCACCTGACACGTCAACCTGTGAATACTTTTTACATGTATGAAATGGAGATTAGTCTCCTACATGGTCAACATACATCCTTAAGAGACTTACAATGGAGATTTACTCAATTGTTACGCTCGATTGGATGTCGGTGAGACCACATTTGGAGTTTTGTGTGCAGTTTTGGTGTCCTTATCTGAGGAAGAATGTCCTTGCTATAGAGGGAGTACAGCAAAGGATTGCCAGGCTGATTCCTGGGGTGGCAGGTCTGTCATATGAGCAGAGACTGAGTCGGTTAGGATTATATTCATTGGAGTTTAGAAGAGTGAAAGGGGATCTCATAGAAACTTATAAAATTCGAACAGTGTTAGACAGGGTATGTTCTGAAAGAACTTTCCAAATTGTGGGGGAGTCCAGAACTAGGGGTCATAGTTTGAGGATAAACCTTTTAGGACTGAGGTGAGGAGAAATTTCTTCACCCAGAGAGTGGCGAATCTATGGAATTCACTACTACAGAAAGTAGTTGAGGCCAAAACATGGTGATTTCAAGAAGAAATTAGATGTAGCTCTTGGGGCTAAAGGGATCAAGGGATTTGAGGAAAAGGGGGATTGATGCGCGATTAATTCACTCGGGAGGCTGGATTGTACCCGGGAAATAAAGGCTTTTATTAGCAACAAGAATGGAGCATACTGCTTAACAATACAATCCCAGACTAAAGGGTCACTAGGAAGTGCAGTGACCTTTATACTCCTATAGGTAGGCGGAGCCAACCGGAGTGTACCACAGAACAATACCAACAAGTGGAACACCCCAACCCGAACCCCAACAGTAACAAGAGTAACATATGTACAAGTACCCATAGTGATAACCATCTATGGTTCAGTACCATAGTGGTAACCATCTATGGTTCACCACAGGGATCAGGTTATTGATTTTGATGATCAGCCATGATCAAAATGAATGGCAAAGCAGGTTCGAAGGGCCAAATGGCCAAGTCCTGCTTCTAGTTTCTATGTTTCTATACCAGGACTGAGGATGTTCAGGAGACACTGGAGAAGCTGGGATTGTTCTCCTTAGAGCAGAGAAAGTTAAGTGATTTAACAGAGAAACTCTGAAGGATTTTTATGAAGCAAACAAGGAGAAATCATTTCTACTGACAGAGGGTTGATAACTTAAGGCCACAAATTAAAGATAATTGGCAAAAGATTCAGAATGAAGATGAGAATTTATTTTAGAGAGCAAGTTATTAAGCTGTGGGCAAAATACATCACATGAAAGCGGGATGGAAGCAGATTCAAAAATTACATTGTTAAAGGTAATTAGATATATACTTGGAATGAAAATATTACAAGGCACTGGAAAAAAGAGCAGAGTAGTGTAAATAATGCTCTTTTAAAACCTGGAACAGATATAATGGGCTGCATGACCTCCTTCTCGACCGTGTGATTCCATGATTAACAAGGCTGGCTATGAAACAAGGATGCAAAACACATTAACGCTTGTTTACACTGAGTTTCAGATGGTTACACACAACACCAGGTCATCATGACCCTAACTGAATGTCGTCTGTTTTGTTTCATACTGAGGATTGCTCTGTGTCAGGAGGTCCAACCACATACCTGACGCGTAAATTGGGACGATTTAAAGCAGGAAAGGCATGGGGAGTGTCAGATCGGACCATTTACACCAACCTGATATAAATCTCCTGCTTCACTGGCCAGACCCATATCAAAAATAAAAGGCATGGGGGTCATTTCTCTGATGTACAATTGGGGTAAATAATTATATTGCATTCACTGAGGTTCCAGAAGCATGTCAACTGCTTCATAACAGCTGTCAATTAACAGCTGTTGCATTAATGGGCTCCTGTTTCTACAGGTGCCTTGTAGTTGAAGCTGTAGAATTGTCTTAATCTGTTAATGCTGAGAACTATTGTCTAGGTTCAACATTCAAACTCACATAGGAACTTCTATGTCAACTGCTCGGTTTATTTCGAAAAGTATCAGAAATATGCAGGTTGCAAAGTACAGATATTTACTTTTTCTTTTAAAAAATCTGTTCTTCCTCCATGAAGCCTGTTGCTGCCTGGTTCCAGAAGGCCCTTGGTATTTTGCCCAAGTGATAATTCCCCAGTATGAACTCCAACAGTGTCAGTAAGTTTTTTGATTCGGAGGCAGTTGAACTCCATCCTAACCTCGCTCAGTGGTCGCAGGCACACACTTTTTCCACAATTGTCACTGGAAAATGAACTCTTGTTTTTTTTTCCTCACTCTTCTCCAGCTCAGGGAGGCTGAGGCTGGTTGTGGTTAGGCCCCTGTCCCAGCTGTGGTGGACCTCAGTTGTGCCTTTGTCCTATATGGACCACTGTTGTGTGTGCTTGTCATACCTGGACACATCCCCTTCCAGTTTGGGTCCTCCCCTCAGCACCTAGTATAAAGGTGGCTGTCTCCTCCCCCTTGTTCAGTCCAGGTTGGTTATTTGTTGGGATCTGCTCCTGATTCTGTTGTGAATAAAAGCCTACACTTATATTGGCATATCGGTAGTCTTTCGCCTTATTGATAGTGCATCACCAGCACAGACCAGGGATTGGACTTGCTTTGCCTAAAGCAATGCAGAAAACGGACAGGTAAACTTTTCAACCTTAAAGGTGAAGATTAACTTTTATGCAACAAATGCAGAATGAGTTTTCGTTTCAAAGGAAACTTTCACTTGTAGCTAGCAGACATGTTACAGGAGAATAAGTGATCAGTGGTCACTATTTGGGATCACTATAAATGCTACTACTCACCTCATCGCACATGGAGAGAGGAGACAGAAGATGACAAGCTATGTATTTTATAGCAAATTATGATTCAGCTGCTGGTTGTATTGAACTCAACCGTTGTTTTTGACTGTTCAGCAAATCGTAAACAGTCAAAGTGGCTTTCTAGCACCCAGGGGAGAGATCGTTTACCTGGAGGGTATAGCACAGTTGAAAACCTGCAACCAAAAGCAATCTTTTGTCTCAGATGATGCTTAGTTCAAATGTGGCACAAAAAAAAACTACGTCAAAGATTTTATTGGAGTTAAGTCAAATCATTTAAATCTAGGAATCCAGCACAGATATTCTGGGGGAGAGTATGGTGCGTCCAGTTACAAAGAACAGGAAGGTAGATCCCTGATTTGATCCACAGTCTATGTGGCATTAGCTGATTGCAGCTGACCAGGTTAGATAGGGAAGAACTGCAGTTAACCTATTATCCCAATTCTGGGAAATCAGTCAGGATTCCCATTCCCTTTTATTACCTAGTAGCCCCTTCAGGAAAGAGAAGGTATTTTTGGCATGAAATTCTAATCAGTAGCCGTTTCTGTTTCGGCACTATGGGTGCTGTCCAAAACAGGGTCCATGGCACATGTACACTTTTTGGGATGTTTTGCACCAGGCAGCATATCAGTGAGGGCATTAGCGCATGTGCAGTGAATGGCCAGCAGCAGTTGAACCAGAACAGCAGTGTACAGTGTAAGCAGATCAAGATGGCAATCAATGTGCAAAGCTGATTTAATACCAGCGGTTCTGTTTTGGAGCATAGTGCTCCAACCAATCCCTCCATCAATCATGCAAGACAGAACACACATTTAGCCACAAGAAGGAACTCCCCACTGGCACACTTTGAAAGGAACATCAACTACTTTCAAGTTAGTTGTTGGTTGATATGTTCAGACTGTTGCGTCAATTCTACACGCATTTGATGCTTTGCACAGTTGGTTGAAGCAGCAAATACCTACAGGGAGTGGTGTGGTTGGTGCTGAAGAGGTTTGCACTGACTTCATGAATTCTGCACAAACTCACTGCCGCAAGACACAGGTGCAATGGGAGCCATTCCCCAGACATTCAGTGGTATTACCATCACTAATCCCTTAATACGGGAGTTGACATTGACCAGAATCTGAAGTAGACCAGTCATACAAATACTATAGCTACAAGAGCAGGTCAGTGGCTGAGAATTCTTCAGCGAGTAACTCACCTTCTGAAACTCCAAAGACTGTCCACCATCTTCAAGGCACAAGTCAGGAGTGTGATGGAATACTCTCCACTTGCCTGGGTGAGTGCAGCTCCAACAACGCTCAAGAATCTTAACACCATCCAGGGCAAAGCAGCCTGTTTAATTGGCACCCCATTCACCACCTTAAACATTCACTTCCCCAACACCATGCACAGTGGCACCAGTGTGAACCATCTTCAAGATACACAGCAGGAACTCACCAAGCCTCCATCAATAGCACCTTCCAAACCCACAACCTCTACCACCTAGAAGGACAAAGGACAAGGGCAGCAGACACGTGGGAAAACCATCACCTGCAAGTTCCCCTCCAAGCCCACTCATCATCCTGACTTGGAAATATATCACCGTTCCTTCGCTGTCGCTGGTTCAAAATCCTGGAACTCCTTCCCTAACAGCACTGTGGGTGTACCTACACCCCATGGACTGCAACAGTTTGAAAAGGTGGCTCAGCACTGCCTTCTCATGGACAACTAGGGAATGGCAATAATTGCTGGCCTTGCCAGTGACAATGTGCAAAGACATTCTGTGAAAGAATAAAACAAAGAGTAGCATGTCTGGGAAAATGAGTAGGAGAAGCAGCTGACAGATGGAAGAGGTGGAGAGATAGAATCGCTCGCAGCTGGAGGCCATTTCCATCCAGGATATTCAGGGAGCAGTTTTCCTCCCTGAACCTTAACGAGGAACAATCTGTAAGTCATTGGCACATGCACTGAATGCGCTGAAATTTAAGACCTGCTGCAGCCACAATGGCAACTTCAGAGAATGGCAAGGACAAAATTACTAGTGACTAGGAAGGTGATCATGGGGATGATCTTTCTTGTATCTGGCATCTTCCACGGTAGAGTTGGTGGTATTTGGAATGCCTGCCCAGTCCTAGATGCCTCAAGTTTTTAAAAATTCATTCGTGGGACATGGGCATCGCTGGCTGGCCAGCACTTATTGCCCACCCCTTGTGTGTGACTATCACAAACACATCCTGCACATGAATGTACATTACCCTGGGAGTTGCCATGACTTCTACATTCTCAGTCACAGCTCAGCTTCCCAGCTGTCAGTGATCTACTGGCGTCTACAAGAAAGAAAAGAAAGTTTCAGTGGGTGGGTGGAAGCTATTTCAGAGTACATTTGACTCACTGCGATTGTCAGGGTTCGATGGAGTGACGGAGCTGAGATACGTACTAGGTTGTCAGGAAAGGCCAATCTCTGCAGCGCCACAGGAGCGACCCCTGTCCTTCCCAGCAAGCTCAGTTGCAGCCTCCTTGAATTCGGTGAGGGTGAGGATCGCTGCCGTTCCTCCCCCGGTCTGGACTCGCTCTCGCTTATTATCTGCCAGCTTGGCCTGTATGAAGATGAAAGGTAGTCGTGTGATCAGAGGGGATGGAGCAGAGGTTGAGCGAAATGCATGTTCCCTGTGCGTGCTGAGCCCTCGCCAGCAGGGACAGGGGATGGAGTGTGAGCAACATGACAGATGAGATGATTGGTGTTGTGAACATGTCCGTGAGAGAATGAGTGCTGATATCTCACAGCTAATAGAGGTGTGAGATCTGTGAAGAAAGTGGCTGTTTGAATCATAGAATCATAGAATCCCTATAGTACAGAATGAGGCTCTTCAGCCCATCGAGTTTGCACCAGCTCTTTGACACTAGTGAATAAATTAATATGGCCAATCCACCTAAGCTGCACATCTTTGGAGTGTGGGAGGAAATCACAGCACCTGGAGGAAACCCAGGCAGACACGGGGAGAACGTGCAAACTCCACACAGTCACCCAAGGTGGGTTCATACCCAGGGGTATGAACCCACACCCCTGGTGCTGTATGCCATGAGTACATGATGTCAGGATGAGAGTTTGATATTGGAAGGAGCTGAAAGAAGACTTACCTTGGTAGAGCGGATGAAATTATTCATCTCCTTCCTACACTACCTGGCGCTTTTGACATGGTTGCCAGCTTCATTGACCACCTGGGCAATGTCAGCCCAGGCCACGGAGGTGAGGTTGCAGTGCTTCCTGGACTATCCCTTGGTGAAAGGACCTGCCTCTGGGGCCGGACTCCTCGAATCAAGGCCTTGAGAGCATGGTGGTTGAATTAGGGTGCACAATCCTTAAGGCCTTTGGGTTCTGGACATCCTGCACAGTCTCCAGGTTGGCTGGAGTGAGTGATTTGAGTGTGCTGGACTGCAGTTTAAATTTGGTGCAGGGACCTTTGAACCTGCAGGCTGACGGCAGGCGGGCAGACGAATCAGCTAAGTGATTCAGAGAGATATCTACTTGTGCATGATTAATGAGGCTCTGAGCGTGGAATTGGGTGCGAGTTCCCAACATTCTGACCAGCAGGAAGGGCGCCACCGGAACCACACACCACTGCACTTCAGACCAACCCTAAATCCTGCTGTAGTCAATTTGTATGATCCTCAATGCTGGCCACTCCAAGCTTGATATCAGTGCCAAATGTTAACATTTTACTCCAAATTTCAAAACCAACTTATATACATATCGGAACAAGTAGTGATCCCAGCACTCGCCCTTGGGAAACACCACAACACTATCTCCCATCTTCCAGTTTGAAAAACAACCTTTACCACAACTGGCTCTTGTCTGTCTTTAAACATCTATTATTAAATCCAAGCCGACACTGACTGTCCTATTCTATGAGGCTCAATTTTGTTAACCAACCTTTTATGTGGTATTCTATCAAATGCTTTCTTAAAATTCTGGTTTCTCTCCTCATTTTGTTTTTCACAAGCAACATTTAACTAGTAATTCAGTCTGCCGCGTCACTGGCCCTCAGTATAGTATATGTTGATAAGGTGCGCAGAGCCTTGACAGGTAGAGTGTGGGGAAGGAGGTTCAAATTGTGTTAGGAGATTCCACAAGATCTTTTTTGGGGCAGAATGGCTGAGCAGGTTACACATGTTGCCCCACGTTAATGCTCGAGAACTGCTAGGAGTGGCATAGCAATTTTTTGAGGCAATTATGTACATAAAATGAATGCAGAGGAAAACTTGCCCCCAGGGCAGTGAGTATTGTATTTCAAATAAGAATCATCAGTGCTTAACTGTAGGACAAATATTTGGCAGTAACGTTTATGTGGATATTTTAAGGATAAATTGATTGGAAGGTGCATTGATTTGCATAGCCATTCGCTCCAGTATTGCCACACTAGTTAGACAGGTTACCGAAACCAATATTAGTCATACACCAGCAGCAAATGAATAATTGCTGAATTTAGAAGTAGTCAGTGTGGCCAGGAATTCTCTCCAGGAAGATCAGTAAGGTGTAATCAGGGATTCTGTTTTAATCAACTCCATCTTTTTTCTCCTTCAGCATTGAATGTTACTCTCGGTGCTCCAGCCGGTTCAGTGCCTATTGGATATGAGTAAAATATTTAATTACAAATCTTGGCACTTTGGGGCTGATTTTACCATCAAGTTGCACCCGTTTTCAGGTGTGAAAATTTGGTGAAGTCGGGCGTGAGGCGGCAAGCGTGATCTGCGGCCACCTCCGTGCTGGTTCCCCCTTTAGCAAGGGCCGAAAATGGCCGCCGTCGGGACCACACCCGCAACGGGCGCAATGTCAGTTTAAATGCATTTGCATACATTTAAATTGACTTAATGGGCTGGACGCCCAAACTTACCGGCTCTTCCCCCTTTACCACCGCGTTCGCCCGTCCAGGTTTGGCGCGAAACAGATATGGTTCGCAAAGATCTGATTTAGGCACTCCAGTTTCTGAGGAGGTAAGTTCAGAGCTTCCGGCGGCTTTCTGACTCAGATCAGTGGGGGGGAGGTGGGTCAGATGGCAGCGGGGGGGGGGGGGGGGGGGCGGGTGGGGGAGACGGGTCAGATGGCCCTCTGACTCAGATCGTGGGGGGGAAGGTGGGTCACATGGCTCCACTCAGATAGGTGGGGGGTGGGCAGGGGGGGTCTGCTGCCACTCTGCCTCTGCTCAATGTGGGGGGAGGGGAGATCTGCTGCCACTCTGCATGTGATCAGTGGAGGGGAAGGGGGGGGGTCCACTGCCACTCTGCATGTGATCGGTGGAGGGGAAGGGGGGTCTGCTGCCACTCTGCATGTGATCGGTGTGGGGGGAGGGGGTTCCGCTGCCACTCTGCGTGTGATCGGTGTGGGGGGAAAGGAGCAGGGGGCCGCGATCGGTCTGGGTAGTGGGGGGGTGGGGGGATAAGGGGGTCATTAATGTCTGTGGGGGCCAGGGGGAGGCATTACCTGGCCCAGGAGCGATGTGGCAGGGGAGCGTTTTTCTATTTTTTTTTACTGTGCATGCGCAGTTGGTGGAGCCAATTGGAACAGCAGGATTTTGGGCACGTTAAGCCCCTACCCACAGGTTTCTGCAGCACGATTCAGAATCACTGATAGTTCTTCAGGCAGAGTGCGTATGGGGGTGCCTGAAAACGGGTCTAAAAGTCAGATCTGAAACACTCCCAGTTTCAAGTCCACCCAGCACTTAGAATGAAAATGGTAAAATAGGGCCCTTGGTGTCGCATTCGCACAAGATAATACGTCTGCAATTGAGCAGATAGCGTGGCATCTTTTCTTGGCTTCTCTCTGTCTTTCAGGCTTACACCTTTGCTCCATTTTGTTTTCCACCACTGATCCTTCCAGCCTGAGCTGAGGCAAGTGCTATATAAATGTTAGTTTGGGATGTCCAGATGTTGTGAAAAGTGCTACATAAATGCAAGTCATATGCAGGGGGGTGGATTTCAGCCGCAATCGATCTGTACACGGGGGGTGGGGAGGGGGGGGGGCAGTTCAATCACGATTGGTCCGGTTGGAGGAGGATGGTCTGGGCGGGGGGAGGGCAATCAGCCATGGTAGCAGGGGCTGATCAGCCATGGAGATCAGCTATGGCTTGGGGAGGCAGTGACATGCGTAATGGCGCCCTCTGCTGCTATCAGCCGGCTTTGGGGTGATCTAGGTCCCACTCTCTCCCCCCACTGGCGAGAAACTGGTTTGGCCTAATTTTTTTGACAGAATCAGGTAAGATTCAATTTTTAAGTTGCCCCAAAAAAATGGCATGAATTTCTCCTGTTTTTACACTCGTTTGGCACGTTTGGTAAGATTGCTCCCGTAGAATTTTACAGCACAAGAAGAGGCCCTTCAGCGCATCATATCAAGCACCTATCTATTCTAATCCCATTTTTCAGCACTTGGTCCATAGTTTTATGTTTAGATCGTTTCAAGTCCTCATCTAAATTCTTCTTAAATGTTGTGATGGTTTCTGCCTCTAGCACCCTTTCAGGCAGTGAGTTCCAGATTTCCACCACCCTCTGTATGAAAAAGATTTCCTCAAATTACCTCCAAACCTCCTGCCCCCCACCTTAAATCTATGCTCCATGGCTATTGACCCATCTACTAAGGAGAAATGTTTCTTCCTATCAAACCTGCTATGTCCTTCGTAATTTTGTCCAACTCGATTAGGTCCCCCTCAGTCATCTCTGCTCTAAGAAAGACAACCCCAGCCTATCCAGCCTCTCTTCATAATTGAAGCTCTCCAGCCCTATGCAACATCCTGGTGAATCTCCTCTGCACCCTCTCTAGTGCAGTCCCATCCTTCCTACAGTGTGGTGACCAGAACTGCACACAGTACTCTAGTTGTGGCCTAATGAGCATTTTATGCAGCTCCATCATAACCTCCCCGCTCTTAGATTCATACCTCGGCTAATAAAGGCCAGTATCCCATATGCCTTTTTAACTACCTTATCTCCCTGTCCTGCTGCTTTGAGTGATCTATGGACATGGACCCCAAGGTCCCTCTGATGCTCTGTACTTCCTAGCATCCTAACGTTTATTGTGTACTCCCCTGCCTTGCAATCCTGCCAAAATGCACCACCTCACACTTTTCAGAGTTATATTCCATTTGCCATTGTTCTGCCCATTTGAGCAGCCCATCTATATTGTCCTGTAATCTAAGGCTTTCCTCTTCGCTATTTACCACGCCACAAATTTCCATGTCATTTGCAAACTTACTGATCATCTGTCCCACACTCACATCTAGATCATTATTTAGTTAATTTCCTGGTCGGTATTCAGACCGACTGCGGATTCCTTTTAGTTTCCTTTGTCGGTCTTTGTGGAACAATTACATATTTCTTTAAGGTAGGACAGTTCAGGAGGGTCTGAGTTTGGGCTGATTGGTAAAGGTTCAAGAGGAAGTTTAGAAATGTGCTAATGTTCAGTCTACTTGGCTCAAAATTTTATAAAAGGTAATTTACATGTTCTAAAGATGAATTGCTAATGTACTCAAATATATCAGCTTTTATCTTATTACTGCTAAGAAAAGATGTTGGGATCTTCTAAACTTCCAGTGATGAAAGTTAGACTTACTGAGTGGCCAGCTGATGGCTGTCAGAGGTTTGTATATTACTTGACAGCCATTTTGAGATGGGTGATTTGTGTGTGCTGTGTTAACCACTATTGGCCCCTTTTACCCGTATCAGACTGTGGTGATTGTCCCTTTAAGGGCAACACAGCAGGGTAAAGGTCACCTGACCTGGGTGACCAATGGGGTCTCAGAGTAAAGAATCACTCTAAGGGGTGGAGTCCTCTTAGGTAAGAGACATGTTGGGATGAGGGGCAGGATTTTCTGGCCACGCTCGCCCCAAGACCGGAAAATCCTGCTTGAGGTCAATGGACCTTTGCATGTTCCGTCCCCCCCCTCCCCCCCACATATTACAATTCCTGCAGTGGGCGGGCAAGACGGGAAAATTTCAGACATGAGGCTGCTTTACAAATCTTATTAATGAATACCTTTTGTGTTTCTAATGAAATCTGTAAGGGTGTATTATTACACAGACATAAGAAAATGGAGGCAAAATTAACCCCACATATTTGGGGAACTTACATCCATGTAAATTTTAGTTTAAACAAGCGTATCTCTAATTAGTATTGACGATTATTTTCTGATCGTGTTAATTTCATAATTTTCTTTACACACTTGACTTTGATGTAAAATTACGATTATTCTTCGTATTTATTTGTGTCTTTACCAGCAGTCTGTCCTCAATGCCAATCAGCTTTGCAGAGTTTTACCCTAAACCTATCTAGCAATGATCATGTTCATTGTTAAATCTAGCAGGCAATTCTAGTCAAGGTAAAGCCACGCCTAATGTGATCTTTGCTTAACAAACCAGTTAAATATTAATGTAGCCCTTTGCAATGAAGCAAATAAAGGTCATTCAATCTCCCACCCCTGTTCCTCCTATTTTAAGCCTACTGTTCATAAACATTTATAATACAAAATCGTTCCATGGTGTTGATGCAGAGAGAAAAATTAAGTCAAGCTCTTGTCAGTCTGTGGAGAGTGAACTATTCCTTGCAGCATCTGCTGAGCTTTATTCCTCACAGCCCTGCTGTTATCATGTTCTTGTGGTCAGTAGAAGCAACTTTAAAAGGCAGTACTTTCCTTTCTTTCACTTGCCCAATAACTGCCAGCTATCTGCCTTGCTGAAGTTGTTAATTAAATTGGAGTCCTCGCTGGATGATTCAGCCTTCAGTCCAAAATACATCAGGACAAAAATCTGCCTGTTTTGAAAGATTACATGGAAATTGATTTTCTCAGTTATCTGGAACTGCACACCAGTAGGCTTCCCCAGAAAAAAATTCTGAATTGAGTTTTCTTAGGAGTTGCTGCATTGAGAAGAAATTGTTTGGTCACCAGTTTTAATGCATTGTATACAATGAGTTGAGAGTTAACTATTTCATAAGCTACAAACCTAAGCAGATATTAAGTTATACGGGCGATTTCTTTCATATTAGCACTGCGATTAAATATCTTTTGGCATACTCCTAACGATAGATATTGTGAAGTATAACAGAGAAACATTTCAGAGAGCTGACCTTTGCCACCAGGTAAGGACCAGTTCCTGGACCAAGGATCAGAACCTGAGGAACCTCTGCAGCAATAATGCCTGGGTGGGATTGTGGCTGGTGCAGGCTCGACAGGCTGAATGGCCTCCTTCTGCACTGTAGGATTCTATGATTCTATATCCTGGGGCTGAGATGATAGACCTCCAACCATCTTTCTTTGTGCTGCTATGACTCCAACCAGTGGAGAGTTTTCTATTGACTTTAGTTTTGCGAGACTTACTTTGATCAAATGCTGCTTTGTCAAGGGCAGTCCCTCTCATCTCATGCGGTAAATGTTGTGGTCCTGCCCGCCATGGGAATCGTCACGGGTGGGACGGACAATTTGACAGACCATTTAAAGGTCCATTGACCTCAGGCGGAAATTTCCGGTCTGTAAGTTCCTGCCTTTAGCTCCTTTATTCATGTTTAGACCAAGGCTGTAGTGAGGTTTGGAATCAAATGGCTCTGGTGGAACCCAAACTGAGCTTTGGTGAGCAGGTTATTGCTGAGTGAGTGCTGCTTGCCAGCACTGCTGTCACTTTGCTGATGACTAAGAGGGGACTGATGGAGTGGTAATTGACTGAATTGAATTTGTCTTGCTTTTTGTGGAAGCACATACCTGGGCAGTTTTCCACATTGCCGGACAGATGCCAGTGTTGTAGCCTCGCCAGAATAGCTTGGCTCGGAGCGCAGCTAGTTCTGGAGTACAAGTCTTCAAAGCTATTGCCGGTATGTTGTAAAAGCCCATAGCCGTTGCTATATCCAGGTATTTCTCGATAACATGTGGAGTGAATCCACTTTGTTGAAGACTGGCATCTGTGATGCTGGTTATCTCAGGAGGAGGCTGAGATGGATCATCAGCTTGGCATGTCTGGCTGTGGATGGTTGCAAGCGCTGCAGCCTTGACTTTGGCACTGACGTAAACATTTATTAGCAGAATTTATTGTCGTAGTTACAGACACAGCAATTGCTGTCAGATAGGAAAGTTCCAGGACAGTATGAAAAAGCAATAAGAATAACTCTACCAGGACACAGATAAACAGCATTCCAGAGGCCCAGTTGTTTGACTTTTCTCCTGCAAATCCCCCAGAAAGCGCGACTGCACCTCCTCCAAATGCTTCTTCATATTTCTCCACTGCATAATAACTGCCATATGCCTGGTACAAAGCCAAATTAACAACTGCAGCATACACAGACTGATAAACCTCATTTAGACGCCGGGTTTTAATTCAACTATGTGACGAAGTGACAGATTCACCAAATTAAATGCAGTCTTGTAATGGAAATAATGTGCAGGAGGGAAATCAAGAATGGGAATTAAAAAACTCCATCTTAGATTTGGAAGAGTTTTACTGCTGCTTACATTGAAACAGAACGTGGTCAAATGGTCCCTTATGTCTGTTCTGCCATTCCAATAAATCGTGGCTGATTTGTACCTCAAATCCATTTTTCTTCCACTTGTTCCATATTCCTTGACACCCTTACCTAATAAAAATCTGTCTTTACAATCTTGAAAATTTGAACTGATCCAGCGTCCATTTCCTTTCAGGGGAGAGAATTCCTCAGTTACACCACCCATTGAGGAAGAAGTGTTTCACAATGTTAATCCTAAAGGACTTGGCTCGAATTCTGCATTCTGGATTCACCAGCTGGTAATAAGCAGTCATTTCCGCACATGTTATGTTAAGTTGACGGTCTGTAGTTCCCTGGTTTCTTCCTCTCCCCGCTCCCTTCTTAAATTATGGTGACATTTGAATTTTCTAACCCAACCACTCAGATACTGACCTCAGCCTTTCAAAACCAATATCTTCAGCCTCTTCTCAAAGTCTAACCTCTTTCCTTGCAACTTACTAGGACGTTTCTACCTCCCTCATTCTCCAATGTCCAAGAACAAGCTCAGTGGGCAGAATTTTATGCCCCCCCCCCACCCCCACCTCACTCCTCCCCGGTGGGTTCTGAGGTGGGTGGGGGAGAATAAATTCCATGGACCGGATTTCATTTTGGGGTTCCCGCCCACCCTGACCCAGGCACAATCTTACGGTGGGGTGGGCAGGACCTCGGATGTGAAGCCCACCCATGCCCCTAGTAGGGCCCTTAAATGGCCACATCAGACTTGGACACTCTCCCCTCAGGAACCTGGGAGCTCTGGTTCTCCCTCCCTCAACCCGGCTATCCTCCAATACTGAGATTGTACCCCTCACGATTCCCCAAGGACATCCCCATATCTCGCACTATCGGGACCGCTGGTACTTATGTGAAGTGCATTCCCAGGACTTAGGCTCAGGCATGGCACTGCAGTACCTCATCCGGCCATGCAGCACTGTGTCTGGATTAGCGTACAGCTCTCTCTTCTGTCCAAGGTGGGCTGCTAATCTGCGCTCAATGTCTGAGGCAGCCACAGGCACTGTCAGCTATGGAGGCAGGCTATTTAAAATGCTTGCCTCAGTACTGTGAGGTTTCATCCCAGTTATAATCAAAACAGAAAGGCCCTCCAGCCCTCATCCCTCACCTACCACACAATCCATATGTCCCATCCATATCCTCCCCACCCACCTCCTATGGTCCTCGTGCCCCATGCCAAGTAATGGCACTTCCCTTCCCATTCACCAACTATACACTGTATAGAAGCAGTGAACCTTATAATGACAATAGAATTTGTAAAAAAAACTTTTAAAAACTCTCAATCATTAATATCTTTACACTTTCTTAAAATGGTACTCCATATTACTAAAGCCCAATAAAAGTGTCAATCATCCAGACTGTTTAAATTATCAAATCTAAAACTGCATGCACTTGAAACCTCTTTATCTTACGTAAATAAGAATTGTGCAATTGACAGCATAGATCAGAGAGCTATCAATCAAGCAATGTTTTCTCTGGAGCCCATATATTTCAGTACAGACGTCTGTGTTCTCAGCCAAGAATGCATAATGTAGTTTTTTTGACAGCACAATGGTAGTGCCACACAACACAATGGAGGGTGTTCTCAGTGTGAAGACAGGACATTGTCCCCACAAGGTCTCTGTGGTAGTTACTCCCACCAATGTATACTGACACGTAGGTTAGGTAGGATGGGGTCAAGTAGATTTTCCCTCATGTTGTTTTTCTCACCAAATACTGCAGGCCCAGTCTGGCAGATTTGACTTTCATGACTCAACTCTCTTCATCTGGTACCACTCTTGGCGATGGATATTGAAGTTTCTCACCCAGATTGTATTCTGTGTCCTTGCCACCTTCAGTGCTTCATCCAAGTGATGTTCAATATTGAAATGTATTGATTCATCGGTGAGGGAGGATGAAGGTGGTAGTCAGTAGGAGCTTTCCTTGCCCGTGCTTTAGCTGATGCTATGAGACTTCATGGGCTCCCAGGCAGCCCCCCACCCCCTCCGCTCACCCACAGATTGTCTACCACTGTGCTGCCACCTCTGGTGGGTCTGTCCAGTGAAGGAGGACATACCCAGTGATAATGATGAAGAAGTCTGGGGCTTTGGTTGATTTAGGATTCGGTGCATATGACAATGCCAGGCTAGTCTGTGCAACAATTCTCCCAATTTAGGCACAACTCCTAAGACGTTAGTGAGGAGGACATAGCAGGGTTAGCTGGCCTGTTTGTGCCTTCCTGCCCAGTCTCTATATTGATGTCAGATGATCTTTCCAGTTTTGGGTTTTTTTGCTGTAGTGGTTTGGTACAACTGGTTTGCTGGGCCACTTCAGAGTCAACCACATCGCTATGTTTCTGGAGTCACACATGGACCTGAGTAAGGACAGCCGATTTCCTTCCCTAAAGGACCGTCGTGAACCGAGTGGGCTTTTACCATAATCCAATAATTTCATGTTTACTGTTGTGAGCACAAGTGTTTTTTTTAAATTCTTTAAACTTACCAAACCGGTTGAAGTCTCTTTACTTACACAGCCTTTTTGTTCTGGTGTGGTTAACTCTTTCTCACCCAGACCTGATCCAGACGCATTACTTGCATGGCCACTTCCTGCTGCCTGGGCTGAGAGAGAGTTATGTGTGCAATTTTTTATTTTGGTGTTGTCACGTCCCTGGGGACAATGAAATTGCCATAATTAGAATTCTTTGCCTGCACCTGTCTCCATATATTTCAGATTTTTAAAAAGGGAAAACTGATGTTGGAAGACGGAAGTTAAAAAAAAGATAAATGTGGGAAAAACACAGCAAGCCTGTCGGTACCTGAAAAGGGAGTTCAGCAGTTAGGCCGTGGAATTGACATGAGTATATTTTCCTCTTGTGGTGATAAAGGACTTGTGGTGAAGCAGTATTTAATATCCACCCATCAAAATGGTAATTTGAAAACACGAACAACAAGAACCAGCCAATCACAGTGCTCTTGTAATAATGTTCATTTCACACTTCTCAGGCAACTCAATTGGAAAGTAAGCGACAATCTGTTTCAGCTTTTTAACTTTTCACAGTGTAAGCAAAGCATGGAATACCACAAGTGGAATTTTTGGCTTGTTTCTACTTCCAACTAGTCCTGCTTACCTCTTTACTCAACTTGACTTCCTCTTTCAGCCTTTTCTCTAAAAGAAAATCTTCTCCCTTAGAGGGTCATGAATGTTTGGAACTCTGTGCCCCATGAAGATGCGGTGACTGGGTCATTGAATATATTCAAGGCTGAAATAGACAGATTTTTGAACAATGGGGGACCTGAGGGTTCGGGGGAACAGGAGGGAAAGTGGATTTGAAACCAAGATCAGATCAGCCATGATCTTATTGAATGGTGGAGCAGGCTCAAGGGACTGTACCCCTACTCCTGCTCCTATTAGTTATGTTCTTATGTTCTCTATATTGGCTGCAGCTAGTAAAATCCCCGCCTGTGCTCCTGAGACATGTCCAATGCCACATTTGGTCTGAATAGTGGTAGGCACATTGTGCCGATCAAATTCCAGCCTCAGTGTTCCTTCACTCTTTCTCTCCCTATTTCTTTCTCCTTCCTATAGTTTTGACCTTTCCTTTCTCACTGTCATTCTAATTGTGATTAAATATTGTTCTCTGTGCCACTTTTACACCCAAGGTGTTTCTTTCTCGTGGTATCTCTTTCATTTCATGTTTCTTTCTCAAGTCTCTCACTTTTACTTCATCTTTATTTATTCTTTTTTCTCGCTCACTATCTCTTTATCACTGTCTAAGGCAGCTTTTTATTATTTACATGTTTATCTCGTCCATGTTCTCACTGGATGTTTGTATGTCTTTTCCTCTCTTTGTTCCTCTGTATGTTTAAAGGTTATTTATTAGTGTCACAAGTAGACTTACATTAACACTGTAATGAAATTTACTGTGAAAATCCCCTAGTCGCCACACTCCAGCGCCTGTTTGGGTACACTGAGGAAGAATTTAGCATGGCCAATGCACCTAACCAGCACATCTTTTTGACTGGGGGAGGAAATTCATGCAGACACGGGAAGAACGTGCAGACTCTGCACAAACAGTGACCCAAGCCGGGAATCAAACCCGGGTCCCTGGCGCTGTGAGGCAGCAGTGCTAACCACTGTGTCACCGTGCTGCAATATGTGTTTGTGTATTTCTTATGCTGTGTTTATATGTTTTACTGTGTACACATTTTACTTTGACTGTATTTGTGTGATCCTGCCTTCTTCTCCTCTGCTTCTGTTATTGTCAGTACATGTTCATAAAATCATAGAATCCCTACAGTGCAGAAGGAGGCCATTTGGCCTATCAACTCTGCACCGATTCTCTGACAGAGCATCTCACTCAGGTTCAGCCACTGCTCTATCTGCGTAACCCCATGTATTTACCCCGTTAATCCCCTGAATCTACAAATCTTTGGACACTAAAGGACAATTTAGCTGGGCCAATCCACCTAACCTGCACATCTTTAGACTGGGAGGAAACACACGCAGGTACGGGGGGAATGTGCAAACTCCACACAGACAGTCACCCGAGGCCAGAATTGAACGCAGGTCCTTGGCGCTGTGAGGCAGCAGTGCTAACCACTGTGCCACCATACCGCCCATGTTCTTACTCATTATTTTGTTTTCATCCCTTTCAGTTTTTTTTGTGCCTTCATTTCCACATGCACATTTCTGATGAGAGGTTCATCTTAAAATACAGAACCATGATGATCTTTGACATTTAATTAGACACATGGAAAATGGCAATCTCTTACTCTGAAATCTGAAGCACTGTTTCTTGCTGACTTGGATTTTCTCTTTGTAATTCTTTCTTTATACAATGTCCCAAAATTGGATATGAATTCTTGTGTGCTAATGGAGTGTATTCTGCGTTCCAAGGGCATGACTGAAGATCCTATTCATAGATTCAAGCATTAACATGACAAAAGAAATTGGAACAAGATTTTATTGACCTCTTCTGAACATTGAAATTCATGAAAATGCAATTTTGTCTTGTTTGAGCATTCCAGGCTATTTTAACATGGTATCTGGTATGTTTGGCCACTATCGTATTGCCTGAAAGAGTACCTGTATTACAATGGGAAATGACTCACCTTTACCGGATTTATGTCACCAATGTTGCTAGAATGGTACCCAATAGCAAGAATAAATGCAACATTTCAGAGTGTAAGCTTCCTGCTAAAAAATCAGTTCCTGCAGCTTTCTTCAGAACCCTTATTTATCATAGAAATCATAGAAACCCTACAGTGCAGAAGAAGATCATTTGGCCCATTGAGTCTGCACCGACCACAATCCCACCCAGGCCCCATCCCCGCAACCCCACATATTTACCCCGCTAATCCCTCTAACCAATGCATCCCGATACACTAAGGGGCAAATTAGCATGCCCAATGCACCTAACCAGCACATCTTTTGGACTGTGGGAGGAAACCGGAGCACCCAGAGGAAACCCGCGTCGATACGGTGAGAATGTGCAAACTCCACGCAGACAATGACTCAAGCCGGGAATCGAACGCAGGTCCCTGGAGCTGTGAGGCAGCAGTGCTAACCACTGTGCCACTGTGCTGCCCCTTGAGTGAAAAAGAATTCTGTATTTGTTTGTGAATCACCATTTCCTTCCCTCGATTTCTTTCCTCGATGCATAATGGAACTACTCATACGCATGGTTCCTGGATTTTTAAAAATTTCTTTGATGGGATGTGGGTGTGGGTGGCTAGGCCAGCATTTATTGCCCATCCCTAGTTGCCCTTCAGAAGGTGGTGATGAGCTTGAACTGCTGCAGTCCCTGAGGTGTAGGTACACCAGCAGTGCTGTTAGGGAGAGAATTCCAGGATTTTGACCCAGCAACAGTGAAGGAATAGTGATCTATTTTCAAGTCAGGATGGTGAGTGACTTGAAGGGAACTTCCAGGTGATGGTGTTCCCAGATATCTGTTGCTCTTGCCCTCCTACATGATAGTGGTCGTGGGTTTGGAAGATGTAGTCTAAGGAACCTTGGTGAGTTCCCGCAGTGTATCTTGTAGATGGTGCACACTGCTGCCACTGTGTGTCGGTGGTGGAGGGATTGAATGTTTGTGGGAGGGGTAGCAATCAAGCGGGCTGCTTTGTCCTGGATGGTGTCGAGCTTCTTGAGTGTTGTTGGAGCTGCACCCGTCCAGGCAAGTGGGGAGTATTCCATCACACTCCTGACTTGTACCTTCTGGATGCTGGACAGACTTTGGGGGGGTCAGGAGGTGAGATAATCACTACAGGATTCCTAGCCTTTGACCTGCTCTGGTGGCCACAGAATGTATATGGCTAGTCCAGTTCAGTTTCTGGTTAATGGTAACCCCCAGGATGTTGATGTTTCTGTGGCCTCTCAGGCTACTCAGTTGTATCAGGCCAATACAAAAAAATGAAAGTATTGGGACCACTCATTGAAGGCACACCCAGCCCAGGTGAGCCTGCAATGTCCTCTAACCTCTAGGAACCAGTGCTAAAGTTGGGGGAGCTGTCCCACAGATAAGTCGAGCAACAACCTGATATATGCATACTCACAGAATCATAAAAATCAGCCTAAATCCCAGGTTCCCCAATCTGTATCACTAAGGTGGAGCACTGTGTTATACAATGGCCCTTCGATTCCTCAACATTGACTCCAGATCACATGCAGTTTCATGACTTCAGGTCAAGCATGTGTAAGGAATCGCCAGCTAAGTACCACCCTTCACTGATGTATTAGTACTCCTCCATGTTGAACACCACTTGGAGGCAGTGCTGAGGTTATCAAGGGCACTAGTTGTGATGGAAGACTTTGGTTCTGATTTTACCGGCACGCCCGCCCCGGAGCGGGCGAGGCTTGAAATACGACGTTCTCCATTGGCCTCGGACGTGATCTCACAAGCTTCGGGCGGGCGTGTCACTAAAATTTTGGCCTTTGTGTCCTTTATTGGGTGGCTTGATAACATATAGTAAATGCCGGCAGGGCAAAATTATGAAAGTGAGAGTCAGAACTCCCACTAATCAATAGTAAACTTCAAAGCCACAGGTTTACGGTGGCCACCAACACAATTCTAAGCTATCTTTCCAACCAACATGTCACACAGTGATATGACTGTCTTCTTTTGCAGGTATTTCATCCTTACTCTGTAGATTCAGATGGTAGGATACTGTCTTCACCTACCTCTGCTTCCTGCTGCTGATACCTCACCTCTGTTAATCCTTGCACAGCAGCAGGTTTCTCGTTTTGCTGACCAACAGTGCGTACCTGTCCCAAGCCAACATCCCTCCTCTGTCTCCTTCTCCTCATCACTGGAATCTACTGATGACCATGAAACCCCATTGTCGATTGTCGGAAAAACCCATCTGGTTCACTGGCACGGTGGCACTGCTGCCTTACAGCGCCAGGGACCTGGGTTCGATTCCCAGCTTGGGGTCACTGTCTGTGTGGAGTCTGCACGTTCTCCCCGTGTCTGCATGGTTTCCTCCAGGTGATCCAGTTTCCTCCCACAGTCTGAAAGACGTGCTGGTTAGGCGCATTGACCATGCTAAATTCTCCCTCAATGTACCCAACAGGCACCGGAGTGTGGCGACTAGGGGATTTTCACAGTAACTTCATTGCGGTGTTAATATAAGCCTACTTGTGACACGAATGAATAAACATTAAACGGAAAGGAAATTTTCCGTCCTTATCTGGTCTGGCCTACATATGACTCCAGAGCCACAGCAAATGGTCTAGCGTTACAGGAAGGCAGCTCACCACCACCTTCTCAAGGGCAACTAGAGGTAGGTAATAAATGCTGGCCAGCCAGTGATGCCTGTGCCCCACGAATGAATAAAACAAAGCTTTAAAAAGATGAATGGGTGTGCTTAAGGCACTGGGGAACTCTCCGACCATCGCCAACAGACTCTTCTGCTGAATGCAGCCATAATCCCACTTACAGCCACCCTTGTACCACCTCCTCATGCCTGGCGTAACTCACCCTAAACATTTTCCATACATGCCCAGCGATAAATGATGTGGGCAATGTAAAATGTGAAACTTTGTCCTTGTTAAAAAATGAATTGATCTTTAATTCATTTTTCAAAAAATGGCAGGCCGTCCAACTTCTGTATCATCAGAGACGTAAGCGCGGGGGGAGGGGGGAGGGGGTGCGGTGCACTGCACCCCATTTCTGAATGTAAAATTCACCCCCAAGAGACAGCTATGTGCACAGGACACAGCACAGTCTACCAGCCCTGACACTAACTCGGATGTAGCACTGAAGATTAGGGGCTTTTCTACCCAAACTCCTCCTGACTGTAACAATGGCATTTATCTGCCTATGTGGAAAAATGCCCAGTTATGTCCAGACCACAAAATGCAGGACAAATCCAATATGGCAAATTATCATCTGATCCATCTACTTTCAATCTTCAACAAAGTGATGGAAGGTGCCATCAACAGAGCTCAGTTCGTGTCACTGGACTCCAGGTTCCATTACACCCTTGGTCCAAATATGGCACCCAAGCTGAATTCCTGACTAGAGCTGAGGAGGTCTGCCCTTTACATTGTACAGCATTTGACTGAGTGTGGTATCAAGGAGTTCTCACTGAAGTCAAAGGGAAAAGCTCTCCCTGGCTCTGTAGCTGGTAGAAAGGAAGATGTGGAGATGCCGTAACTGGTAGAAAGGAAGATGGTCATGGTTGTGTGAGTCGACAATCATCTCAGCCCCAAGACGTCGCTGCAGGAGTTCCCCAGAGAAACATGGGGCTAGGCCCAGAGACTTTATCAAAGAGCTGCCTATCGCAAGGTCAGAAGCTGCACTGTTTGTTGTTGATTGCACAACAATCAGCTCAATCCACAGCTTCCTGTTGAAGCAGTCTGGCCTACATGCAGTGAGAGAGTAGGCAATGTTCAGGCTTGAGTTAAAAAGTGTTAAGCAACATTCTTGTCTCACAAATGCAGGCAATGACCAGCTTTCACCAGTGTCGTGCCAAGAAGACATGGAAGAAAGTATATATATCTACATTATCCTGACTACTTTATAAAATAATATTTAATAAAATAAATATATATAATGGACAAAGACTTTACACTGACTGAAGCCGTAACTAGCTATGACTCACACAAAAGGAATTTCTCGCCTTCAGAAAACTACAGCAACCTGTTTATCACTAAAGATATATAATACCCCCTGTGACTGCAAAGACCTAATCTAAGGAAATGCACAAAGGCCCCTTTCCATTTCTGAGGCAAAGCCCTGGCCACTGGAGACAAAGGCTGGTGTTTTACAGCCTCACTCGGGCGAGGCTCGTAAAATCTCGCCCGAGGCCAACGGAGAATTCCGTTCTGGGTGGGCGCGGCCGTAAAATTCCGGCAAATCTGTCTGTGAGGGCAAAGCGCCCTGAAACCTCTGGTAAACTTATCAATGGATGAAACATTGACCATTTCAAGACCATAATTTGTCCAAACCAAGTGGAAGAAATGGGAGTTATGTCACATGACCACCCCCCCCCCCCCCGTAATATTACCTCATGAAGCTAAAGGAGGCAGTTTGTGGTCTTTGCCCTGTGCCTCTTTCTGTCCCTTATTTCTCTTTTATTGTATGAATGCAAAAAGGGATGAGGGATGTTGCGAACCCTCTTCCTGCATTTTGAGTGTGTGTAAAATAAACTAACCCTCTGATTTTACCCTACCTAGAGGTCGCTGTGGGGTTATTAATAGAGGATTGGACCACTCTAAAACTGAAGTGTTGGAGAAAATGCATCACCACTTATAAAGGGGGGTGGGGGGGGGATCTAAAATCAAAAGCATCTTTCTGTTTGCAGATTGTTCGTGAGAGGAGAAATCAGGGCTGTTTGAAATTAAACCCTTCTCCTGTCCGTAACACAAGAGAGAGCCTAACCACCTCCACATAATATTTAATTGCATTATCATTGTCAAGTTCCCTACCATCAACTCTTGTGGATCACAACAGATGAGAAACTCAATTAGACAGGCTGAGCTATGGCCCAAGACTAGGACAGAAACTGGGTATTGTGCAGTGAGTGGCACACCTCCTGATTCCTCAGATCCTCTCCATAAGGCCCAGGTCTGCAGTGGGATGAAATACTCTCAAACCACACCATCCGGGGCAAGGTAATTTAGTTGATTGCACCCCATCTTAAACACCATCTTAAACCCCATCTTAAACATCTATCCCACCACCAGAGGCAAACTATGGGTGCACTGAATTCAGTCTACAGAATGCACAGTAGCAGCACTTTGCAAATCTAGGACCTTGACCACAGAGAATGACAAGTGCAGCAGATGCATGGGGACACCAGCACCTACAAGTTCCCTCCAAGTTACACACCATTTGGTCTTGGACATCTATCATCATTTGTTCATCATTGCTTGGTCACAAATCTGGAACTCGGTGCCATCAGTACATGGCTCTGGTTCAGTTGATAACACTCTTGCCTCTGGGGTGATTTTCCACCCCTGTTTTCAGTGGGTGGAATGGTGGAGGGGGTGAAGAATCGAGGGGGAATCCCAAAACAGCTTTGATGCCGGTGGGATTTCCCCCACCCCTGGCCAGTGACGTAATGGGGTACGTCAACAACAGGAAGCCCATTATAATGTACTTTAATACAATTAGCAGGCGTCCCCACACTAGCATTGCCCCATGTAGGAAAGTGCCCGTCCTCCCTCAAGCAGCGCAATGCCACATCGGCAGTGTTCACAACTGTTTTTTTTAAATGGGTAACTGGTGAACAGAACCCACTGGCGGCAGTGCCAGCGGTCAGTGCCAGTGGTCAGTGCCATGGGGAGGTGTTGAGTGTTCGGTTTCCATGGTGGGGTGGGGGAGATTCCGTGGTGCGGGAGTTCCTTTATTCTATTGTTACCTTTTTGATATCGAGTTGCCCTTCCCACCCCACCAGCGTGAAGCTGTGGGACCAGAATCCTTGATTTTATTTGGCTATGTATCAAAATATATGATGGCAAAAACCAGCCGTGGGTCTACACCCCACTTTTCCCACCCGAGTCAACACAGTCAAAAAATGAGAAGATTTCGCCCTCTGAAACAGAAAATGGTTTGCAAGTTCCATCCCAGGGACTGGGCGGCACAGTAGCACAGTGGTTAGCACTGCTGCTTCACAGCTCCAGGGACCTGGGTTCGATTCTTGGCTTGGGTCACTGTGTGGAGTTTGCACATTCTCCTCGTGTCTGCGTGGGTTTCCTCCGGGTGCTCCGGTTTCCTCCCACAGTCCAAAGATGTGCGGGTTAGGTTGATTGGCCATGCTAAAATTGCCCTTAGTGTCCTGGGATGCGTAGGTTAGAGGGATTAGTGAGTAAAATATGTAGGGATATGGGGGTAGGGCCTGGGTGGGATTGTGGTCGGTGCAGACTCGATGGGCCAAATGGCCTCTTTCTGTGCTGTAGGGTTTCTAAGATTTCTAAGATTCTAAGACTTAAACATTAAATCAAGGCTGTAATTGCATTGCAGTATGAAGGGAGTGCAGCATTGTTGGAGTTACTATCTTTCAGGTAAGGTGTTGAAACATGGTCCTGTTGTCCTCTTAGGAACTCCCGGCACAATTTGAAAAAAGCAGGTGAGATATCCCCAATGTCCTTGCTAATATTTGTCCCGCAAACAATTCTTAAAAGAAAACAGATGATCTGATCATTGCACTCAATGCTTCTTTTGAGATCTTATTGTGCACAAGTTTACTGCCACATTTCCTACATTATAAGAGTGACTACACTTCAAAAATATTTCATTGGTTGTAAGCGCTTTGGAATGTCCTGAGGTTGTGAAAAGCTTGTAGAAATGCATGCGTTGCCTTTACTTGGTCACAAACTGCAGCAATTCAAGAAGAATCCCCAACACCATCTTCTCAAGGGCAAGAAGGGATATGCAATAAACGCTGGCCTTTCCAGAAATGCCCACGTCCTGAGAATGATTTTTTAAAGTAATAACAGGCCTCCAGTATTTTACATTACGGCTATTCTTCGCATTTTAACTAGAGAATGGAGCATTTTTTGGCAAATCACAGTCCTTGGTGAGATTGAATGAAATGTTTATGTATATGATATTGACATAATTCCATATTCAAAAAGGGTACATTTTGGGAGCTTCAGGCACTGCACAACTTATGGACAAATGGTTAGTAGTGGCTAACAAACTGATTTCACATAAGTGAATTTTCCTAAGTTCTAGAAGGATTCTGACTTCTTGTTGAAATCCCAGAATTGCACTTAGACACATTTTGGAGAGTTGCCAGCCATGCCAAATTGTTCTGGAGTTTCCAGGAATGAAAGATTAATTTCCAGATCACTGCTGCAGGTACCCTGTGAGAACCACAGGGGGTATTTAAAAATCGTGGATATGTTCATTTCATTTATTAGTTATAGAAGTATTGGAGATTTAACAGGGTGGAGCAGTCAGAGTGGGAAGTCACTCATCGGAGGCTCCAGGAATACATCCAACTAGTGTTAACAGCCCCAGGTGTCAGTCAAATGGTCAGGTTCCTCATTAACTTTGGGATTTTCAACATTTCTTGTTCAGAAGCATGCTTTGTCTTTGTTAATTGAGCAGTTAGATTCTGGCTCTATAAGGTTTACTCTTTATTATGGTCACCAGAGTCAGTTCAAAGCTTCTGTGAATCCTGTGGCACCATGGATTTGTCGCCATTGTCCCAGATGACCTTAGGCGATTTTAATCTGAGGACTACCACACCTCAAGTGAGGGACAAGGTTGAGAAGGCTGGCGTTCATGAACAATCTCAGCTGGTACAGGAATTGAACCCACGCTGTTGGCATCGCTTTGCATTGTGAACCAGCTGTCCAGCCAACTGAGCTAACACTTGCAGTAATAGTATAAAGTGCACCTTTTTGGAATGTAATAATGATAGTTTTCTAGTTCAATATGTCAAATAACAAACGAGGGAACAGGCTATTTTCGATCTAATATTGTGCAAAGAGACAGGGTTAATTAATATTAAAGTAAGAAGAATATTTGGGGAAGCGTGATCATAACACGGTAGCACTTAATCCATGCTTTGAGAGTGATTTAGTTATGCACAAAGATAGGGTCTTAAACCTGAGCAAAGCAAACTACCTGGGCATGAGGGCCGAGTTAGCTAAACTAGTTTGGGAAACTAGTTTAAAAGTTATGATGGTAGATAAGCAAGGCAGATTCCCTCAAAATAATAAAAACCCCATGGGAAAAGTGGTCCAACCATGTCCAACAAGAGAAGTTAAAGGTAGTATAGATTTCAAAAATGATTTATAGTGTTGTCAAAAATAGTAAACCCGAGGACTGGGAGGATTTTAGAATTCAGTAAAAGATGACCTGGAACTTGATAAGGCAAGAGGAATTAGGATGAGAATAAACTAGCATGAGATATAAAAACAGATTTTAGAAACAGAAAATAGAAACAGGTGTAGGCCATTTGGCCCTTTGAGCCTGCTCTGCCATTCATTTTTAGGTTTGTTTATTAGTGTCACAAGTAGGCTTACATTAACACTGCAATGAAGTTACTTGAAAATCCCCCTAGTCGCCACACTCTGGTGCCTGTTTGGATACACTGAGGGAGAATTTAATATGGAGGCAAAGACAGGAGAAATTATAAAGGGAAATTAGGAAATGGCAGAAACATGAAACAAATACTTTGTATCTGTCTTCATGGTAGAAAATACAAAATAAAATTCCAGGTGGAGTGTGAAACCAAGGCTCTAGTGAGAATGAGAAATTTAAATTAATATTAGAACATAGAACAGAGGACATAGAAAAGCTACAGCACAAACAGGCCCTTCGGTCCACAAGTTGCGCCGAACATGTCCCTACCTACTAGGCTTACCTATAACCCTCTATCTTACTAACTTCCATGAACTTATCCAAAAATCTCTTAAAAGACCCTATCGAATTCGCCTCCACCACCACTACCGGCAGCCGATTCCACGCACCCACCACCCTCTGAGTGAAAAACATACCCCTGACATCTCCTCTGTACCTACTCCCCAGCACCCTAAACCTGTGACCTCTTGTGGCAACCATTTCAGCCCTGGGTAAAAGCCTCTGGGAATCAACTCTATCAATACCTCTCAACATCTTATACACCTCTATCAGGTCACTTCTCATCCTTCGCTTCTCCAAGGAGAAAAGACCTAGCTCTCTCAACCTATCCTCATAAGGCATGCCACCAAATCCAGGCAACATCCTTGTAAATCTCCTCTGCACCCTTTCTATGGCTTCCACGTCCTTTCTGTAATGAGGCGACCAGAACTGGGCACAGTACTCCAGGTGGGGTCTGACCAGGGTCCTATACAGCTGCAGCATTATCTCCCGATTTCTATACTCAATTCCTCTATTGATGAAGGCCAGTATTCCATACGCCCTCTTAACCACAGCCTCTACCTGCGACGCTGCTTTGAGCGTCCTATGAACCCGGACCCCAAGATCCTTCTGATCTTCCACACTGCCAAGCATGTTACCCTTAATATTATATTCTTTCATCCTATTCGACCTGCCAAAATGAACTACCACACACTTATCTGGGTTGAAGTCCATCTGCCACTTCTCCGCCCAGTCTTGCATCTTATCTATGTCTCGTTGCAACTGCTGACATCCCTTTACACTATCCACAACACCACCAACCTTTGTGTCATCACCAAACTTGCCAACCCATCCTTCCACTTCCTCATCCGGGTCATTTATAAAAACCACAAAGAGCAAGGGTCCCAGAACAGATCCCTGGGGCACTCCACTGGTGACCGACCTCCATGCTGAAAAAGACCCATCTACAACCACTCTTTGCCTTCTGTGGGCAAGCCAGTTCTGAATCCACAAGGCAATGTCCCCTTGTATCCCATGCCCCTTCACTTTCTCAATAAGCCTTGCATGCGGCACCTTATCAAACGCCTTGCTGAAATCCATATAAACTACATCTACCACTCTTCCCTCATCTATGTGTCTAGTTACATCTTCAAAAAATTCAATTCGGCTCGTAAGGCATGATCTGCCTTGGACAAAGCCGTGCTGGCTATTTTTGATCATACTATTCCTCTCCAGATGTTCATAAATCCTGCATTTCAGGATCTTCTCCATCAACTTACCAACCACTGAGGTTAGACTCACTGGTCTATAATTTCCCGGGCTATCTCTTCTCCCTTTCTTGAATAACGGAACCACATCCGCAATCCTCAAATCCTCCGGAACCTCTACCATCTCCATTGATGATGCAAAGATCATCGCCAGAGGCTCAGCAATCTCTTCCCTCACCTCCCACAGTAACCTGGGGTACATCCCGTCTGTTCCCGGCGATTTATCTAACTTGATGCTTTTCAAAAGCTCCAACACATCCTCTTTCCTAATGTCCACATGCTCAATCTTCTCAGTCCACTGCAAGTCTGCACTGCAACTACCAAGATCCTTTTCCACTGTGAATACTGAAGTAAAGTATTCATTGAGTACCTCTGCTATTTCAACCGGTTCAATACAAAGTTTCCCACCGTCACATTTGATAGGTCCTACTCCTTCACATCTTATCTTCTTGCTCTTAACATACTTGTAAAATGCTTTGGGGTTTTCCTTTATCCTGTCTGCCAAGGCCTTCTCATGACCTCTTCTTGCTCTTCTAATTTCCCTCTTAAGTTCCTTCCTACTAGTCGTATACTCTTCTAAATTTCTAACATTACCTAGCTCCCTGAACCTTTTGTAGGCTTTTCTTTTCTTCTTGACTAAATTCGTTACAGCTTTCGTGCACCATGGTTCCTGTAACCTACCATAACTCCCCTGTCTCATTGGAACGTTGCTGTGCAGAGCTCCAGACAAATTTTCCTTGAAAATTTGCCACATTTCTTCTGTACATTTCCCTGAGAAAACCTCCTTCCAATTTATGCCTCTAATTTCCTGCCTAATAGCCTCATAATTGCCCTTATTCCAAATAAACACTTTCCTACCTTGACTGATCCTATCTCTCTCCAATGCTAATGTAAAGAAGATAGAGTTATGATCACTATCCCCAAAATGCTCTCCCACTGAGAGATCTGACACCTGCCCAGGTTCATTCCTGAATACCAAATCAAGTACAGCCTCTCCTCTGGTAGGCTTATCCACTTACTGTGTCAGGAAGCCCTCCTGAACACACCTAACAAACTCCTCCCCATCTAAACCCCTTACCCTAGGGATATTCCAATCGAGATTTGGGAAATTAAAATCTCCCATCACGACCACTCTGTTATTATCACATCTCTCCAGGATCTGCTTCCCAATCTGCTCCTCCACGTCCCTGCTACTATTGGGTGGCCTATAGAAAACACCCAGTAAAGTTATTGACCCCTTCCTGTTGCAAACCTCCACCCACAGAGATTCCGTAGACAATCCCTCTGCGGCGTCCATCTTTTCTACAGCCGTGACACTATCCCTGATCAACAGTGCTACTCCCCCACCTCTTTTGCCTCCTTCCCTGTCCCTCCTGAAACATCTGAAACCCGGCACTTGAAGTATCCAGTCCTGTCCCTGAGATAACCAAGTCTCTGTAATGGCCACCACATCACACTTCCAAGTAGTGATCCACACTCTAAGCTCATCCATTTTGTTCACTACACTCCTTGCGTTAAAATAAACACATCTCAACCCTTCGGTCTGAGTGCTCCCCCTCTCCGTCACCTGTGTATCCTCCCTCTCACACTGTCTACAAGCCCCTTTTATTTTTAAGCTAACCTCCTCTCTCCCAGTCACCTCATTTTGATTCCCACCCCCCAACCATTCTAGTTTAAACAATCCCCAGTAGCCTTAGCAAACCTTCCCGCCAGGATATTGGTCCCCCTGGGATTTAAGTGAAGCCCGTCCTTTTTGTACAGGTCGCACCTGCCCCTAAAGAGGTCCCAATGATCCAGGAACCTGAATCCCTGACCCCTGCTCCAATCCCTCAGCCACGCATTTATCCTCCACCTTATTCCGTTCCTTCCCTCACTGTCTCGTGGCACAGGCAGCAATCCCGAGATTACTACTTTTGCGTTCCTTTTTCTTAACTCCCTACCTGACTTCCTATATTCTCCTTTCATAACCCCTTCCCCTTTCCTGCCTATGTCAGTGGTACCAGTATGCACCACGACCTCCGGCTCCTCTCCCTCCCACTTCAGGATTTCTTGGATACGGTCAGAAACATCCCTGATCCCGGCACCAGGGAGGCAAACCACCATCCGCGTTTCTCGACTTCCTCCACAGAAACGCCTGCCTGACCCCCTCACTGTAGAGTCCCCTATCACTACTGCCTTCCTCCTCCTTTCCTTACCCTTCTGTGCTACAAGGCCGGACTCCGCGCCGGAGGCATGACCACTGCTGCTTCCACCAGGTGGGCTGTCCACCCCAACAGTACTCAAACAAGAGTACTTATTTTTAAGGGGCACAACCACTGGGGTACTCTCTACCACCTGACTTTTCCCTTTCCTGACTGTGACCCACTTGCCTGCTTCTCGTGGCCCCGGTGTGACCACCTGCCTATGACTCCTATCTATCACCTCCTCGTTTTCCCTGACCAGACGAATGTCCTCAAGCTGCAGCTCCAGTTCCCGAACTTAGTAAAGGAATAAGAATGGAGAAATTAATGGGAGTAAAAACCCACAAATCTCTGAACCTATTGGCTTGCACTTCAAGATGTGGTTAAAGAAATTGTGGATACATTGGTTTTCATCAATCAGAATTCTCTAGATTCTAGAATGATCCCCTTGGATTGGAAGATAGCAAATGCAACCTGGTATTCAAGAACAAATGAAGAGGAGAAACAAGGAACTATTGGCCAGTTATCAGTAGCAGGGAATATGCTAGAATCTATTATTAGGGACATGGTAATAGGACACTTTGAATATGATTGGACAAAGTCAACAGGGATTTATGAGAGGGAAGCTGTGTTTTGACAAATCAACTGGAGTTTTTTAGGTTGTGACTGTTGTGCCTGGCCGCAGTCTGTTTTTAACCCTTATACGGTGGACAAAGAACTGCGAGTCAACTTCTTGTTAGCACAGTAATATTTATTCATACACACAATTGACATTAATCACTCACACAATCAATATGAGTTATTTACAGAATACTAAAGTTTAAGTTTAATACTAGACCTTGACTTAACTTTTGCGTGACTGGCAAGTACCCATGCAGATATTGGCCCTTATCCGCGTGTTGGTCTCTGTAGTCCTCTGCATAGTCTGGTCCTTCAGTCTGGTTTGATACTCTGGTTCTGGTCTTCATTCCGTTGTTGGTGTGGTGGCTCTCCTCGTGGTGGTAGTTGCTGGTGGTGGTTATCGTTGTTGTCGTTTGTGAGAGAGAGAGAGAGAGAGAGAGAGAGAGTTCCTTCCGTTGTGCAGCAACTTTTATCCCTCATTGGTTTTGCGCCCTTTTGGGTGGTCTCTTGATTATTGCCAATCAATCGATCGGGGGTTGATCACCCTGATCGATAGAGTCCAATCAGGTGTTGCCACACCGATCTCTGGGTGTGTACCCAACGGCTGGAGGCATGTAGGTCACATACTTCCCTCCAAGATAAGCGATTAAGGTGTCCCTGTGTCTGGTAAACGACTCTGTTTGACCAGAAAGTGTCCATTGTCTTTGACATGGCCTATGTCCTGTGTATTCGGTCATCTGAGTTGCAGCCTGTTTATCTCTGTCATTTAGGGCTGCAGCCTGTCTGTTTCTGTACTTGGCCAATTATCCCAGCATGCTTTATAAATCACCATCTTAGGTGTCCCATTTGGCCACAAATCTAATAGTCTGGATAATGGGTAGTGTATGTAGTGCATTCATATTTTCATAAAGGATTTGATAAGGTGCCACAGAAGAGTTTATTACACAAAGCCACGACTGATGGGATTTCAGATAATATATTGGCATGGATTGAAAATCGGATAACAGACAGAAAGCAGTAGGAATAAACGGGTTCTTTTCAGGTTGGTAGTCTCTAACTAGGGGTTACTACAAGGATGAGTGCTTAGATGTCAGCTATTTACAAAATCTATCAATGACTTAGATTTTGAGTGTAATCTATCCAGGTTTGCTGATGATACATAGTTAGGTGAGAACATAAACTGTGAGGAAGACGCAAGGAGGCTGCAAAATGATATGAATAGGTTAGGTGAGTAGGCAGGTGGGATATCATGTGGGAAACTGTGAAGTTATATTCTTATGTTTTGTATGTACTTATGTTCTTGTGAACCTGATAACTTCTTGTTTCCCCCTCATTATTTAGTTTTAAGTAATTTTTCTGATTTACTTTTTCAATATTGAACTTTAAAGATCTCTGCAACGTTATTGCTCAGAAACTGGCTTTCATGACTTAAAATCTGGGGGCGGATTTTTCCATTGGAGTGGATTTGGAATTGGGACCGATCCCATGTCGCATTCCAGCCACCACTTTGATCCTGCTGTGAAGTGTGATTTTGCAACACCCAGATCCTGAATTGGCCTGGAGGTGGACCTGTCACCCATTTCAGCAGGCCTGACCTGGACATGGAGGCGGACCGATTCCAGAGTGGGCCTGATGAAAGACCCACCTTGGCCGCCATCCTTTTAGAAAATCTTGAAGTCATCTTGAGATGGTGGTAGGAGATATTGAGGTTGCTGAAAAGTGGCTGCAGCTTGGCGTGTGCCTGCTGATCTTCTCTGTCTTTGCTATCCGATTTGGAATGTCCCTATGACATATGGCCCAGAGTAATGAAACTCTTATGAAATAGTCAAACCATTGCAAGGTCCTAGGAGCCTTTATGTGGCTGCCTCTGAAGCGTACTGTAGGCCCAACCTGTCTCTGCCCCCTTCCTGCATGTGTCCACACTCTGTCATGTGCTGCTATAGCAGATCCCAGCAGCATCTGGGATTGAGCACAGCAACCCATTTCAGGGGCTGACCATTCAGATATGAGGACACCAACAAAGCAAAGCCCTGGACACTCCCAATTTCACACTATCCCAATAGAATTGGTACCTCGAGGAGGTCTGCCTCCCAAGAATCTTGTCACACAGATGACCTGTAAACATGAACAGTGAGGTAACCAGCACTTGCAAAGAATCCAGAACTCAATAGCCCCTCACATTGCCAAGCTGATGCTGAATTCACCATGAAGCAAACACACAAAGTGACTTTTGTACATTCTGTTGTACAATAACAGAATGGCACAGTCAGACAGCAGCCAGGTGAACTCGTGCACACCAGCTCCATACTTCATTGATGTGGACATCCAAGTTCTCTTTGACAAAGTCAGGCACAAGAGGGCCATCATCTTCCCACGGGGCCAAGACACGTGGATCAATATTGATAACACAGTCAGTGCCACAGGACCAGAATGTGCTTGACTCTCGTCCCCAGTTCAATGACTGTTTGAATCCATTGAAACATAGGATAGAATCATAGAATCCCGACCGTGCAAAAGAGGCCATTGAGTCTGCACCAACTCTCCATCTTTGCCAGCTCCAACCCACCCCCCCACCCACCCCGGTCCCCATAACTCTACACATTTACTCCGCTAATTCCCTTAACTTACACATCTTGGGATGTGTAAGTTAAGGGAATTAGCGGAGTAAATGTGTAGGGGCAATTTAGCATGGCCAATCAATCTAACCTGCACATCTTTGGACTGCGGAGGAAACCTACCCAGATACAGGAAGAAGGTACAAACTCCACACAGTCAGTCAGTCACCCAAGAGTGGAATCGAACCCTGGTGCTGTGAGGCAGCAGTGCTAACCACTGTGCCACTGTGTCGCACTTTGCAGCTGGAAAGGTGAGTCTGACCTCCAAGACACTGGCTAGGCTCTTTGTCACATAGTTGCAACAAGCCCAACAGCTAAGGAGACACAGGATGCATGTTGTTCCTTTCCTTTGGAAGAGTGCATGCCCAGAACTTTGTAGCATAGTGCTTATGGGGACAGGCAGCATCACCAACCTGTTGTCTTGATTCATCTGGAGCAGCTTCCCTTATCCATGCAAGTTGGCAACGCCTTATATCCCTCTCCTTTTTGTCCTTACAGGAGAAATGGGTGCATTATGCCCAGGAGATAGCTCGGACTCCAATGATGAGAACCTTCAGCGTAATCGAGGAGGCAGCTATGAAAATGGCTTGGAGCAAGTTAGTGATCATGAGACCATCATGCCAAGTGCATACAGCCATTGGAGAGATCCATGCACGTGTGAGGTGGGAGGAGTGTGACACCATGCGACACCTCATCTGAAAGCATGCTGAGCACTGGGTGGAGCGGAAGATCTCAGCACTGCAAAACTGTCAGGGTCTCCAAGATTAATGCTCATCACTTCCTTTTGTGTGTCTCAAAAGGTCCCAACACTCTCAGGCAACCCTACCTCTCTGGAAAATAACATGGACAGAAGAAGGAGGGGGTGATGCCCAAGTATGAACCAAATTCAATATCCAGAATTGGATACAAAACTTAAGGCGTGGTCTGGCCAAAGTACTTTATAGTTTAAGCATGACTTACTGATCTGTACTTCACCATTTTGGCTTTATTCTTTATTATTGCATTTGATTGGTTGATTGTTGCTCTACAGTAGTTGAATAAGTTATGCAGCAATTGCACTAAATCTCCAAGGTCACTTTTAACTTCATATTGGCTATTTAACACAATTCAAGGAGCACTTATGTCACCCATTCTTTCTTCCTTTATGTAATTCATTATATGCACATTACATGAATTTTCCAACATTTGTCTCAATTACATACTTTGTTTCATACATTTTCGATCATTCTGCCTTCTTAGAATCAGCTGCCTTTCCTTTTCCAATGTTGATCTCCATGGCCCCATTCATCAACTTTCCCCTAATGACAAAACAACTTAAATTTATATAACACCTTTAATATAATAAAATGCACCAAGGTGCTTCACAGGATGACATCGAGGCATATAAAGAGAGATTACGTCAGATGATCAAAAGCTTGGTCAAACGGGTAAGTTTTAAGGAATGTTTTAAAAGGAGGAAAGTGAGGTGTGGAAAGAGTATTCCAGATCTTGGAACCTAGGCAACTGAAGGTTCAGCCACCAATGGTGGAGCAGTTCAAATTGGGAATTCACAAGAGACCAGAATTAGAGGAGTGCAGGTATTACAGAGGGTTGTGGAGCTGGAGGAGATTACAGCTATTGGGAGCAGTGAGATAATGGAGACATGTAAAAACAAGGATGAGAATTTTATAAACAACATGTTGCTTGACCAGGGAGCTAATCTAGGTCAGCAAGCACAGGGGAACCTAATTTAGCTCAATTTAACCCAATTTAACTCCTCGAACGAGTGCCCGCAATCTTCCATCTGCCAGCCAATTTTGTATCCTTTTCCATTGAATTTAATTTGAATCTCCACTGCTATCAGCTTTACAGGTGGCCTTTGTGGAATTCTGTCATTTAAAAAAAATTCTAAGCACAACATATTGTATGATATACCACCCCAACCTGTGCTGTCAGTTTCATAAAAATGTTAATTTGGTCACCTGGGCATAATTGTCCCCCTTTCAAAGTCATGTAGGCTTTCTTAAAGTGAACCTTAATTGATTCCATTTTAAAAAAATCCTCCTTTGTGAATGCTTATGCTTGGAGAAAATATCATCTTGAATACTTTGTTCCTCCTCTGTTTCAGTCCATTCATATTTTTTATGGTTCTTGGTTTTTATCTCTTGTCTCACACCTCGCTGTTTGAGTACGGGAATACATTCTTGCTGTTATTCTTTGTGTATGCAACTATGCTTTTTACAGGGCCCTCTATTTCCTTATGATTATCCTTTTAACATGATCTTATATATTCCCATATTTATCCCAATGAACAACTTCACTTTTCACTCAGTACTTCCTCTTTATTTCACTTCTAATTAAATTGTTAATCCGTTTAGGTTTATACTTGTTTTGACTGTTCCTCTTTGATTCTAGGTCCATAGTTGGCATTGTTTAGCATGATGGTGGTGATAGTGGGGCAGCACGGTGGCACACTGGTCAGCACTGCTGCCTCCCGCCAGGGACCCGGGTTCGATTCCTGGCTTGGGTCACTGTCTGTGCGGAGTCTGCACGTTCTCCCCGTGTCCACGTGAGTTTCCCTCCGGGTGCTCCGGTTTCCTCCCACAGTCCGAAAGACGTGCTGGTTCGGTGCATTGGCCATGCTAAATTCTCCCTCAGTGTACCCGAACAGGTGTCGGAGTGTGGCGACTAGGGAATTTTCACAGTAACTTAATTGCAGTGTTAATGTAAGCCTTACTTGTGCCACGAACAAACAAACTTTAAATTGTAGTAATAATGACAATGTGAATAAAAGATTTGGCAGTGATCTGTAAATTGTGATCTAGGCACTTATACAGCAGAACCACACCCTTCAATGCCCTCCAACAATGACCCAATTTGATTCTGCAGGTCAGCCTTGGTACTTCTGTTTTAAATGACTGTTGACGAATCTGTCAGGATACAGATTTCCAAAAGTTCAACTGTGCAACAAGCGAAATACACACAAATAAATTATGTAGTACCATCAAATAACAAGTGATTTAATTCACAGACACTTCACCTTTCCGCGATTTTTCCAAGCTAATGCACCTTCTCACATGATCATCTGCACTTTAATGAAACACAGATTGGATGGACCAAAGGAACATTAATTGTGCTTCTTTGTACCCATATTAAAATTAATGGACAGGTGCTTTATTCACGAATGCCACTGGCTGGGGAGATCAATATTTATTGAAATCTAAAACAAAAGGAACTCAGAACATAGTTCCAAGAGATTATAAAGGCATCAATTCCCTGTGAATACGAAAATCAGTGTTTTAAATTACTTTGCAAAAATGCTAGGATTTTATAATCTCATGTAGATTTCAGCCTAGCTCTATGTTCCCTGGCAATAGATGTCCTTCTTCCCAACCCCCATACAGATAATGTAATCAGCCTCTCTCCCACCACCCATACCACTATATACACACAAATGCCTCTTGACCCAAACCCCTCCTCCACTGACTCAGCAGCCGATACGCAGATCCAGCCCTGCCCCCATCACTGGCCACAACTTGGGCCCAGTCCGCACACCTTTCCAGCCAAGGCTCGGGCCCACCGCCATCATGTACCCCACACCCCAGATGAGACTTGGGCCTGGTTCTGATGGGCACTCACTTTGCTCAACAACCCTGCAAGACTGAATGATGACTCCCTGAGCTTGCTCCAGTCTCATTACCAGCAGAGACTCCTCCTCATTTCCATTTTCTGATTCTTCTCCTTGGTCACCCGGAGGATGTCCAATGGTTGGTGAGAGCATGGCCGAAAGTCATCGTGGCGACAGTGGGCTCGATGAGAATAACTCCTCCAACTCCTTCAGTCACAGGTTCTCCCCCTCCTGCTCTGTCCTTGCTGCTCCTCCAATCATAGATTCTGCTTGTTGAGGAGCAAATAGAGTGACAGGGAGGGAATCTAGAATTGAAGGAGCTGGAGCAATCAGCGTTGGAGAGTCAGAACATGTGATTGTCTCTCTCATGTACAAGAGGAACTTTTCTCTCATTGATTGCTCCCAGCATTGAATTTTTGCAGGCCTTTTGGTAGAAATTGAGGGCAGGTTCACCTGTCATCCCATATATTTTAAACCCTAGGACTGTGCCTCTACACTCTTATGCCTCTACATGAGCATATTTTGTAATATGACTCCCAGAAGTCCTTGTCAACACATAAGGTGATAAGGTGACAGCCATCCGAGCTTCTATGGCAACAGTGTGAGCTACCATGAAGCTGTTAGAGTTGCAGAAGAGACTCCATCATGTCACAATGTCATGACCAATAATAGTCAACTTGTCAATCAAACAGCACCCTTTTCCCATACAGAATAAATTGTTGCTCCCTTTGGAATTTGACATTGTGTCTGTCCTGATGAATGTAAAATGAAAAACTTCATCAGCATGTCTCTTTTTCAGCTTGTTTCATAGACATAGAACATAGAACAGTACAGCACAGAACAGGTCCTTTGGCCCACGATGTTGTGCCGAGCTTTGTCTGAAACCCAGATCAAGCTATTTCCTCCCTATCATCCCGAAGTACTCCATGTGCCTATCCAATAGCTTCTTAAATGTTCCTAAAGTTTCTGACTCCACTATCCCTGCAGGCAGTCCATTCCACACCCAACCACTCTCTGAGTAAAAAACCTACCTCGGACATCCTTCCTATATCTCCCACCATGAACCCTATAGTTATGCCCCCTAGTTACCGCTCCATTCACCCGAGGAAATAGTCTTTGAACGTTCACTCTATCTATCCCCCTCATCATCTTATAAACCTCTATCAAGTCTCCTCTCAACCTCCTCCGCTCCAAAGAGAAAAGCCCAAGTTCCCTCAACCTTTCCTCATAAGACCTACCCTCCAAACCAGGCAGCATCCTGGTAAATCTCCTTTGCATTCTTTCCAGTGTCTCCACATCCTTCTTGTAGTGAGATGACCAGAACTGCACACAATATTCCAAATGTGGTCTCACCAAGGTCCTGTACAGTTGCAGCATAACCCCACGGCTCTTAAACTCAAACCCCCTGTTAATGAATGCCAACACACTATAGGCCTTCTTCACGGCTCTATCCACTTGAGTGGCAACCTTCAGAGATCTATGGATATGAAACCCAAGATCTCTCTGTTCCTCCACATTCTTCAGAACCCTACCTTTGACCCTGTAATCCACATTTAAATTTGTCCTACCAAAATGAATCACCTCGCATTTGTCAGGGTTAAACTCCATTTGCCATTTTTCAGCCCAGCTCTGCATCCTATCTATATCTCTTTGCAGCCTACAACAGCCCTCCACCTCATCCACTACTCCACCAATCTTGGTGTCATCAGCAAATTTACTGATCCACCCTTCAGCCCCCTCCTCCAAGTCATTTATAAAAATTACAAATAGCAGAGGACCAAGCACTGATCCCTGTGGCACTCCGCTGTTAACCGGTTTCCAGTCCGAAAATTTTCCATCCACCACCACCCTCTCTCTTCTGTTAGATAGCCAGTTACCTATCCAATCGGCCAAACTTCCCTCTATCCCACACATCCCTACTTTCTTCATAAGCCGACCGTGGGGGACTTTATCAAACGCCTTACTAAAATCCATGTATATGACATCAACTGCACTACCTTCATCTACACACTTAGTTACCTCCTCAAAAAATTCTATCAAATTTGTGAGGCAAGACTTGCCCTTCACAAATCCGTGCTGACTATCCTGGATTAAGCTGCATCTTTCTAAATGGTCGTAAATCCTATTCCTAAGGACCTTTTCCATCAACTTACCGACCACCGAAGTAAGACTAACCGGTCTATAATTACCAAGGTCATTTCTATTCCCTTTCTTAAACAGAGGAACAACATTTGCCACTCTCCAGTCCTCTGGCACCATCCCCGTGGACAGTGAGGACGCAAAGATCAATGCCAAAGGCTCTGCTATCTCATTCCTTGCCTCCCAAAGAATCCTAGGATATATTTCATCAGGCCCAGGGGACTTATCAACTTTCAGTTTATTCAAAATTGCTAGTACATCTTCCCTCCGAACATCTACTTCCTCCAGCCTATCAGCCTGTGACACCCTCTCTTCCTCAAAAACATGGCCCCTCTCCTTGGTGAACACCGAAGAAAAGTATTCATTCATCACCTCTCCTATCTCTTCTGCACAAATTCCCACTGCCCTCCTTGACCGGCCCCAACCTCACCCTGGTCATTCTTTTATTCCTCACATAAGAGTAAAAAGCCTTGGGGTTTTCCTTGATCCGACCCGCCAAGGACTTCTCATGCCCCCTCCTAGCTCTCCTAAGCCCCTTTTTCAGCTCATTTCTTGCTAACTTGTAACCCTCCATCGAGCCAACTGAACCTTGTTTTCTCAACCTTACATACGCTTCCTTCTTCCTCTTGACAAGACATTCCACCTCTTTTGTGAACCATGGTTCCCTCACTCGGCCATTTCCTCTCTGCCTAGCAGGGACATACCTATCAAGGACACGCAGTATTTGTTCCTTGAAAAAGTTCCACTTATCATTAGTGCCTTTGCCTGACAATTTTTGTTCCCATCCTATGCTTCCTAATTCCCGCCTGATTGCATCATAATTACCTCTCACCCAATTGTAAACTATGCCCTGCCGTATGGCCCTCTCCCTCTCCATTACAATAACAAAAGACACCGAATTGTGGTCACTATCTCCAAAGTGCTCTCCCACAACCAAATCCAACACTTGGCCTGGTTCATTTCCCATTACCAAATCCAATGTGGCCCCACCTCTTGTTGGCTTATCCACATATTGTGTCAGGAACCCCTCCTGCACACACTGCACAAAAACTGCCCCATCCGAACTATTCGACCTATAAAGGTTCCAATCAATATTTGGAAGGTTAAAGTCCCCCATGACAACTACCCTGTGACCTCCACACCTATCCATAATCTGCTTAGCAATTTCTTGCTCCACATCTCTATTACTATTTGGGGGCCTATAGTAAACTCCTAACAACGTGACCACTCCTTTCCTATTCCTAACCTCAGCCCATATTACCTCTGTAGGCAGATCCCCTTCGAAATGCCTTTCTGCAGCCGTTACACTCTCCTTGATTAACAGGGCCACTCCTCCACCTCTTTTACCAGCTACCCTACACTTACTGAAACATCTATACCCCGGAACTTCCAACAACCATTCCTGTCCTTGTTCTACCCATGTCTCCGTAATGGCCACAACATCGTAGTCCCAAGTGCCAATCCACGCCCCAAGTTCACCTACCTTATTTCGGATGCTCCTTGCATTGAAGTAGACACACTTCAACCCACCTTCTTGTCTGCTGGTACCCACCTTTGACCATGATACCCTTCCCAGTACCTCACTACACTCACTGACCTCCGGACTACAACTCCTTTTCCCATCCCCCTGACAAATTAGTTTAAACCCCCCGAAGAGCCGTAGCAAATTTCCCTCCCAGGATATTGGTGCCCCTCTGGTTCAGGTGCACCCCGTCCTGTTGGTACAGGTCCCACCTTCCCCAGAAAGTGTTCCAATTATCCACATAGCTGATTGTTTCAAGCAACATTTGCTTATATGTTCTTCAATTTAAAATCTTCGGAAGAACACATTGGCCAAAATGTTGTGCTCCCTGCTGGGAGCAGAAAAATGAGTTGACTGGCATGAGTTACCAAGCCCATTGTCTACCTGCTTCTGCTGGTATTTTACCAGCTGTGGATTAGGTGTTGGGCAGTCCTCCACCTTTGGCTCAATTAAGACTCAAGTGGCCAATTAGTGATAACTTAGAGGCCTAATCCTGCAGCCACTGGTATTTTACCATATACCTGCACCACATGGCAAGGCCATCAGGTAAACACTGGTAATTTGGCTGTGGGTTTAGGAGGGGGGACATCCCTCCTGTTTGGCCACTTTGTACCCAACATAAGGATCTGCACCCAATGGGGAAAGACTGCCCCACTTTAACCCACCACCCCCAGCCCACTGGCCTGTTGATCATGGCCCCCATCCCTTGCTACGGCCTGCATGACTGGCTCTGGCAAGAACATCCTACTTACCTTCCAATCCAGTCTTCCCCATAACATCTTGCCAGTGAATAGCTGCAGCCCCAAATGTGGCTGTCACTCTCAGTCACACTACTAGGACTGGGGAGTGTGGTGGTGATACTATGCCTTTAAGAAATGTATTTGTCATGTTTCTTGTGCAGGAGCTGTTTTCGCAGTTTTTTATTACCGATACTGGGGACGATTCTCCCAAAAAAATTCTAAGTGCTGAATTCTCAGGAAAACTGGGGTAAATCATGATTGTTTTTCCAGTGGGAGTTCAGACTTGAATCTCCCACACTTGCGACCTCTGCAGAGGTCACAATCGTGAATATCATTAAAAGCTCAGGGGATGGGGCCTATTCACATCAGAGTCTGACAGTTCCAGGACTCTTCGCATGCGCAGTAGCCTTGAACTGTCAGCCTACACTTTACTGGCCAGCACGATTGCTGGCCAGCCCGGGACCTCACAGTGCTGCCCCTCCCGACACCCCCATTGCCCGATCACGGCCTCCACAAGCATTCCCGGGCCAGCCCCAACTTTCCCCCATCCAGAAGCATCCCGACCTCCAGCAACCACCCCCCCTCTCCCAGCAGTGATGATCCTCCCCACCACCCCAACCCCGGCAGACGTCCCCCCCACACAGGCAGACACCCCCAAGTGAGGCAGACCCCTCCCCAGCCCACCCCGATCCCCATGCAGAGTGGCAGCGGGACTCCCCACCCACACCGATCACCCCTAAGCCTTGCCCCCTAGGCCCCACCCCCTTGGCATTGCCCCATGGTATTGCCCGATGCCCGGTGGGCATGTCAAGGTGCCCCTGGGCATGGGCACTTTGCCCCTTGGGCAGTGCCAGGGGCACAGGCTGGCACTGCCAAGGTGCCCATGCCGAGGAGGCACTATCCCCCACTGCCAGACCCCAATTGCCCCCCTTCACTCCAGCGTGGTCTCCCGCTATTTCCCTGAAAGCGGGGAACTACCCTAAACCCCACCAGAGTGAAATTGTACTGGAGGGGTGGGAGATGCTATCAGGCCCGGATACTTCAGTCCTGGGCCCAATAACGACATCTAAATTACATTCAAATAAGATTAAAATAACTTACCTGCTGTTCCTGCTGGTTTCCAGTATGTTCCCGATAGTGCTGGATATCCGTCGCTGGGAGATGCACGCGTGCTGTGAACACAATGTGCAAATCCCGCGATTTGGCGCACACATGATTCTCCGGGCCCGACCTGCCAAAAACTTAGCGGGTTGGGTTGGGAGAATCACGGCCACTGTTCTGTCTTTCTCCAGCAGCCCTTTATTGTTACTGCATCAGCATAATTGCTCCCAATTGCTAGAATATTTGTTTTAATCTGAACTATTGCTGTCCTGCTGATTGTAGTGATTTCCCCTGGGTTTTGCAGACTGGGACTTGATTAGGTTGACTGACAGGTAAGGTCATATAATTGGGTGGAGCTAGGCTTACATAGAGAATTCAGCTTTGACAAAGGGTCATCTGGAGTTGAAATGTCAGCTCTTTTCTCTCCTTACAGATGCTGCTGAGATTTTCCAGTGTTTCCTCTTTTGGATAAAGAATTCAAGCTTTGATGCTGTTTTAGATGCTGCTTTGAGCTGTTAGAGAGCAGTGCCTCTCTTTTCCCCTCTCTGAAGTTGGAGACTGGAACTTGCCAGGAAATAAATCCCATTCTCTGAGATGCTGCTGTTTGGAAATTGCAGAGAGAGGTATCCTGTTCTGTCTCTGAGGTCTGGAATCTGGGAACCACCAGAGACTTGATTTACTTCTCTGAAGTTCTGCTGTTTGAGGATATATCCTTCTCTGTAAACTGCTTTCTGGACCTCTGTCAGATCCCTAGCATCCACATAAGCATAGTTGCTTTTGGTGCTAATTGGTTTTTAAAAAGGGATTTATGTCTGTGGGGGATACTGCTAAATTGGAAAATAGAGATAACTAACTGTCATGTTTAAGTATTTTAATTGGTAAAAGTTTTGCTAATCCATTTTCTCATATTCCAATAGTGTGCTTAAACAAAGTTTGTTTTGATGAAAGCTTCCTAATGGGTCAATTGCATCATAGCTGGAGCAAAACACCTTATGCTCACCCTAATGCCAAAATCAAAAGTAAAAGTTGGGGTCTAGGCTTTCTTCATAATATACCTTGGAGTTTCTGATCTGCCCCCTAACAGGAACTGCTAGTTATCTGATTGGTTGGCAGCTCTTGGAGGCAGGACATCTTCCCACAGAGGGTCAAAAGCAATGACCTTAGGCAATTGGTACCCTGATGACCATAAAATCAGCTCATGGATGGGGCCACCACCTCCATGTAAAATTCAGTCCTTTATTTTTGCTGATTATTTTGAATTGAATACGGACTTTAAACCTTTCTGTTTTTAAAATTCCCTGGTTTCTATTGATATTTGAGTATAGAGTATTGAGTGGAGTTCTTCGACTTTAAGCTGCCCATCATCTGTATTCACATATTTTGCTTTTAGAAGCAAAATTACTTTAGTTTCTTTCATTTTTGCTGGGGTCCTTAAATTTGCTGTAACTAAAAATTAAGGGGGAGGAAATAGAATGGTTTGCAATAAGATGAACAAGAAATTGAGACAATTGTCATCCTTTTTTGTGGTCCTATGAGTGCACTTAAAGCCCCGAGCTTGTAAATGTGGCAGGAGATTTTCCTGGGGAAAATCACACCAAATTGATGAAGCTGTTAGTGCGTGCATGGTCTGTCTGCCAGACTTCTGCAGAACAGGCAGATCACCAGTGAGTAGTGCTGAGTTAATGGCTTTGATGCCATTTTGGAGCACAATGTCCCAGTTTGTGCATTCTCTTAACTTCACTTAGCATGCACTAAGCAGCAAGAAGGGCCTCCACTTCACTCACCATCCCCACCTCCCCCAACCCCATGCCACCCACTTCTGCCCCCCCTACATCCTCCCCAGCACTATTTAAAAGGAGCATCAATCACTTACAGGTTAGTTGCTGGTTGATTTCTTCTGTTGTTGTTGTTCCTTGTGCTGTTCCTCTACTGCCTGGTCATGTTGCAATTCTTGCTCTTTTTTCATGTACATCCCTTGAAGAAAAATAAATCTTTTATTTTTTTCATTTATAGAATGATACGACCTTCCTTGATAATGTCCAAAGGTTTCTTTGAACTAGCCCCTCTCTTTGGAGTTATCCGATTGCTTTACTATCAACCCATTTTATTTTTGATATTTCACTGTTGTCCAATGTTTGCTTTCGGCTGGCTATATCTATCTGTAACCTTTTCTCCTTTACACTCTTTGAGGAGTGCACAAGATTATGAGGGGCATGGACAATGTGAATAGTCAGAAGCTTTTTCCCGTGGTGGAGGTGTCAATTACTAGGGGACATAGGTTTAAGGTGCGAGGTTTAAAGGAGATGTACGAGGCAAGTTTTTTTTTACACAGGATGGTGGGTGACTGGAACTCGCTGCTGGGGGAGGTAGTGGAAGCAGATACGATAGTGAGTTTTAAGAGGCGTCTTGACAAATAGGATGGGAATAGAGGGATATGGTCCCTGGAAGGGTAGGGGGTTTTAGTTCAGACGGGCAGCATGGTTGGTGCAGGCTTGGAGGGCCAAAGGGCCTGTTCCTGTGCTGTAATGTTCTTTGTTCAGGTTCTGGCATGGGAAGAGGGAGAAGTAAGAAGCACATTTTTATACAATATGAAGCATATAAATGAAAAATGGGTGTGAGATGTGGGGAAGCTGCAATGTGAGATGTAAGATTTGGTGCGAGGATAACGTTGTGTTTGATGGTTTCAGCCCATCTGCGGGGCATGACCTTAACAATGTGTATCCTGTTAATGGACTGAATGGACTCCATGGGGTGAAGAACATGCAGTCATTTCTGACCCTTTCTTGGTAGCTCCTGCTGCCTCTGGTTGTTTACTATAATTTCCTGAAAGAGGGAAAGGAATGTGTTGATGAGCATTGTGCAATATGTTTGGATGATGCGCCTTCAAGCTATGAGATGTGGGCTTGAGACTTTTAACAGTGTTAAGTACATTAGGGTCTGAGAGTGAGCAAATGAATGTCAGGTATATGTTTTGATTTATAGAGATTGTTGGCAGATTAGTGATGGGAATGTGGAGAATTGAACAATGGCTGAGACTACTGATGCAGTTGGTGGGATATAGCATTTGAAGATGCAATCACTGCCCTTGACCACTTGTGTGAGGTCACCGAATTTCTTGCGACACTCTGTCCAGTTCCATGGAGCTTGACTCCTGGCGTTTACCACCACAGCTATCTGCTCCCACTGAGCATGCACCTGGAAGGCCTCCTGTGGATACAAGACATTTCTCCTCACTTCTACTGTCTCAACCAGGGCCTTCAGTGTAGCAGTCGAACACTTGAGCAGGCTCTCTCCCGGGTTGTGCCTTACTTCAATGTTTCACAGGTCAAGGTCACTTAGTGCAAGGCTGCCAGCACCTGCTTCAGCCACAACCCAACTCACATTTAAGAGGTGCAAGTTAGTTTTAAGTGGTGTTAGCCGATTTATTGGCTCCCAGCCTGATGTGTCCAGCCAATCAACAGTACGGTTAGTGCTCGTTGGACTCTGAAATTATTGAAAAGAACAGGCAGCACAAAATTGGCACGGGTTAATCTCTCATTGCAATCCCTGCACCTGTTGCCAGGGGCTACCGAATTTAACTCCAATGACTGCATAGAACATGATTTTAATCTGAAGATTAAGGTCAATGAATAAAATATTGGAGCCAGGGATATGGACCGCAAAATATACTCTTAAACCCTAAGGCTTGGAAAAACAAAATAGGCTTTCAGGAACTGTAGAAAAGTATATTCTGTGCAATAAATTTAAATTATTTCAATGCTGAATCTTCAGTTAAAGGTATGTAGCTTTATAATATGACTAACTTTTATATAATTCTGGTTCATATCCTAGTTCTAACATTGTAACTGTTGATCGTATCCCTGGACTCTAACCATTCTTAATCTTGACCATACTCTCAAAGTCTAAGCATTTTAAAATCATGTTCTGTGATGTATTTTAATACATAATATATGTTAATCATTACAAATGTTCCTTCCCCATTTGTTAGTACTGCAGCACAGCTATAAAACCTGGCCAAGTCAAAAGTTTAAGTCCCATAACTTCATATCTAGTAAGGCCACACTTAGAATACTTATCCAATCCACATCTTAAAATAGATATTGATTTCTTAAGAGTAGAGAAGAAAAACATTGACAAGAGGCAAATTTAGATCAATTAGTTGTTGAAGCTGAGATCATTCTGTTTAATAAAAAAGTGTGAACATGGCTAATAGGTAAATTAACTTCAGTGATTTCAGTGAACTCAATAGTGGAGGTAAACTATTTATTAGAATAATAGTAATTACTAAAATGTAAATACACAGAGGAAAATAACTTTCAGTCATAAGAGAGGATGGAGAAACCAGGGAACATGATGGTTAGGATTAAATAGGGAAATCAGGCACAACTATCACTGGGAAGAACTCACCAGAGAAGGCTATTGAAGCAGCTAGTATAAATAGGGAAAAAGATAACTTTCTCTGGAGAATGAGTGGCTGATAGATACAAATGAGAAGTCTGCTACATTGGGTTAAGACTGAATAAAAAGTTGGGCTGCTGATCCAAATGGTTCACTAATATTCCTCTGTTCTTTCCACTGATCTAATTGCAGCCATTGATTGCTTTTAATTTAATTTAGCAGCTTTTACTTTATCTATTCTAATCAAATCAATATTCACTTTTATCTTGCTAAATAGAGTAATCTTAGTTCTTGTAGAGTCTTCATAGTTGACTGATCTATTTCAATCTCATTCCAATTTTGCCATTTACTTGTACTTCTTTCAATATAGTCTACTGCTGATCATTCCCTGCTGATAGTGTGGTCTGCTGGTGAGACCAAAGGTAGACTGGGTGACCACTTTGTGGAACACCTCCTTTCGGTCAGCAAGCACAACCCTGAGCTTTCCGTCGCTTGTCATTTTAATTCTCCACCTTGTTCCCATGCACTCCGACCTTCCTGTCCATGGCCTGTAATGGTGTTCCAGTGCTGCTCAACACAAACTTGAGGAACCAAACCTCATCTTTCATCTCAGCACTCTACAGCTTTCTGGTCTCAATATGCGTTCAACAATTTCAGATCATACCCTCTGCCTCCAATTATGCGCTTCTTTTGGGGTTTTTTGCTAGCTTGTTTCTTTATTGCTTCATGCTACATTCAGATAGCTGCTATGTAGCCATTCACGTCTCATAGAGTCATAGAGGTTTACAGCAAGGAAACAGGCCCTTTGTCCCAACTTGTCCATTCCGCCCTTTTTTTAAACCATTAAGCTAGTCCCAATTTCCTGCGTTTGGCCCATATCCTCCTATACCCATCTTACCTAAGTAACTGTCTAAACGTTTTTTAAAAGACAAAATTGTACCCACCTACTACCTCTGACAGCTTGTTCCAGACACTCATCACCCTCTGTGTGAAAAGGTTGCCCCTCTGGACCCTTTTGCATCTCTCCCCTCTGACCTTAAACCTATGCCCTCCAGTTTTAGACTCCCCTACCTTTGGGAAAAGATATTGACTATCTAACTGATCTATGCCCCTTGTTATTTTATAGACATCTATAACATCACCCCTAAGCCTCCTACGCTCCAGAGAAAAAAGTCCCAGTCTATCCAGCCTCTCCTTACAACTCAAACCATCAAGTTCTGGTAGCATCCTAGTAAATCTTTTCTGCAGTCTTTCTGGTTTAATAATATCCTTTCTATAATAGGGTGACCAGAACTGTACACAGTATTCCAAGTGTGGCCTTACCAATGGCTTGTGCAACTTCAACAAGATGTCCCAACTCCTGTATTCAATGTTCTGACCAATTAAACTAAGCATGCCGAATGCCTTCTTCACCACTCTGGCCACCTGTGACTCCACTTTCAAGGAGCTATGAACCTGTACCCCTAGATCTCTTTGTTCTATAACTCTCCCCAATGCCCTACCATTAACTGAGTAAGTCCTGCCCTGGTTCGATCTACCAAAATGCATCACCTCGCATTTATCTAAATTAAACTCCATCTGCCATTTGTCAGCCCATTGGCCCAATTGATCAAGATGTGGACACAACATCTTCACACAACATTTGTTTCTTTACTATATCCATTACCAGTCTCTTTGGTTTCTGCATCATGAAATTATGTTAATCTCCTTTTCTCTCTACCCTATCACTGACCTTCCCTTTATTTCTGCCTGCCCCCTTCCTCCTCCCAAAGTTTAAAAACTCTTACATTTCTATCTTTCTTCAGTTCTGATAAAAACTGAAAACAACCTGAAACATTAACTCTGTTTTCTCTCCACAAATGCTGACAGATCACCTGAGTATTTCTAGCATTTATTGTTTTTATTTAAGTTTACACAGCAGTTTCCATAATGAATGGAGACAAAAGAAACTATAATGGGAAAAGCTAACTCCAGGAATACTACAAGAATACAAGATGCAAATCAAAATGTTACATTTTATTTTGAAATCAGGCTACAATTCTTTTGAGCCTGTATTTATTTTGTTAGTTAGATGATGATATACCATGTGCCTTTTTCAGTTCAATAACTATGCTTCTCCAGATTCCTTCCAGTAGTATGACATATTGGTCTGCCTTCCTGTAAATTATTTTGAATCGGACATTTAGGTCATTGAAGTAAAACAGAAATACAATTTTGAGAAGCAGTTATTGGGAAACTCTAATCATCGCACTGAATTTTTAAAATGGAAATGGAACTTTTGTTAGTGACAAAGTAGGTTCCTATCTGTTGTGGAGCTATCATGTACTCTATGTGAAAAAGAATTTTAAAACAAACATACTTTCAATATTTCAAAGTGTGGCAGAATAACATCATGATCTGGTTGCAAAAGGACTGCTAACAACATCTCCAAACCAGTTAGCAGCTGTGAAGTGGATAAATGGAAACAATTAACCTGAAAAAAAATGTTTGTCCTTTAGAAGAATGTACATGCATTCACATCAGTGGTGGTTCACCACAGATAGCAAAGCGGAATTGAGACTACAACCAAATGAGCCATGATCTTATTGAATGGCAGATCAGGCTCAAAGGGCTGAATGGCCTACCCTTGCTTCTAAGTCCTGGATCTCAGATTGTCGTTTTTTAGTCCAAACTTAATCATAAGAAACTATTCGACGTTTTGATTTTAAGTGTTCACTTTGATTCTCGCAATGGTTAGATATATCCAATGGGAATTTTGTAGATATCGATAAAATTGTAATGGGACGAGAACAGCTGAAACAAATTCGGTGTTTACATGGGTAACTGATGCATCAAAAGGCTTTCAAGGAGACGGTCCTGGTATGTTTTTTGTTTACCACACTGAAGGGAGAAATGCTGCATCCCTGTAACGTTATATGAAACAGGATCTTTAATTGCTTACTCCATGGCAAGCAAACTGAGTGATGTTCGGGGACAGCCTAATACTGAAATGAGACTTTTTTTCCGGCTTGCCCAACAGAAAGTATTAAATACCATGTCACCCTTGTATGTTTCAACAGCGACTGTTGCAACATTAAAATCTCTACTGTGCCAAACTATTAGGAGTTTGCTACTGGAAATGATGTAACCAAATATTTGCATTGCAATATTAAAACCATCATGCATTGCGTGATTTAACAAAGGAGTGGAAGTGGTAGACGTTTTACAAAAATATTCATCCAGCATGTGGTAGAATTTGAGAAATTACATTTACTGGGGAGTTGAAACATTTGACCAACTACCCAGCCAGACCCTGACCCTTCAAATCATGAGCAATCGCCCAAGCATTTGTGGACCCAGGACACTGAGATTCTTCTTGAGGGCTCTGACTTTCTCGATGCAGAGCAGTCAAATAATAATTCATTGTGTAATCAGCTTAAACAAGAGCAATGACCGAGCACAGAACTTTAAGCCTAAAATGCACTTTCTCCTGGCCACCACTTTTATCCTTTTAAAGATGGCAAATCTTTCAGTCCCCCCCCGTGCCGACTAACTCCCCGTGGATGGAATAATTCTATCCACAGCTTTAACTGTAATTGCAGAGGAAGGGGGGGAGAATAAAACTTTATATTTATATTAAAAAAAGAAATGTGAAGACAATTCCTCTATTCCAATCGGCTTGTGTGTTGCCGTTAAGACCTTCCGCCAGAGGAAAGAGTTCTCAAAAGTGTGAGCAATGTTTTTGCTCAAAGAGGAAGAAGTACATTGCCGAAGTTGATTATTTTAGTAATAATTTAAATAATCTTTCGATTCTCCTCCGGGAGGGACAGGGTGAAAAGTAGATGTGCTGAGTGAGTGTGTATTGGTGGCGCGGAGTGATCCGGAGGGAGATGGGGGGGGAGAGAGAGAGGGAGAGGCGCGCGCTCAGTCCTAACGGCCCTCCCGGCTTTGATGGACAGGCGGGGGCGGCCAATAGGGTTGAGGGGCGGCGCGCCGGCCGGCCAATGGGAGGGAGGAAGGGGCGGGCTGAGGTGGTGCTGCGCATGGGCAGTGCGTGCGCCGGCCGTTGCTGCTGTTTGGAGGGAGGGAAAGCGCAGCAGCGCGAGAGAGTTAGTGAGAGCGCGCGAGCCGGCCGACACCAGCGGCGCTCACACACCAGAGGCGCTGACACTCACTCACTGACTGACAGATAGCAGCCTCGGCGAAGGAGGAAAGTTCACCAACAGCAAGCAAGCAAAGTGCCTCGCCGCAATTCCAAAGGGGACATCGCGGCGGCCGGGCAGCTTCAGACCGCGCAACCATGCCGACCATGATCGAGAAAGGGCCCGAGGTCTCCGGCAAGAGGAGAGGCAGGAACGGGGCGAAAAGTTTTGGGGCCGGGACCATCATCATCATCTTCATCA